>NW_022103925.1:3519311-3522762 GCF_000313985.2 Echinops telfairi
GCTCACAGCCTTGGTACAGGAGAGGGAGTCTCACTGGGGGTGTGGCCTCTGAGTGTAGGCTGACGGCACCTTCTTCTAGTGGATCTGGACCCTGCATCTGGCGCCTCGATTTCCCGTTAGACATGGCGCCGACCCCAGGAGCCATCGGTGAACTCCTGACCTTAGAATCATCCGGCCAACCTGGGATTCATCTAGCTCGGCATCTTCCTGCTTCCTGCTCACCAGCCCCTGCAGCTACTCTTCGTCAGGAGAAGCCACTCGCTCCGTCTGACCCACAGACACGAACCGGACAGGACTTCCCTTCTTTTCCGATGGCGTGAGCCGTTTCCCGACACACCTCTCTTTCTATATGTACAGTGTACGTATAGTTGGCTTTGGCTTTGTTTCTCTAAAGAATCCAGCCGGCCACAGAGTGACACCCGTGGCTTCCGTCTATCACCTATTTACTCTGTCTCCGGGCCATGCTCAAACGAGGGGCGTATGAGGAAATGACATCCCCCAGAGCGGGCAAGGGGAAGAAACACACAAGTGACTAGAAACATCCCGACGGTTGTCTTTATTCCTCCAGAGATCTTACGCCTTAGCTGTTTATTTCCATCCAGGGGAGCAAGGCCTGGTTTGCATTTGGATTTTTAGAAATGTTTGTTGGTCTTCATCATTATTATGCAAACTCTCTTGGTTTCACTTGCAGGCTTTCCTATCATCTATAATTATTCATCATTTTTTTATTTATACTCAGTCTTTCGATTTGCCGCTGTTTGGGCGAGGACTTTCCGTGTGAGAGAAGTGGTCAGGTCGGCCTCTTTGTGATGTTTCTCTACGCAGACACATGCGTTTCTAACGCGTTCCATTTGTGTGACGTGGACTGTCCCCCTGTATCAAGTTAAAGAAGTTCTCTTCCATTCGTTGTCTCAGGGAGTTTCAAAGAGTTCTTGTTAGGGAATGTGACCCATTAAAAGGGTGGAGGAGGGAATCCCAAGGGTCCATCCTGCCATCCAAAAAACTATCAGAATCAACTTTATCAGAACCCTGGAACTTAGTCAAGAATGAAAACAACGGGTGCGCTCACCAAGAGAGGAGAGAGGCTCTGTCTTGTTGGAAGGCCTGTGGGCACGTCTACTTGCCCCTGCCCATCTCCTGATCCCTGGCTGAGCTTAGAAGCCTGGCAGACAAGTGGTCTGTACTCCGAGTGTGAGCTCCTGGGGCCAGGAGAGCCCAGCGGGCTTGAATAGTTGTGGATGCTCTGATCGATGAGGGCACATGTCGATTGGAACAGCAGGTGTGGCCTTATTTCCCCTAACTCAACGTTTTCCTGGTATGTTAGTCTGGGTGCTTTAGAGAAACAAATCCATAGAAACTCATGTATAAGAGACAGTTTTATATAAAGGGTAAGTGCGCATCAAGAAAACACCCCAACCCAGTGCTGCCCAAGCCCACAAGTCCAACATTAACCCATTAACCCATATGTCCAACACCAATCCACAAAGTCCTCCTCCATCTCACAAAACAGATGCAATGACGCCAACTGCAGGAGGAAAGCCGAGTCAGTGAATGTGTAAGCATCTCAGCGCTGGCAGGGGTCTCCACCCGGCTGCTCCAGCACCCAGGGCTGCATCGGGGCTTCTCCTCAGGGACGTCTTGAAGGAAGTGAGCTTTGCCAGCTGAAGCAGGGAACTGGCTAAGGCAGCTGCACCCTGGTCCGACCAATCAGAAAGCAAGAGACCCAAGAACTAGAAAGGCGAGGCTCACTGAGCCATTTATCCCTCCGCCTGTCAATTAACCCCACATGTTTTATCGGCCAGGTTGGCACAATAAACTAACTACCTCACCTGGTGTGGAAAACAGCCGCGGTCCCTATTTCAAATATGCTCAAAGAGCTCAAGGAAACCCTTTACAAAGAATATGAACCATGTCGCTCTTACGTGCCATTGAGTCAGCTCGACCCACAGTCACCCCACGCACAGCCGAGCAGAACACTGCCCGGTCCTGCGCCGTCCTCACCATCGCACCTACGGCTGAGCCCATGGATGCAGCTGCTGTGTCCATCCTTCCACTCAGGGCCGGCCTCTTTTTCGCTGTCCTTCCATTTTACCAGATATGATGCCCTTCTCCAGGGACCGGTCTATCCTGACAATGTGTGCAAAGTATGTAAGATGAAGTCTTGCGGTCTTTGGCTCTAAGGAGCACTCTGGATTTCTTCTTCCAAAACAGATGGGTTTGTCTTTTTGAGCGGTCCATGGGAACTTACAATATTCTTCTCCAGCATACAAGTCAAATGTATCCTTTCTACTATGACCTTCCTTATTCAGCGTCCAACTTTCACATGCATACGATGCAATGGAGAAGTCGATATTCAGCAAAAGTCTCTATCTAAAAAACAACCCTTTGCAGATAAGCAAAAAATGGAGAGAGGTTGTCGAGCAGATCTGAGCTACAAGGAATGTTACAGAAGTCCTTCAGGCAGAAATCAAAGGACACAAGAGAATAACTTAATGCTGAATCAAGAACACTGATAAGGGTACTTGGCGTAGTAGGTTAAGTGCTGGTCTGTCAACTGCAAGGTCAGCAGCGCAAGACCACCAGCTGGTCCACGGGAGAAAGATGCGCTCTCCACTCCCGTCAAGAGTTCCAGTCTCAGAAACCCACAGGGGCGGTTCTATACGGTCCTATACGGTCCCTGGGAGTCACATCCACTTAAATGTCAGTGAGTCTGGCCGTGGTGTGTATAAAGGTAATTAAACAATCTAGACAATAATTATACAATTATGAAGTCACTATTAATGCATTTTCTGGTTACTATTTCTTTTAAGATTTTTTAAAATGCCAATATAAAACAATAATTATAAATCTGCTCATGGGTGATTAATGGATGTTATGGCTAATAACATAAGCCACAAAAGACAGTGGGATGGTGAAATTAAGAATAAAGAATAAACAAATGTCACCAAGATGTAATAAAGATGTCATTTTGTGACAATAAAGGGGGCCAGAGTGCTACAGGACCAAAGCTTTTGTATACAATTGAATTTAAATTTGTGTGAATTTGAGCTAGATGATTACAAATCACGATGCTTCTTGCAATCCTCAGGACAACCACTAAGAACACAACTAGAAGCACAAGGGGGGTTTCCAAAGTCTGTGGGAAAATTCATTATCTTGTCATTTCATTTTTCCATGAACGTTTTGTATAGATATTAAAAGAAACAGTTCTTGATGTGATTTAATGATGGAATTGCATGATACGTGAATTATGTGCCAATAAAACTGTTGGCAACAAATAAATGCGAGGAGAACCACACTGATAAACTAGAAAGAACCTGACATAACTCAGGCTCGACGGTCTCATAAGACATCTGGGAACAGCAAAATGTAGAAATACGTCTTTGTTTGCATGATATCCAATGTGAGTGGATTACACGCTCCAAGTAAAATGCAGATTGTTGGAATAGAT
>NW_022103925.1:3524400-3525528 GCF_000313985.2 Echinops telfairi
GTTTCTGACTCACAGGGACCCTCTGTCCAGCAGGACCCCGTGTAAAACACTGTGCAGTCTTTTGCCATCCTCAAAGTCGTTTTTCTGGTTTAGTCCATGGCTGCAGCCCCGTGTCCATCCATCGTGTGGAGGGCATGCCTCTCTCTCTGCTCCTCCACTTTACCAAGCAGGGCATCCTTCTCCAGGGACTGGTCCCTCCCGACAGGTGCAACGTGCGTGAGCCAAAGCCTCTCGACCCTTCCCTTTAAGGGACACTCTGGCTGTACCTCTTCTGAGACAGGTTTGTTTGCTCTTCTGGCCGTCCAAGGAACTGTCAATCTTCCTCTCCAGCACCACCGTTCAAATGCATTGATTCTTCTCCAGGCAATGTCCAACCTGGACATCCATACGGGGTGCTTGGAGGCACCATGTGTTGGGTCCAGGTGCACTTGGTCCTCGAAGTTACAGCCTCGCTTCTCAACACGTTTAAGAGGCCTCATGCAGCAGATGTACCCAATGCCATGGGTGGCTTCATCCTGACCGCTGCTTCCAGGAGCACTGATTGTGCACCCAAGCAAGACAAACTCCTTGACAACTTCCGTCCTTTCTCCAGGTTTCTTGGTGTCACCTGGTGGTCCGGTTGCCAGGATCTGGGTCTTCTTGACACTGAGTTGTCATCCGGACTGAGGGCTGCAGTCTTTGAGCTTCATCAGCAAGGGCTTCAAGTCCGCCTCATTGTCAGCCAGCAAGGCTGCGTCCTCTCCGCAGTGCAGGCTGCTAATAAGCCGTCCCCCAATCCTGATGTCACATTCGTCTTCACATCAACCGGCTTCTCTGATGACCTGCTCAGCATGCAGATGGAGTATGCTTGATAAGAGGATGCATGCCTGATTTCAAACCACGCGGTGCTCCATCGTTCTATTCCGACAACCAACAGTGTCCTGACCCATGCACCAGTCCCACACGAGCAGAATCACCGTTCCCACTCTTCTCAAGGGGACCTGTAGTTTGTGGTGACCCACACAGTCGAATGCCTTTACATAGTCGATGGAACACAAGCAAACTTCTTTGGGGGAATCCCTGCCTTCGGCCAAAATCAATGCCAGTAATGATATACCTTGTCTCACGCCCTCTTTTGAATCTGACCTG
>NW_022103925.1:3526762-3529083 GCF_000313985.2 Echinops telfairi
TTCTTTCAATATTTGTTCATAGGAGCTGTCAGGATTTCAACTTGAGGCTTGAATGTTCTTCATCCATTCTCTCAGTTTAAGATATGCTGAAGGTGTTCTCTTTTGGCTTTCTCACTCTTTGAGGGGGTACCCAACTCCTCCCCCTGCCCCCGCCCGGAATTTTATTTTATTTTTCTCAAAGCGATGTATTTAATATTTTTTACAATGCAACTTTATCACCTTCAAAGTACTCTCCATGACACTGTATACACTTGTCAACTCTGCAATTCCATTCTTGGAAACATTTTTCAAACTCATCTGCTTGGATGGCTGACAGCACCTCCCTTGTTGTTTCTTCACCTCTTCGACATTGTTAAATCGCTGTCCTTTCATGTCCCTCTTCATTCCCAGAAACAAAAAGAATTCGCACAGAGCAAGGTCAGGTGAGTCAGGTGTGTGGGGCAAGAGTGGCATGCTGGTTTTTTGCCCCAAACTGGTAGCATGAACAGGTGCATTGTGGTGGTGGCAAAACCAGTGCCCTGTCTGCCACAAATCAGGCTTTTTTTGGTCATACACTGTTAAGCAATCTTTTCAAGACCTCTAAGTAGAACGCTTGATTAACAGTCTGACCTGGTGGAATGAACTCCAAATGCACTACAATTGTCAGCATTTTCATCTGTTTGGGAAGTTGATGGACATTCAGAACAAGGTTTATCATCAATCAACATTTCACCTTTTATTGAAATGAGGAAACCACTCGTACACTTGAGCTTTTCCCATAGCGCTGTCCTTGTAAGCTGGGTTCAGGATCATAACAGCTTCTGTGTATTTTTCCCTGAGCAGGACACAAAATTTCACAGCTGCGTGCTGTTCTCCTAAATCAGCCATCGCAAAAAACAAGGTTTGAATGAAACTTCACTTACCGAAAAATTCACTGTGACCAGAGAGAACTTTCCCAGGTGACGCCACTGGGTGCACTACCTCAGAACAAGTTGCTCGATGCTCACCTACTGGGAAAAATGCATACTATGAAAGCTCTACTCTGCCCAGTGCCATTCCAGTTTTTTGGGGGTACCCCTCCTATATCTTTGCACATCTTATTATAATATTTGACTTGGTCTACTCAAGCTGCCTTTGAAATGCTGTTTATCTCTCTGACGTCATCACTTCTCCCATAGCTCCTCTATGATTATGAGCACGTTTCAGAGTCTCTCGTGACAGCCACTCTGGTCGTTTCTCTTTTGCCTTTTGAGGGCCCTTTTGCTTTCTTCGTGTTTGATGCAGTTCCTCCTTGGTAACTAGGAAAAAAGAAGTATACCACAACCAAATCAAGCAGGAGGAAGGAAATTGCCAAGATCCAAGTGGCGATAAATGACATCCAGGAGAGAAGGGTGAACACTGAGAATAAACAAAACCAAAAGTTGGTGTGTTTTTAAGCAGTTCAACTAAATTGACAAACTTTTAGCTGGACTGATCTTGAAAGAGGGGTGGGCAGTGCGGGTGTCAGCGAGAAAGAGACGCAGATCAGTAGCATCAGGAATGGAAGTGGGCGTACTCCTGTGGAGCTCGGAAAAAGTCAAAGTTCCAAAGCACTATCGTGAGAAGTTGCATGCCCCTAAATCAGATAAGCTAGGTGGAATGGGAAAATTCCTAGAAGCGCACAATTCACCCGAGTTAAGGCATAAACAAGCCCGTGTCCACTTATACCAAGTGATTGAAGTCGTACAAATGCGAGAATAATATCTTCCAGCAAAGACAGACCCACGAGCAGCCAGTTTAACTGGTGTGTCCTGACAAGCAGTTAAGGAAGGGACTTTCCCAGGACATTCCGTGAGGCTGGGTTAAGGTGTGTTACGGAATTGAATCGAGTTTCCCTAAAATATGTGTTTAGGTTTTCAGTATTTGAAAATGCTTCGAAGCTAGGCATAAGGAACCAGTCCATGGTCCATCATTTCAGGAGGGAGCATATGAGCAAGAGCCAACGGTGCTGAAGGAAGAAGTTCACACTGCACTGAATGCATCATCCAAAAACAAGACTCCAGCAATGGACGGAATACCCACTGAGATGTTCCAGAAACCGGAAGACGCAGTGGGAGCACTCACTCGTCTGTGACGGGAAATTGGAAGACAGCTACCTGGTCAACGGACTGGAAGAGACTCGTGTGTGTGCCCATTCCCAAGCCAGGCGACCTAACGGAATGTTCAAACTACAGAAGGACATCGTTGATATCGCACCTAAGTCAAATCTTGCTGAAGGTCATCCCACAGCGGTTGCAGCAGCACATTGACAGGGAGCTGCCAGCAGTTCAGGCCGGGTTCAGAAGAGGACGTGGAAAAACAGA
>NW_022103925.1:3531753-3532897 GCF_000313985.2 Echinops telfairi
TGTGGATCGCACCCCTTCGGGGGTCGAATAACCCTTTCACAAGGGTCGCCCGATTCAGTAGCAAAATGACAGTGATGAAGTAGCAACGACAATAATGTTATGGTTGGGGGTCACCACCACAGGAGGAACTGTATTAGAGGGTCGCGGCATAAGGAAGGTTGAGAACTGCTGGTTTAAAGGGAGACCAAATGGCACTGCTTTTTGACCTACCGGCTTCGGCCATAATCGACCGTACAAGGGTCTCTGTGTCCCGTCCACTTGTTCTTTCCCGCTGGATGGTGCGGTTGTGTTTTCCAAGAGGCCAGTGGACCTTGTCCTTGGCATTGCGTTTCTACATGGAGGAAAATGGACATGCTAGCGCTACTGTGCCTCGCGAGACGGCGGTCAGACTCCCTGACTCGTCTTCTCCGAAGTTTGAGGGTTCTCTTTGGTCAGACGAAGTGGGCCTGCGTGCATTGGCAGGGTGAGCACCAGGCTTCTGCTCTGCCCTCTAGCTGACAGAGCCAGCCTGTGGTTGTGGGCGTTTTGATTTCGGGGGCCACCCAACGACGATGGAGAGCTGCCCGAAGTAGTGTTTTCTAGGCTGTTATCTTTTTACTAAAATCGTTCCATTGGGATATAATTAGCATATCAGAACCCAACAGTTCAAACATATCAATAAGGTTTGTGCAATCATCACCACAATCGACGCTGGGACATTTTCTTCCTTCTGGTACCCATTGCTGTCGACGCCCTGTTTCCCTTCCTGTATCCCCCTCCAAGACCCAAACTAAACTCACTGCCATCGAGTCAATACAGACTCACGGAGACCCTGTAGGACAGGGTAGAACGGCTCCTGTGAATCTGTGAGACTGTGACTCTTTATGGGAGTAGAAAGCCTGTCTTTCTGCCGAGGAGCGGCTGGTAGTTTCGAACTGCTGACCTCCTGGGTTGAAGGCCAACATTTAACCACTGCACCACCTAAGTTCCCTCATGGATTAAAACTCAGTGTCAGGAAAACCAACATCCTTGATAACATAATAATAATTTATAAATTATTCAGGGTTCATAAGGTAGGGGTGAACGGCGGGGAGGGGAAGGCAAATGAGGAGCTGATACCCAGGGCTCGAGTAGAAAGCAAATGTTTTGAGAATGATGATGGCAA
>NW_022103925.1:3533622-3535543 GCF_000313985.2 Echinops telfairi
CAAGGGTCCAGAGGCACCCCACTCTGACAGCAAGTCTCCTGTCCCACCAGCTCTCTCTCCCTGTGGGCCAGCATGTGTACCAGCTGCCTTGCCTGGTGGGCTGGGAATCCCACTGTGCCACCCCACATTGGCCTCTTGGTTCTGCTGCCCCAGGATGGACTCTGCTGTATGTGCCTTCACCTCTCACCACCTTGCACCATCTTCAAGGGCTACGGTTCGCCATGTAATAGCTCTCTCTCTCTCTTGGGTCTAGCAGGTTCTAAGCTCAGGGACCCTAGGCCCAAAGGACATGCTCTGTCCCTAGTTCTTCTTGATGCCACTAAGGTCCCCCCTTTGACCCCTGGGATTGGTTCCTTTGAAGTCTGGTGGGAGGGGAAAAAAATGGACCAATCCTCTGCAAGGATTCCATGCACCCGATTTGCATGAACAGATTGTCCAGTCTTTACAAGAGCTTTACACAGCATCTTTGCACACTTCCACCTGACCATTTTGTGGGTGTTGTAAGACCATGTTGAGAAGAACCATATAGAAGAGTTCATTGTCCTGCCAGATACATATATACACATACACACATACATATGTGTGTATGTGTATATGTGGAATTACTGTTGTTGAGTGGAATTGAGTTGATTTGAACTCACAGTGACCCCAGGTGACAGAGTAGAACTGCCCACTGGGTTTTCTATGTGCAATCGATATGAGGTCACACGGCCAAGGCTTTCTTCCATGGAACCTCTAGGTAGGTCACTCTGTACCTGTACCACAAGGCTCCTGGGTAGACGTCAACCCAAATCAAACCATCAAGCCTGTTCTGACTCGGAGCGAACCCATCAGACAGAGAGGGCTGCTCCTTTGAGCTTCAGAGACTGCAAATCTTCATACGAGCAGAGCCTCATTTTCTCCTGCAGAGCAGCTGATGGGTTTGAACCCACAACCTTGCAGTTAGTAGCCCATCGCTCAACCCGAAGCACCCCCGGAGCTTCTTGTGTGTGTATATATATGAGTCAGCCCCGACCCATCGTGGCCCCGTGCACAACAGAAGGTAACACTGCCCGGTCCTGTGCCGTCCTCACAGTGGTTCCCATGTCTGAGCCCATGGTTGCAGCCATTGTGTCCATCCATATCCTTCAGGGCCTTCCTCTTTATCACCACCCCTCTACTTTACTGAGCACGACGTCCATCCCCAGGGGCTGGTCTCTCCTGACAACATGTCCGAAGTATGTGAGACAAAGTCTCACCGTCCTTGCCTCTAAGGAGCACTCTGTCCATACTTCTTCCAAGACAGACTGGTTTGTCCTTTCAGCAGTCCCGGGAATTTCAATATTCTTCTCCAGCACCAGCATTCAAAGGAATCTATTCTTCTACGGCCTTCCTTTTCCAATGTCCAACTGTCGCATGCACAAGAGTCGATGGAGAAGGCCATGGCTGGGGTCAGGCACACCTTAGTTCTCAGAGTAACATCCTCGCTCTTCAATAATGCGAAGAAGTCTTGTGCAACATATTTTCCTGTGTTGCAGGTACATCTTTTGATCTGCTGCTTCCATGAGATTGATTGTGGATCCAAGTAAGACAAAATCCTTGACAACTTCAACCTTTTCTCCATTGATCACGACGTTACCTGCTGGTCCAGGTGCGAGGAGTCTGGTTTTCTTTACATTGAGTTGTTATCCACCCTGAAGGCCGCCATCCTTGATCTCTGTCAGCAGGTGCTTCAAGTGGTTTGCACTTGCAGTAAGCAAGGTTGTGTCATCTGCATACCGCAGGTTGTTCATAAGCCTCCCTCCAATCCTGATGGAGCACTCATCTTCGTCTTCTGACATTGTGCTCAGATTGAACAAGTATGGCGAGAGGATACAACCCTGTCACACACTTGCCCAATTATAAACCATGCGATATCCACCTGTTCTGTGTGAACAGAACA
>NW_022103925.1:3538445-3542990 GCF_000313985.2 Echinops telfairi
ACAGGAGCTCTGGTGGCCATGTGCTTAGGCGTTGGGCTGCTAACTGCAAGGTCAGCAGCTCGAAGCCACCAAATGCTCTTCTGGAAAAAGAGGGGGGCTTTCTACTCCCGTAAAGAGCTACAGTCTCGGAAACTCACAGGGCCAGTTCTACCCTGGCCCACAGGGTTGCTCTGAGTCGACCGCAACTTGATAGCAGTGAGTTTGGATTTTTCGTTTTTGTGTGTGTGTTTTTTCCCCACAAGTCACCCCCCAGGGAGTGTTTGGAGGGCCCGGACCGAGTCTGGGACAAGGCCGAGTTTCAGGGCCAACAGTTTGCGCTGAGAACAGTCTCTGCCTTCTGACCAAGTGGAGGGTAGGAAGGAGACCATAGTGAACTTTTTACCCTCACCCCGAGTCTAGCCTTGCTTCCTGTCTTAGTGGCTGAGGGCAGGCAGCCAGCGGGGTGGGGGTGGGGTGGGGGGTTATTCTCAGTGCTTTGTCTGGTGACTTGGGGCTTATGTGGTATCAGATACTAGAGGTTCCACAGAGCAGAAAGGGGGGCAGGGGGGAGGGGGCTGCGAGGCGCTGGGTGGGCATCAGTGGTTTTAAAGGCATGGTTTTGGGAGACGCCTGTAGAAGTCCTTGGAATTTTCAGACCCCGTTTCCTGAGTGTGTAAAACGAGAACTTGCCCTCCAGTTAGGGGGAGGGTGGTCCTGTTGTTGATGGCTTTCAGGTGGTCACTTGAACTGGGTAACCATGGTGGCCAGCATGTCTTTTCCACCCTGGAGTGGAGGAGGCTGGGGCCCAGCAACCCCTGCCTCGTTTAAGGGGCGTCTACAAGCAGAGGACCCTGCTCTGGGCCAGCCTGTTTTCACCTTAATAATTCAGCAGGTTGTACCTGATTCTCTGAACCCGGGCACCCTGTAGTTTTTTTCTCTCCTGAGAGGTGGTGGCAGCCAGGTCGCTGCGGTGTTCCCTGCCCTGCGGCAGACACGTGGTGGGGGTGGGGGAGCCTGGAGGCTGCTGAAGAATGGCACTGCCCTCCCCCACCCCAACCCCCACCTGCTCAACGGGTGGCCCTGCCCCAGGGGGGCTGCTGGGGGGAGGGAAGAAGGGAGGGAGGGAGTGGGCTGGTTCCACTTGTGCTGGCCACCTGAGATGGCCCCCGGGTGGTGATGGTTGGCTGGCTGATGGCCTGTTGCCCTTGTAAGCGTCTGATCAGACTACCTTGCGCCACATAGAGCTGTCGGGGACCATTTTGCAGCTCCTTGTCAACTTCCAGCCCTGGGAGCCTGGGCCTCCCTGTGGGAGGGGCAGCTCACTTGCAGGGTGCGGCTGGGAGGGGCCAGGCGGGTATGGGGCCTGCCTTCCTCCCCTTCCTGGCCTCCTGGGCCGGGCCACCCCTCCTCCTCCTCCTGCCACGTTACCCCCACCCCCACCTGTGCCCAGCTTGACTGCAGAGTCGGGCCAGGAGGCCTGTGGGAGGGACCACACCTGGGTCAGCAGGGTGGCGGGCTTGGCGGCTACTAGAACTTTCTCTGGCTGGGTGCCCAGCCCAGCCCTTTGCCTGGGGATGGGCTTTGCCCTGCTGCCTGCCTGCCTGCTGTGAAATCAGGGCACCGCCTCTGGGCTCACTCAAAGGATGGCTTTGAGGCCGAGGTGAGCCTGGCCAGGGGCCAGCCCCTTGTGCGTGGGTTTCTCTTGTGATGGCTCAGGGCAGGGTCACCTTCCCCGTCTAGGAAGAGGGGAATTGACTACCGGGAGAGGACAGGCCGGCCTCCTTCCTCTGGGGCTATTGCATCCCAACGTTCCGTGCTCTGCACCCAGCCGAGGGGGTGCTCCGAGAGCCAGAAACCCAGTGCCTGGACCCTCTCAACCACCAGGAGGCCGCCCTCAGGGATAAGGTGCTGCGCAGTCCCACAGGGCCTGGCAGAAGGGCTAACAGCAGGAAATTAAACTCACTGCCACCCAGTCAATTCCTCCCCACAACGGCCCTGTCAGACAGGGCACGACTGCCCCTGTGGGTTTCCAAGGCCGTCAGTCTTTATGGGAGCAGACAACCTCTTTCTCCTGAGGAGCAGCTGGTGGCTTTGAACCACTGACCTTGGAGTTAGGAGCCCAACTCATCGCACATGGCACCACCAGGGCCACCTTTAGGCCTTGAATTTCCCGCTGCTCTGAGGTGACCTGTGAGTTCAGGGGCCCCTCCCAGTTCCCTGGCAGTCAGTGACTTCTCCCAGGCAGCCTGGTGAGCCTCCTTCCTAGAGGATCAGCCTGACCAGCAGGCTTCCTAGGGGCACAGGAGAGAGAGAGCCCGTGGGCAAAGAGGAGCCGGAAGACTCCCTGCCTGGAGCTGGGCCTTCTGCTCCCTGCCCATGCCGTGCCTCTGGAGGGCCTAGGCCCTAGCCTGTCCCTCTGGGGACCAGCTGCAGCTGTAGGGCCAGCCTGGTTGTGGTGGAATCAGCGGCAGCTGGGGTGTCTCCCTGCAAGCCTGTGCGGTGTGCTGGGGCCTTTGCACCCCCTTTGGGGCCTGCGGCCTCCCGTTTCTCCCTCTGCTCCCCCGTGGCCCTCTCGACCCTTCCTGCCCCACCCCATGGTTGTCTGCTCTTCTCTGTGGGGTTGCTTCCTGGGCCCTCCGGTCTCCTCCCCTCCCCTCCCTTTGGCTTGGGTGGTTCATGTGTCTCTGCTGGGCTCACTCGATGGAGCCTCACTGGCCTGGGGTCCCACTGCTCTCTGGGGCTCCTCTCCACTGGGCTCTCCCTTGCTGCCTGCCTTCCCCGCCGCCCGCTCTCTGCCCTGCCCTTCTCTGGGTGCTTGGCACGCCCTGCTCAACTGTGGTCCTGCTCCTTCTGTAGGGCATGGTAGACACCCTCACCTGGGCCCCCGTCTGTCACTGTCCCTCCCTGCTCTCTACCCAGCCCCTTCTCTTCAGCCTGAGGAGCCCTGGTGGCATCGTGGTCACGCGGTGGGCTGGAAGGTCACAGCCACTCCAAGGGACTGAAGACAAGGTTCTCTGCTCCTGTCCTGCGCTCCAGTCTCCATAAGGCTCAGGCAGGGTCACTAGGAGTCCACACTGACAGGATGGCCCTGAGGGGTCTGTTTCCATTTTTGTTTTGTCTTCTAAATCCCTAGCCTGAGGGCACAGACTCAGGGAGGTGTTGGAAAGGCCCTGGAGCCTGGGAATGGCCGGCCCACCCTTGACCTGGATGCATTGGGATCCTGAGCCCTGGGGCTCTCCGCTTAGGGAGCTACCCCTGGCAGGTGTGGCAGAAGTTACCATCACTCGGGGAAGGCTACATACTGCCCCTCCCTGGGTGCCTTGCTACAGGAGGGGATGCTCGGTGAGGCCTCCATTGGGCCCTGGACGTTGTGCACAGCCCCCTGGGGCTTCCATGACGGTTGGGTGGTGGGTTGTCCGGCTTCTTTGTGTATGGATAATGACCCCGGGGGTCTTCGGATCCCACTGTCTTCTCCCTGTGTTCCCAAGGAATGTGCCCCCACCCCCTGAACAGCAGTCTAGAAACACTCGCCCTCTCCCTGTGGCTCGGGCACAAGGGCAAACCCCTGGCCCTGTCCGGTGCCAGGCTCGATGTGACACAGAGCCTCCTTGTCCTTTGGCGGGCGTCAGGAGGCCTGGTGCTCCCACCCGTGATGCCGGGGAAGCAGCCCCTCGGGCCCCACAGCAGCTGGAGAGGGTGTCCCAGGCCAGGTCACCTCCCACCGCCATGGTCCGTGAGGTCAGTAGGGGGTGGCCGGAAGCACTGGCTCTGCAGGCCCAGTGGGGGCTGCTGCCCACACCAGCATGGGGGCAATCCACAAGGACTTCTTCCCCCAACTCACGCCACCTCGGGACCGGTCTCTCCCAGAAGGCCGGCAGCGGCACCAAGGCCTGCGGTGTACTCCGGGTGTGGGGCCCCGGCTGAGGACAAGGGTGCTGCCCAGGGACAGCAGGCTCAGCCGCTGCCCGGGCCCCGAGCCTTCCCCTGATCTGTTCTGCCTCGACCCTCATGATCCACAGGGCTTTTGTTGGCTAAGTTTTGAAGGCGGGCAGCCAAGCCTGTCCCCGGACGTCTGCCCCACTGGAACCCGGGCTGCAAGCTGACCCCGTCCTGGTCCTGGGACCAGAGTAGTGCTGTGCCCAAGGGGGTGAGTTCAAGGCCGTTACTCTCCTGCAGCAGCCCCAGGCCTGTCCACCTCCTGGTGGGTTTGAACCGCCCACCTCTCAGCAAGTACTAGAACTGAGTGGGTGCTACCCTTTGGGGAGTGGTGAGGGGAGTGGGCAGGAGGATTCTCTGGTCAGCCCCAGAGTCTGGGCCCGGGCAGGGTGAAGTGTGTGTGTGGGCGCCAGCAGCAGGGGGTGCTGTGGCCAGCCCTGTGCCCAGTCGGGCCACATGGACGGCACAGGAGAGAGTGGACAAGAGGGAGATAGGTAAGGGCTGACACTCCCAAGAGCTGCCCTGAGCTTGGGCTGGAGAGGCTGGAGCAGGGCCTGGGATTTGCTGGAGGGGACCCGGCAGGTGGTGCAGCGAGTGGTTGAAGTGCTTAGCTGCCCCTGAAAGGGCCAT
>NW_022103925.1:3543815-3544927 GCF_000313985.2 Echinops telfairi
TCGGACAGGGCAAGATATGACAAAATAATAATTTATAAATTATTAAGGGTTCATGAGGAAGGGGGGAGGAGGGAGGGAGGGGAAAAAATGACCTGATGCCAGGGGCTTAAATGGAGAGCAAATGTTTTGAGAGTGATGGGGCAAAGAATGTACAAATACGCGTTACACAATTGATGTATGTATGGATTGTGCTAAGAGTTGTATGAGCCCCTAATAAAACTATTTGAAAAAAAAGAAAAAGGAAAACTAGCCTGAGAGGGGTCCCTGGTCCTGTTGTAGGAGTGCAGCGTGCCAGAGAAGGTGGTCGCTATGGCAGCAGTGTTGTTGGGTACCACAGGCTCAGTTCCAGCTCCCTGAGGGGGTCGTTGGTGATGAGTGCACACGCTCTGTCGCCATCATGTTGGATCTCGCTCACAGTGGCCCCCGCATACAGCAGACAAAAACGCCGCCTGGCCCCGCCCCGTCGATGCACCCACTTACTCCAGTCTGAGCCCCTTGTTGGTCGCCACCCCCCAGACCATCGCCTTGGGATTCCTCCTCTCTTCCACTGACCCTCTGCTGTGCCAACCACAGTGTCCTCGGCAACACGTCCAGTGAGGCCTCCGCCACCCTACCCTTGCTTCAGAGGGACATTCTGGATGCCCGTTCCCCAAGACAGGTTGGCTCGTCCTTGGGTGGTCTGTGGTGCGTTTGGTACCCCTTGCCAGCACCACCGTTCCGAGGTGCCCGTTCCTCGGTTTTTTGCAGCCTCCACACGCAGGCGAGCCTGTGGGGACCAGAGTGGCTCAGGTCAGCGGAGCCGTCGTCCTCAAGGTCTCTGTGTGAGGATGCTGCGAGGAGGTCCTCTGCAGCGCACTGGCCCAGCGCCTCTCCAGGACGCGAGTGGGCCCGAGTGGAATGGGGTCCCTGGCAGCGTGCCTCATCCTTTTCTCTGACTGCGATGACGTCTGTCGGTCCGGTTGTGAGGATTTCATTTATTTACTGCTTTTTTTTAATGTGGAGGTGTCGTTCTTACCGAAGGCTGTAACGTAACCTTTGCGCTTCATGAGTGAGGGCCTCCCAGTCCCCGTCCCTGTTGTCCGCCCTTTCCAGCCATTTGTGACCTTTGGCTT
>NW_022103925.1:3545392-3548069 GCF_000313985.2 Echinops telfairi
TGGGTTTCCAAGACGGAATGAAAAAGCCTCGTCTTCCTCCTGAGGAGCACCTGGTCCTTTGGAACCGCTGACCTTGGGGTTCGCAGCCCCACGTGTACCCTGCGACACCCCCAGGGCTCCCCAAGGCCGGGAGGAGGGGTGACTTACAGCGTCAGCACTGCGGGAGGGAAGGCCTGGGGTGCAGGCTCCAGCTGTGGTGCTGCGATGCTGCCCACTGCCTGCCAGCTCCGGGGGAGCGCTTGACCCCAGCCGCGGCCGTGGCAAATGCAGTCAGGTGTTCACGTCAGCAACACGGCTCAGCCAGTGTCCACATGTACGTGTGCTTCTGTGACACCACCCAGCTCAGGATGAAAAACATCTCAAATCCCCTGCCATCGCCTCGACTCCAGCTCGTAGTGACACGGGACAGGGTAGAATTGCCCCCGTGGGTGCCCAGGACTGCCTCTCTAAATGGGAGTAGAAACCCTCGTCTTTCTGCCCTGACGTGGCTGGTGCTTTTGAGGTGTGGCCTTGTGGGTGGCAGCCCGCCGCATACCCACGCTGGCAGGGCTCCGTGACGCCGTTAATGTGGTTGATGAAAGGTACTGCCAGGGAGTAGGGCCTTCAACGTCACAGCCGCACGGAAGCCAGCCTGGGATAGGCGAGTGGCTGTGCGTGTGTGTATGCACATGTGTGCGTGGTTATGTGCATATATACACAAACACGCGTGGCAACGTGGAATGGACAGATCTGTTCCCCCATGAACTTACGGAGGCCGTTGTCAGTGGGGTTGGCAGGTGCTGTCAAGTCCCTTTCGACGCATCAGTGGCTCCATGTCCCGTGGAGCTTCCCCGTGGGGTCCCCAACGCTGTCGCCTTTATGCAGCCCAGGCAGCACCAAGGGATAAACATTGGGCTGCTAACTGCCCTTTGGAGGTTCAGACCCACTGGCTGCTCTGCGGGAGAAAAGATAGGCTGCCTACTCCCAGACAGATCCACAGCCCTGGGAAGCTCGCCTCAGAAACTGCTCGGCGCTGGCACCGCCTCGCTGGCTGGGTCTTTGAAAGGGCATTGCCAGCCCCCTCGCTGGTTGAATGGGGTGCATGGCCCCCTTCAACAGTCCTCTGCTGGCGTTAGGCGGAGGGTGGGAAGGAGTGGCGGGGCAGTGTTGAGGGAGCCCTGAGCGGGCTTCACAGCCCAGGAAGGGAGTGAAAGACGGGAGCAGGGGCCCAGCCTGCAAAGGAGCAAGGCTAATTTTCTGAGGACATGGGCCATTGTTAAGTGACATGCTCTGATTTCTGTTTCTGTGCCTGGCTGCTATGGGGAGGGGAGGCATGGACGTTGGCGCCGGAGAACCCAGGGAGCTGGCAGGCAGTGGGGCTGAGTGAGGGCTCAGTGCTACCACGGGATCCCAGGTCCAGGGGCTGAGTAACTGGGGGGGATGGGCACCAGAGGGTGGGCAGTTGGGGTACGGCCCAGAACAGAGGTCTCATCCTGCTTCACCGTAGACTCCCAAACAGATGCCTGCAGGTGCAAGGGCTGGGGTTCGGCTGTGCTTGGTCAGGGATGAGGATGATGGTGGCGTATAAGCCACCAGTGCCCCCCCACCCCCACCCCTGAGGCCAGGGCTGAGCAGGACATGCTTGACCTCAGAATGGGCAGGGCTGGCGGGGTGGTGCCGGATGCCAGCGCAGCCCAGGACGCAAGGCCACCAGAGGCATCTGCCCTCCCTGGGGCAGCCTGAGGGGCAGCAGCTTGTCCCTGGCCCGAGTACCTGTGCTCTGGCTACCCTGTATGCGGTGTCCCCGCCTGCCCCAGCTTCTCCTTAATGTCACCACAGTGAAGCAGTGTGGGGCCCTCCCTGGTGAACTCCCATGTCAGTTGTCAGCAGAGTGGGATGAATGTGCACCAAAGCTAATGTTTTGGGAGGAGGCCTCCAGACCTTGACTGAGGGTGGCTCCCCGGTGGACTAGAACCACCAGCCTTTGGGCTAACTTTACCGTGTCATTGGCTGCGCCACCCAGGATCCCCTGTTGGCCAAGCCTCTAAAACCCACTGGGGAAGAGAAGAGTGGGTTCGGCCCCATCGCCATCCCGCAGGACGGTGCAGAACTGCCCCGGAAGCCGCCTGCCACGTCTTCTCCTGCGGAGCCGCAGTGGGTTCCGACCGCTGCGTCCTGTGCCCGGGGCTCCTTTACTGCCACAGCCACGTCCGCCTGTCACTCAGGTGATCTGTGCGCCTGAATGTTACCGCCTCTTCCACCCCTCCGTGTGGATGCGTGAGCTCTGGGTGGGCGTGGTGCGGCCCCCCTGCCCCCCTCCTCCCCCCTCCCCACCTGGATGGAGCGAGCGTAACCCCATCTAGGGAGCCATGCCACCGCCGGTGCGCGCGGGCAGCCCCGCGATCCTCTGCGCGGGGGTCTGGGGAGCAGGCGCGCCAGGCTCGCCAGGGCCCGAGCGGGTGGGCGTCGCAGGGGCTCTTCTGCGCAGTGGGTGCCGCACCCCCCGCCGAGGCGCTTGCGCCCCCGCCCTCGCCCTCCTCTTCCGTGGCGTGTGCATCCCAGCTGCGTCTTCCCTGCCGCCTTCCGCCCCGGTGCCTACGGGGACCACGTAAGATGGCATTTGCTAGGATGCGGGTGTGAACGTGACTGCTGCGGGGCGGGACGCGGGCACCACGGCCAGTTCGTGGATGCCCCTCGC
>NW_022103925.1:3549957-3564672 GCF_000313985.2 Echinops telfairi
TCCACCCTGCCCCTTACTCTTCCTGTCATTGTTCTCCCTGCAGGGCTGGACGAGTGGCTCCGTGGGTCATGCTTGGACTGCTAACCAGGAGGCCGGCAGTTCCAAACCACCAGCCACTGTGAGGGAAAAATGAGGCTTTTAAAAAAATTTAAATGAGGCTTTCTTGCTCCAGAAAAGAGGGGCAGTCTTGGAAACCCACAGGGCTGCTGTGCCCCGTCCTTTGGGGTTGCTGAGTTGGTACCAACTTGGGTGGGAGTGAGTTTTGAAAAGGACCTGCCCTGGGGGCCAGTGGAGGCAGACACCAGGCCCCGCCCATCTGGCCACCACACTGACTGGGCTCTTCCCTCCTGTAGGCTGGGCGCCCAGGCTCCTGGGCCAAGGCGGGTGCAGCTCTCCGACTGCTTTAAGACGAAGCAGGCATGGTGCTGGGGCAGGGGGCCTTCTCTGTGTGGCCTTGAGCCCAAGGTGGCCTTGTACAGCCAGAGGCCGGTGCCCTTTCTGGCGACTCCCCCGAGGCCAGGGTCTAGTCCAGTGTTTCCCAGCGGGGGTGACAGCACCCCTGGGGGATGCTGGGGTGATCTGGGAGGCCGCAGAAGCAGACAAGCTACCTACTGTGCAGGGTGGTGGGCTGTAGGGGAAACATTTCTCGTGGCCAAGGAGTTGCTGAGCGCCCCCCCCCCCCCAATTGGGACGGTCGGCCCAGTCCATTTGGGAAGCTGTGGCCTAGCCGCACAGGAGCCTTGTTTGGGGCTTCCCCAGAGGGGCCCCCTCGCTCGCCCTTGCCCAGCAAGCCTGTTGGGCTTCTGCAGAGTGCAGGCACCTTGGCCTGTCCCCGGGAGTCCCCCAGACCAGGTGTCCCCAAAGAAGCCTCTCTGACCTCTGGCAGCCTTCTCGTCCCCCACCTGACCCTTCTCGTCCACCAGGGACCAGCATGGTGGTGGCCAGGCCCTGATCTCCCACCTTGCAGAGCCCCTCCGTAACCTGACGGGCCACCCCAGCTACTCCGAGTGTAGGTGTCAGCTCCACCTGTGGCCTGTCCTCGTGCCACTGAGTGGTCTGTCTCAAATCACCCTCTGCTCCTGAGGCCCGCCTGGCCCCACAGTGAGGTCCAGTCTCCTCCTACCCTGCCCACACGGCCATGGCTGCCCTCTCAGCAGACACAGCCTCTCCACCTACCACCCGCGCAAGTAACACTGACCCTTCCAGACCACCTGGGGCAGGGGCGTTTATTGGCAAAGCGGTTAGTTTTGTTTGGGGGCACTTTTCAGAGGACCCAGCGGTGGTCACTGGAAAGCAGGGGTAAGGGTGATGGACCGTCCAGGGGTTCTGGATCACGCTCATCTGGCTGTGGGGACGTAGCTGGCTGGTGCCAGAATGGCACTGATTGTCCCACATCATCATGGTGTGAATGAGCATGGGCCTCAGCCTGGGTCAGTGACGCCAGGAGCCCCAGGGGCCATGGAGGGTGCGAGAGCCCACACCCTGTGCCCCTGCGATGTAAGGAGGAAGAGGAGGAAGATAACAAGGTAGGGTGGCAGACTCACCCCCCACCCTGGAAGCCCCCAGTGCCGGGACCCCTTCCTGGGCTTTTCTGTGGAGGGCCGTCAGGAAACACAGTCAATCCGAGTGTGGCCCGTGGGGACCTGGCAAGGGCGGGGTGTGGAGCCTGCAGCGCTGGGGCCCACCGAGTGGCATGTGACAGCACCACAGGAAGCTGGTGGGTCAGGCTGAGCCCCCACCTGCCGCCCACACCCCTCTCCCTCGCGGCTTCTGAGTCTCTGATGTGTCCCCACACCTCTTGCCTCCTCGGGTGGCATGGGTTTGAGTTGACACCTGGCACGGGACCAGTGCCTATCGGGCTGGGTGCTGTGTCTGTCACCAAGTGCCAGGTGGGCAGGGCGGGATAGGGGGGACATTGGGCCTGGGCCTAGGCCTGGACTGGGTGGCCCCTGGAAGCCCCGCCTCTGCTGTGGGGGCCATGGGTTCTGTTCCAGTGTGAGGGTGGGACTGTGACCCGTAGGCAGTGCACGTTCCTTGGCAGCGGGCGTGTGGCTCCTGGCTGTGGAGGCACGCCCACCTGACACATTCTGTCCTCTCAGGCTCCTGATGCTGCAGGGGGTGGGCCTGGGCCTGGATGGCATGGCAGCGAGGGACAGGCCCTGAGACTGGCAGGCCAGGCCCCCTGGCCCCACTGTGTCCGCATAGACCTTGTCCCCTCCTCCCCTGGACGGCTGGCCAGTGAAAGCCCCTGGCCCAAGGGGAGGGTCCTGGGGGCCTGGAACATTCTCTGGGTGTGGCCACTGGGCTCTGGTCCATGGGTCTGGGTGACATCTGCATGCTGCTGCCGCTCCTCCTGTGAGTTTTTAAACCACGTCCTGCTGGGTTTAACTAGTTCCCACACCCCACTGGGCAACCACAGCCCACCTGGACCCTCAGGTCCTCCCAGACCCTCCCCATGGGCTGGGCAGGCCTGGGCCATGGCTGGTGCATGTGCACGGGGTGCTTGGGGCTGTTGAGGATGAGAACGGCATCTGCACAGGCTGTCAGGGGCCCCACATCCCTCCCCCCAGCCCCCCAACCCGCCACCAGGAACTCTCCTTTCCCTGCAGGCTGGTGATTCATCACGGGGCCACGCAGCACTCCCGGGCCCTGCTCCAGCCTCCATCCACGCAGCTCCCCCAGCCCTCCTCCGTCTCCATCCACGCAGCCCCCAGCCTCTGTTGCTCGGGGTGCTGTTTCCACTCTAGCTCTGCCCGAAGGCACTCAGCTCTGTGCTGCCGCCCCTGCCATGGTTCTGACCGCAGTCTCTTAAAGGGGGCTCCTCTCTCCCTGGACATCTGCTGGGACTGCTCACGGGAGGGGACTTCAGAGCGCTGTAACAGTCAACTGTCTCTCCTTCCATTTGCCCCGGCTCTTAGAGGTGGCCCATCACGTAAACCACACCCTCTGCCTGCCTGGCGGCCGATTCTGACTCTCCCAGGTCCTGGGCAGGGTTGCGGCAGCAGACAGCCCGGCCTTTGTCCCGAAGCGCTGGTGGCAGGTGTGACCCTCCCACCTCTTGGGCAGCGGCTCATCCTGTCCCGAGGGGCTGCTCGTCAAAGCACAGGAAGTGGCCGGCCCCAGAGCTGGACCCCAGACAGACCCATCCCATCAGATGGTTGGACACACCCTTTTTGCATAGCAATCCCTGTGCGGCTGCGGCCCAGCCGAGTTAGAACCCAGGTCCAGAAGGGCTGTCCCCAGGAGGAGCCCACAGCCCTGGCTGGGCGGCAGAGCTGGCGCCTGCCGTTCTCATGGGGGTCTGGTGTGCGCAGCCGAGGGGCCTGAGGGTGGTCCCGGCCTTGCGGGACAGCCCGTTAGTGTTTACCTGGACGTGATGGTGGGGGTCCTAGGGCCGTGAACCCAGGGGGGTATGCCCCTGCACAGCAGCCCTGACTGCATGCCTGTGGTCACTCCCCGCTGGGCCAGGCCCCGAGTTCCAGGTAGGTCCGAGGCTAGGCAGCCTGGTGGCCAGTAGCTGGGGTGGTCACTGCTGCCGCTGCGTGGTGTGGCAACGGGGCTTCGGCCAGGCAGGCTGGCAGGCGCAGTGAGTGAGTTTGCATTTGTGAGTTCTCTGTGCGGACCCCGGCGGTGTTTTAATGTGTCTCTTGTGCTTGATTTTTAGTCAAAGTGTGACCCCGTCCCGGCGTCACGGGCGCGGTGGATCAGAGGCGTAAGAGCTTTGGTTCGAGGACAAGTGAGGACATGGAGCTCAGGAGCCAGTGACAGGACGCTGTGGTGCCCGAGAGCCCGGAGGACAGAGCGTTTGGAAGGTCGAATTCATGGTCGCGGAAGCCGAGCACATTGTAGGAAATGGCAGGTTGGTGCTGGGGAGCGGATGGAGGCCGGCTGCCTGTGGTGCAGCCGCGTGTCCTGGAGAGCCCGGCCCGGGGCAGCACTGCCCAGCCAGAGGCCAGCAGTCACACTCGCCAAGGGTGCTGCCCCTTGGGACACCCAAGGGGGCTGCTGACCAAGCTCGGGCAATGGGTCCTTCTCTTGGGAGCCCCGTGAGGGTGCAAGGCCAGTTGGGGAGAGTCTTAGCGGTCAGTGAGGGCTCCCCGGGCCCTTCCCCAGTGCGTGCATGTGTGCGGGAGCGACCTGGCAGTGACATCCAGCTGAGTGAGCGTGTCCGCTCACAGGGACCACATCCTGAGTACAGCAGCTGGGGTGCCGCCCAGCCCCAGGGCATGCCGCCCATCACACGGTTCCCCGTGCAAACCCACTGCTGCATCCACAGTCAGTCCATCCCACCAAGGGTCCTCTTGTTTTGCAGCCCCCCCAACACACACACACACACACACTTTATGAAGTGTGATGTCCCTCTTCGAGACTACTGGTTATTCCGATAACAAGTTCACGTGGGGAGAGCTGGGGGCCCCACCGCCCGTGGCCTGGGCAAGCAGCCAGCAGGCTGCCCGTGTACTTCTGTCGAGACGCCTTGTCCTGGGAGAGGGCCAGGGCGGGGCTGAGCTAAGGCCAGTCAGATGAGGCCGGGTCCCGGGGTCCACAGGCTCCGGCAGGCTACAGGCATTAGCTGGGGAGGGGGTGGGTGACCGTGGGTCCTTTGGAGGCTGTGCTGGTGAGGGCCAGGCTGCAGGCTCAGTTGGCGGAGGGGGAGGGTGGACGTGGGTCCCCGCCGCAGACACAGTTGGGGGCATGATGGTGGGTCCCGATCTCTGTTATGTTGTCCTTCTGTCCATCCATGTGCTCAGCGGCTGAGAATGTGCAGAGGGAGGCAGCCAGCCTGCAGTGAGGTAGCAAGGACTGGCCCCAGGCAGGCAGCTAGCTGCTGGGGAGGCTGGTCGCCTGGCTGAGATGTGACCCAGAGTCCACCCCGGGGGTGGCTCCATGACCTCCTGGCCTAGCAGGCATCTGGGGCAACTGCGATGGGTGGGCAGGAGGCAGTGGGTGGCAGGGGCCGGGCTCCAAACAGGTGCCTCGGGGCACCGCCCTCTCTGTAAGTCTTCTCCGCTCGGGGCTTGGGCTCCTGGCGCCCTGTTTTGCCCGCCCCCAGGCAGGCCACGTGGTCATCAGGGCCATGCTGTCACCTATCACCGGTTGGGTCTCCAAACCCCAAACCAAACCCATTGCCACCCAGTCGATGCCGCCTCGCAGCCACCCTGGAGGACGGGGTAGGCCTGCCCCACGGTCCCGGGAGTAGAACGCCCGTGTGTGTCTCTCTCTCTCCGTCTTAGTGACTGGTGGGCCCCAGCTGCGGCCTCCGGGTTAGCCAGCCACAGCACGCTGCACCCGGGGGGTTCCTGTCTCCATCGGGGATCTGCTCAGCCCGAAGCTGCAGTGCCGCCTGGAGCCCAGAGCCGGGCTCTGCCCTCATGAAGCCGCGGGCAGCTCGGGTGGGATCTGGGGGCCCATTGCACAGGAACTCGCTGGCTGTGGAGTGACCCGGCATCAGGGCCTCTTAGCAGTGTCTTGCCGACATGCGTGCGTGGGGGGAGGGGGCCTCAGAGCAGTCGCCCCGGCATTGTGAGGGCCCGGCGTGGGGGGGAGGGTCTGCGAGCAGCTTCCCGCTCACGGAGACGTGAGGTAGTCAGAGTGACAGGTGTTGCTTCCTTCCGATCTGGGGTGTCAGCGGGGGTCCTGCATGCGGCGGTAGAGAGGTGCCTTCCCGTCCTGTCTCCTGGCCCTGAGCTGTGGCCACGGCAGCGCGGCTCTCCATTTGTCCTGTGACCTGCTTGCTGCTGTCCCCTCTGGCCTTGGATACAAGGGGCCCAGCCCGAGATGCCCACAGGCCCTCCCAACCCCCCTGTCCTCAGTCAGTGCCAGCTCCCTGTGACCCTGCGTGGAGTCTCCTCTGGGAGTCCTTGCTGGGTGGACAGTCTCACCCACCCCACTGCAGAGGCCAGGGGGGTTTGAGCTGCCGACCTTGCCATTGGAGCCAAGGGTTCTAGCCGCTCACTGCTGTGGGCTGGTCCCCGACTCACTGTGACCGCAGGCCGGGGGCTGGGACCCTTAGGGTTTCTGGAAGTACACCGCCCGCCTCGCCTCTGGGTCTGTGCTTGGGAGCTGCGCTGGAGGCTGTGCAGCCCCACGGCACAGTAGCACCGAGGAAGGTGGGCGGCGCCTGCCCCTTGGGGAGCACACAGGCTGTAGGTGCCCCGGGAACCAGTTGGCTGTTGTCACCGCCCTCGCCGACCTGTGGCCGTGGGCCCCTGGGAGGGTTTGTGAGAGGCTCTGCTGCTACCGAGGGGCTGCCGGAACCCTTTCCTGCTGTCATCATCTCAGACTCCCCGGCCTGCGGGCAGAACACACCATCGCCGTCAGACCCAGGCGCCTGGCAGAAAGGATGTCAGGACTGTGCCCTTGCAGCCCCTTGAGGCCGCCCAGTGCCAGCCCCCCACCCTTCTCCACAGCCCACAACCCCAGCCCGTCAGCCTGGCCTGCTTACCTTTGGAGGACAGGGGTCTGGCTGTAGGACCACCCCCCACCATCCTGTAATTCCTGTGGTCAGAGACCACCATCCGGAGGTCCGCTCATGGGCCAGGTGAGCGGCAGGGGCACGGGGCTGCGCAGGGGCTGAGTGACCCATCCTGTCATTGCAGGCGTCCGACCCCCGATCATGAACGGACCCCTGCACCCACGGCCCCTGGTGGCGCTTCTGGACGGCCGAGACTGCACCGTGGAGATGCCCATCCTGAAGGACGTGGCCACCGTGGCCTTCTGTGACGCCCAGTCCACCCAGGAGATCCACGAGAAGGTGAGGGTGCCCCAGCCTGAGCCTGTGCCCCGTTCCCTGCCGCCAGGCTTCCTCCCCCATAGAGTGGACCCTCCCTCCTCTCGTGCTGTGCAGGGCGAGGTTGGCGTGGCTGTGGTGAGCTGTGCTGCTAGTCCCCTGGTTGGCACTGCTCACTGCCATGGCCTTCTACCCCGACCCTGCCCTGGGAGCTTGGTGCCGAAGGCCCTCAGCATCTGAGCCGCCCCGGGGCTCTCCCGACGGATGCAGACTGCGCCGTGGCTGCTTTCCCGCATCCCTAAGAGCGAGCTGTCTGCTGCACTGACTGTAGGAAGGAAAGGCACCGAGAACAGCCGGACTCGAGAGAGGCGGGGTCTGGGCCTGGTTATTCTCCTGAGGGAGGGGCCTGAGGGGTTGAGCTGGGCTTTGGGTTGGAGGGGTGTCCGGGGTGGTCCCCCTCTGAGAGGGTGTGGCTGGCTCAGGGTGAGACAGCCAAGGGCACCTTGAGAGGGACCAGCATGCTCTCACCGTCCCCAGCCAGTTAACCAACACCTGCGCCAAGCTGGCATCGGGTCACAGGCCACCCTGGGTCCCTGCGCCCTGGCCCCTGGCAGATGGAAAGTCCTGTGTGCAGGCAGTCCCTCTCACAGATGGTTCCCAGGGGCGGCAAAGCGTCTGCCACACGGCCAGGGGCATCTGCGAAACAGGCAGCAGAAATAAGAGCCAACAGAAGCAGAGCCCCCGACGCCCCGGGTGTTGGAAGATTCTCACGGACTGGGGAGTAGGAACGGGACTGAGCCGGGCGTTCCACAAGGGCACTGAGCGCTCCGGGAAGGTGGAGCGGTGGAGGTGAGCAGCACTCCAGCCTGGCGGGGCCCGGGCCCGAGGGCACGCAGCGGAGGTGAGCAGCACTCCAGCCTGGCGGTGCCTGGGCCCGAGGGGACGCAGCGGTGAGTGCCGCGGGCTTCCCTGTGGCCTCCACCTCAGCCTTGGAGCCGCAGAAGCAGCGCCGGAGATGCCGGCAGCAGGTACAGACTGCGCCTGCGCCCAGAGCGCGGTGACGGCAACCGCAGGCAGACTCCATCACCCCACAGGGCAGCCAGGCTCAGCGGGCCACCTGGCCCCTGAGTAGAATGAGGCACGTGTCTCCCCACTTCTGTGGTGTCAGGTGGCTTCTGCTGTCCTGAGACGAGGCCCTTCCACAGGGTCAGTGCAGAACACGGGCCAGGGTTGGGTGCGGGCCCGGACCTCACCCACCCAGGCAGGGGCCTCACGGTGCCCTTCCCTCCTGTTGGGCTCAGGAGGAGGCCCAGTGGACAGTCAGGACTCTGACTGCTGTCCAGGGACAGTGAGACTGTCACCTCCTCACCAGTGACAAGGACCTCTCCTTAGTTCTCATCGAAGGTCACATGGGGAACCTGGGCTTCTGCTTCCTGACGTGGGGAGATTCCAGAGGCCAGGTCTTGGCACGCAAACCGGCCCCGTGCAGCGACGACGGAGACAGGCTGCGGCGTTCCTTAACTGCCAACGCTGAGCCTCGTGGCCCGGCCACGCGGACTCGCAGACACGCACTCCCATCCCACCCCAGCCAGCACCACTCACTTCTGACAGCCATTCCCAGGCGTCCCTTGTGAATGCTTGGAGAGTGGACCTTTCAACCGCTGTCACTCACAAACGCAGGGTAACGATACCCAGAAGAAGCTGTTACGGGCAATGTGTCCCTGTCCCCGCCCCCCACCCCCGCCCCGGGCGGTGGGAAAGCAGCTAAAGCAGAAGGCGCCGTGCGTGCGATCCGGGACCCGGGAATCATGCTCCAAGGTCACAGTTCTCATGGCAGGGACCAGGAAGACCTCAGACGAGTGGATACAGAGCCAGTCCACAGGTGCCAACCTTGAGATGACAAAGACATAACCGGTTTCCAGGCAGCCAGCAGGGACGGCCGGAAAGTCTCCGCAGAGACGGGGGCGCGGTGAAGACACAAGAGCGGAGACAGGACGGACTCCACGCGCAGCAGAGCGCAGCGGCTCACTGCAACAAGGCAGCAATCGAGCTCGGGGGTCAAGAGACATCAGCAATTGGGGAGACCGAGCCACAGGATGCCTGAGGGGGCCTTCAGGGTCACCAGAGATCGGGTACGTGTGTCCCAGAAGGACCGGAAAGTCCCTGAAGCAGTAACGGCCACCCACTCCTTCCTGCCCCCCAATTTGTCAAGAGACACAAGCCTACAGATTTCTGAAGGTGAGCGAGCCCCAAACAGAAGAAACCCACCGAGACGCATCATAGCTACACTTCCAAAAACTCTCGAACCCGCGGAGCGAAACACCGGCTGGCTGGTCCTCCGTCGTCGTGGTTACACCCATTGCTGCAACCACTGTGCCACCCATCCTGTTCTAGGGTCTTGCTCTGGGACCTTCTGACTTGACCACACATGGTGTCCTTCTCCAGGGACTGCTGCCGACGCGGAGAACCAAAGCGCCCCGCCAGGAGTATTCGGACGCACCTGCCCTGACGTACACGTGCTCGCGCTGGGGCCGTGTGCCTCGTTCTTGGCCAGCGCCGTGATCCCAGGGCCTCCATCCTCCCATCTTCCTTTTCCATGCTCCAGCTTTCCTGGGCACCCACCCGGAGGGGTCAGAAACAGCCTGGCTCGAGTCAGGCGCGCCTTGGTCTTCAAAGTGGACCCTTGTCTTCTACGCTTCAAAGCGCGCTCCCGCTGCAGGTTTTGACTTCCTGGTCGCTTGGTTCTGCGCGCAGCGAAGCCCTCGGCAGGCCGGCCGCACCTTGGTCCAGGGGAAGCCCTCGGCAGGCCGGCCGCACCTTGGTCCAGGGGAAGCCCTCGGCAGGCCGGCCGCACCTTGGTCCAGGGGAAGCCCTCGGCAGGCCGGCCGCACCTTGGTCCAGGGGAAGCCCTCGGCAGGCCGGCCGCACCTTGGTCCAGGGGAAGCCCTCGGCAGGCCGGCCGCACCTTGGTCCAGGGGAAGCCCTCGGCAGGCCGGCCGCACCTTGGTCCAGGGACGACGCTTCCTGCCCTCTTCGTGCTCAGCGGTGATTCACACCGAGGCCGTGGTCTTTGATTCTCGTCAGCAGGGCTTCGAGCGCTCGCTCCGAGCAGGCCAGCGTGTGCTCTGTCCTCTGGTATCACGATGGGCCCCAGCGGACCCGCTGCCTCCAGGGAAATGACAGGGAGAGGGGCAGAAGCGGTCCCAGAGGTAGACCCCCTCTTCTGTACACCCACCTGAGTTTTGACAGATGGTTTGCAAAAATAAAAGCACCCAGTGGAGGAGAGAGGTAGCCTCTTCCGCAAACGGTGCTGGACCAGCCGCAGGATCAACAGGCCTGCCGTTAACGGCCAGAGGCCTCAGAAGTAGAACCG
The DNA here is from genome assembly GCF_000313985.2 of Echinops telfairi. Lineage (NCBI taxonomy): Eukaryota > Metazoa > Chordata > Mammalia > Afrosoricida > Tenrecidae > Echinops > Echinops telfairi. Next base: position 3,560,061 of record NW_022103925.1, read on the forward strand.
GAAACGCTCACACCTTCAGAGACCTGGACGCCCCACCCAGGTGGGGCGAGACCTTTAGAGTAAGCTCCAGGAGACGGCGACTGGCTCTAAGGCGCACCGAGCCCTCTGATACACAATTCCTGACGGGAAACGGTGTCAGCGGTACTGTATCAAAACCAGACACGTCCGTTCTGCCACAGTGCGCCTCGCCGGAGGGCAGAAAGATGGGCAATTCCTGGGCCGCAGCACTTGGGAACCAAGTGCCAACTTGACCAAGCACCGGTGGCGTCTCGAGTCTACGAGGAAGTCTCAGAACCCAATGGGGAAAAAGCAAACAGTCCAGTAGGAATGGCTCCCCGAGGGGATGCTGGGACAGCTTGAGAGCGGCACCCATCCCGTCTCGCTGGCTCTTGGGGAGACCGAGTGCCTGCAGTGCCCTCAGCGGGGGCCGGAGTCCAGGAGGAGCCAAGTGCTGTGTAAAAGGAGCAGCAGTCAGTCTGGATAACAAGACCCACGTCAGCGCTCGGGGTGCTTGGAGCAGCCCCTTCTGTGGTAGCCCAGCCTGGAGACCACCCAGGTGCCCTTCAGCGAGGGCGCAAGCAGAACGGGGCTGGCTGTCCTCGGGTGGGAATTACGCCGAGTCGAGCAGACCTCCCGTGGCTCCCTGGGCTAATGCTCTCAGAGTGACATGGTGACAGAGGTGGAGGACCGACAGGCTTGGCCGGCAGGAAGCAGGTCTGGCCAAGGGGCAGCAGGGGGACCCCAGCAGGCGTGGCCAGCACGTGCCCTGGTGGAGAGGCCGGGCGGGAGACGGTCCACGGTCCCGACAGGAGAGCTCCGTGGAAACTCCCCGAATTCAAGGAGCGTGAAGTGCCGGGAGGAACCCTGCTGAGAACAGAGACAGAGGCAACAGGAGGGGCAGGTTGAGGGTCAGAGGAGGAAGGGCCCTGGGAGGTGCCGGAGGAGGAAGAAGCCCCGCCCCTGCATGGGTCTGGGGCCCAGGTCAGGGAGGAATTGAGCCCGTTGTGCCTCGTTTCGCTCCCTGCCGGAAACCAGACCCGGAGAAGCTGGCAGGAGTGGCAGGCGGAGGGGAAGGAGGAGATCGGGATACGTGCTCTCCGACTGAGACCGCCCCATGTGCTCGCGTGTGCAGACAACACCAGCACAGACAGGATGTCCAGAGAAGGCAGGGAGTCAGCGTGTCCCCGTAGACCGAGAAGGCACACCTTACACCTGACCCTGTGGGTGGAGGAGGAGCCCGCTGGGTGCGCGTCACTCGTGCCGTGTGGCCCTGCCCCGGCGCAGCCTCTGCTCTCTGAGCCTTCAGCTGGACCGTCCAGCGGGAGCTGTCCCCAGCGGTGCTCCTGTGGGCCTTCCAGGACCGGTGCATCTGTGTTTGACTTCCACTCCTACCTCAGAGCACGGTGGCTTGTGGCCCGCTTTTCAGAGTGTCGGCGCTGCCGTGCGCCCCCAGGAGAGCATTTGGTGTTCCGGGGATCCATGTCGTCAGCAGCCCGTGGTGACGCCCGTGTGCGCGCCGTGCTGCCTGTGGGATGGGGAAGACTGCTGATGCGATGAGCACCCTTCTTCACGCGGGGGCTGGTCCCGGTGGCCCGCCCACTCACGCTGGTTCCTAAGGGGTCCCACTTCTCCGGCAGGTTCGGTCCCACACGTGAACGGCCCCCGAGTGGCTTTGTAGCTGGTAGAAATCACGGTGTCTCGGGCGCCTTGGGCCCCGCCTTCTCGCCCAGCACTCTTTGCGGTGGTTGCACATGTGTGCGTCCCCCAGTTTACCTAACGTCGGTTCCTCGTGTTAGAAACCCATTCCTCCGGGGTCGTCTGTCTGTCCCGAGTCTGGATGCTCTGCCGAAACTGTGCACCTTGGGTCACCCTAGGGGTGACATCGCTCCCCACCCCACAGCGACACGCAGGCCAGTGCCGAGGATCAGAGGTGTCTAGGATGTCGCCTCCCTTGGGTCCCTGGCCAGTGCTCCTGCATCGGGAGACACCGTGCGTCGGGCAGATCCACGACACAAAGCCTGCTGACACATTGAAACGCCTGTGACCGTTGACACTGAGTGCGAGAGTCCGAAGAAGAACCGGTGCGTGGATGACGGTGCTGGAGGAGACGACTGAGTGTGGCGGGCTGCCAAGAGGACAAACCGGTCTGTCTTGGGAGAGAGGAGTACCGCCAGAGTGCTCCCGAGAGGCCGGGATGCCCAGACTTGGGCTGTGTTGTCAGCGTCACCCCGTGCCTGGAGAAGGAGGCCCTGCGGGGTGAGGTGGAGGGACAGCAAGAAAGAGGAAGGCCCTGGACACGGTGGCTGCCACCAGGGGCTCTGGCGTGGGGACCTTGGTGAGGGCGGCACAGGACCAGGCTGGGCTGCGTTCTGTTCTGGACGGGGTCGTGGTGAGTTGGCACCTCCCCACAGCACCAGCCCCGTGAGCTTCTGCGGCTGTCTGTGAGTCGCAGGGCAGTGGGCATCCCTGCAGCACAAACTCTGGGCCCGTTCTCTGAGGAGCACCCTCTGTGCTGGCTGAGCCGGACCGGGGACTCAAGGCAGCCAGAACTCAGTGTCACTAACCTGCGCCTCCCCCGGGCCTTGAAATCGGATTTCTTGGGATCCAAGTCAGGTGGCTGGCTTGACTTCATGCGGCAGTTCGGCTGCGTGCTGCCTCCGTTGTGGTGAGAGCCACCGGGCAGGAGATGTGGCCCAGGGCCACACGTGCCCGTGGCAAGGTCTGGGCCCGGAGTCCGGAGCAGGGTACACGTCCTACTGCTGCTGACTCGGAATGCGGTGGCTTCAGGCTTCCCCCCCCTTCACCCCAACCCCCCCCCCCAAACCCCCCCCCCCAGGCTGGTTGGTGAAGGGGCTGCTAAGGACGCCTGCCACCAGGGGCCTGGGGGGTAGGGACTCTTCCTGGGGTCTTGGTAACCTCTCCCTGGTTCTGGTTTCTGTGTAGCCTCTCTCTAGGCCGGCAGCGCCTCCCTGGGCCACCCAAGGCCTTGCCCCAGGACCCGCATGGCGTCTCCTGGCACCTGGGCTGGTTTGGGGGGCCAGGCAGCAGGCCCCTTGCCCTCCGCCCAGCTGAGAGCCGTGGACCTGGCGGTGCCCCGGGATGGGGCCGCCCTGACGCCATGCTTGTCCCTGGCGCATGCAGGTCCTGAACGAGGCCGTGGGGGCCCTGATGTACCACACCATCACGCTGACGCGGGAGGACCTGGAGAAGTTCAAAGCGCTCCGCATCATCGTGCGCATCGGCAGCGGCTTCGACAACATTGACATCAAGTCGGCGGGGGACCTAGGTAGGAGGGCCTTCCGGGGCTTCTCTGCGCCGGCCGTCCGGGCCACCGTGGGGCTGCTCTGTGCTGTGACCAGGTGGGGGCTGGCCCCTCCACTTGATCCCCTTCCATGTCACAGGGCCAGGCCCACTTTCCAACCCGCACCGAGCAGGCCCGGGGGCTCGAGGGCTGGGGTTCTGCCAGAGCCTTCACAGCCACACAAGCGTGCCATTATGTGGTGCACATGCCGAGACCAGCGTTTGGTGAAGCCGTGTGCTCTGCGTGTCCTCCTCACCCGGCGCACGCCCAGCTCAGTAGGGGATGTCACACACCTGCCTGTCCCAGCGCCTGTGGTGGGGAAGCCACATCCACCCCGGCTCTGGTTCCTCCAGGACTGGCTTCCGGGGCTAGAGAATCCGTGGAGCTGTGTCTGGGGGTGCCCGGCAGTCAACGCCCCTCACCCCCACCCCATTCCTCTGCCAGCCACCCTGGTAGCCTGCCTGACCTCACCTGTGGGGTGGGGTGTCCACCCTATCCCCTGCCTAGAGCTCTTGGTGCCCCCTTCGGACCCTGTTCTCGCTCCCGTGGAATCACCCCGCGCTGCCAGGCCTGGGCCCTCACACTTGGCTTCGTGAGGAAGCCAGTTGTTTCTGGAAGTGAGGGCAGCCTCTGCCCCGCCCCTCCACATAAGACCCCCGCCCCCCAGTCAGCCCCTGCTCCCTCCATGCCAGACCCCAGCCCTCCACATCAAACTCCCTGCCCCCCAGTCAGCCCTAACTCCTCTGTGTCAGCCCCTGCTCCCTCCATGCCAGACCCCAGCCCTCTGGCAGGTACAGCCCGTCCATCTCAGACCCCAGCCCTCTGGCAGGTACAGCCCGTCCATCTCAGACCCCAGCCCTCTGGCAGGTACAGCCCGTCCATCTCAGACCCCAGTCCTCTGGCAGGTACAGCCCGTCCATCTCAGACCCCCACCCCGCAGTCAGCCCCTGCTCCCTCCATGCCAGACCCCAGCCCTCTGGCAGGTGCAGCCCGTCCATCTCAGACCCCAGTCCTTCTGGCAGGTGCAGCCCGTCCACCTCAGACCCTGAACCTCTAGGATGGACTGCCTCTGCGTCAGATCCTACCTGTGCAGTCCCTGCTCCTCGGGGCCAGACCCCGCTCTGTCTGTCAGCCCCTCCTTGAGGTCCTGCTCAATCAGCCCTCGTCGTGTCAGGTCCCTGCCCGGTGCCAGACCCCCCACTCCGCCACACCCTGTCCCGCTGGGTCAGTCCTCACTGTCCACCCAGGAGCAGAGCGGCCTGCCACGTCTCAGAGACTGCCAGCAGGCAGTGTGAGTGGCACCGTCCAGAC
>NW_022103925.1:3565108-3568283 GCF_000313985.2 Echinops telfairi
CCGTGGACCTGTGTGCAGGACAAAGTGCCCCTTGAAGGAGAGTGGGCATGTGCGGGCAGAAGCCTGCGCCCTGCAGTGGGGGTCAGGAGAGGAGAGGGGCCACGCCGGCCACTGGCATGCGCCCTCTAATGCACATTAGTGTGTAGCTCCCAGGTCTGCCCCACGGCACCCCCGGCAGATGCCTGCCAGGCCCGTGTGCACAGTGAGAGCACGCTGGTCACCTGCCGCATGCACCCTCCCCCCCCAGGCATTGCCGTCTGCAACGTGCCGGCCGCGTCCGTGGAGGAGACTGCCGACTCTACCCTGTGCCACATCCTGAACCTGTACCGGCGCACCACGTGGCTGCACCAGGCTTTGCGGGAAGGCACGCGCGTCCAGAGCGTTGAGCAGATCCGGGAAGTGGCTTCCGGAGCCGCCAGGATCCGCGGGGAGACCTTGGGCATCATTGGACTAGGTGCGTTTGCCGGGCGGGCCTGGGCCCTGGTGGCTGTGGCCGCTGCGTCCCAGCACGTGTGCAGGGCAGAAGATGAGGCTGTCGTCCTTGGTTGTGCCTGCTCTGAGCTGGCCGACTGTCCAGACGAGACGTGGGATGGACGGCACCGGGGTGAGGGCAGCAGACCACTGCCCACCCTCACCCTCCCACCTGCAGGAGCCGCAGGCTGTGTGCCCACCACACAGACCTTCAGCCAAGGGCTCTTGTGCCCGCTGGCAGAACACATGCCCTCACATACCCTCCCCACCCCCGCCAAGTCCAAAGTCTGGGTTGGCCCCCTTGCAGGAAGAACTCAGCTCAGAGCCCGTGTCTACTTGGTCTCCGGTGGCCAGTTCCCAGGAGCCTCCTCCACTGCCCCTGGCTGGCCAGGAGGGTGTTCACTCCTTTCTGGGCAGTCCTTCACTCTCCAAGCGCCTGTTCGGTGCTAGGCATCTTCCCGGGCCCACGTATGGTCACCAACACTGCAGGATGTCAGGGGTCAGCCATCAACTGGACAGTGGTTAACAGTCCGGTCTGAGTGCCACCAGCATGGCTTCCGTGGTGTTCACGCTCACTCCTCCTGTGCATCTCCACCCTTTCCCACGGCGGCCATCACGGGCTGTCCCGCCCGGCGCGTGGCCGTCAGCATAGGTTGGCAACCTTGTCTGCCTTTGCCTTTGGGGTCATCAAAGAAAGGGGAATTGCGAGCTGAGCCGGGCGCAGTGATGCGGGCTCTCTCGTGTCACTGGAGAGTTACTGCCCGTGTTCACCGGGATTTCTCTTAGGGCGTGGTTACTGCCGGGAGTCTTCTTCACCCGGACAGACGCCCTCTCGCGTTTCTGTGGCGCTGAGCTTCCTCAGCGGTAGTGATTTATCTGGAAGTAACTTGGTTTTGCCTTTGCCGCTGAAGGATTGTCTCGTGGGACATGGAATAGACCAGCAGTCCAGACCTGCCGTGGCTCCGTGGGGGAGAGGGTGCAGCTGTGGGTGCCTGTGGGGAGTGACAGCCTTAGGCACCCCCTGAGCTGAGACTGCCTCCGTGGCAGTGGGCGTATTTTCTCCACTGCTTTGGACGTCGCATTCTGCAGCCTCTGGCCTGTCTGGTTTCTGACGGGGGCTCCGTATAGAAGCGGCTTCAAAAAGCGCGTGGAAGAATTCCATCATCTTTTCGCTCAGTTTTTCACAAACTTTATGGGGCCTGTTCGTGAAGAAGTCACTTCTCTTGCTGCTTTCAAAACTCCTTCCGTCCTTGGGTTTTGACCGTTTGCTATAACGCGTCTGGACGTGGATCGGGGGGTTCTTGCTCAGGGTATGTCGATCTCTTGGATGTGTAAATTCACACCTTGCATCCGCGTTGGGATGTCTTCAGCCATTTCTTTAAATAGCTTTCCACGTTCTTTTCCTTCCGCGCTGCCCATGGAGCATGTACTGGTGTGTTTGAGCCTGTTCTACGGGGCCCTCCGGCTCTGTTGTTAACTAATTAATTAATTTAAAGTCTTTCTTTCTGCTCCTCGTATGGGTTACTCCCAACGATTTCTCTCTGAGCTATTGAACGCCTTCGGTGTGTGTCCATTTCAGTATCCGTACTTCCCGGATGTGGTTCCTTTTCGTCAACTCTCCCAGACAAACTTTCGCTTGTCTCTCGGTGAGCACTGTCAGTTTGTCGTACCGTTGCTCAGAAGAGACTCTGAAACTTGCTCTTGAACGTAGTCGCTAAAGTGAATGGTGTGAGTGGCCTGAACGCTAAGGGAGAGTTTCGAAAGGCAGGAAGCCCCAGCAGGCAGCATAGGGCGTCGTGATGAGACGCTAGCTCGGCACACCCCGAGCTGAAGCACCCGCAGAAACAGGCCACGGCTCCAATTGGAATGTCCCACGGGCGTAGCGGTGACAGCTGGGGCAGCGTCACACCCACCTGCCCTGCCGCTGAAGAGTGAGCGGCAGTCCACGGGCAGTTCTCCCTGCCCTGTGGGGGCCCCGGGAGTGTGCCCCAGGACCAGTGAGTTTGGTTTGGTGGGGGTGGTGGTTAAAACCGTGAACGGTGCAGGCAGCGTCAAAAGGAGATGGAACAGATTCACAGTCCTTGGACCCCCAAGAATTAGTTGGCAGTCAACCATCTCCAGGCCACCTAGGATCCAGAACCAGTGGTGCTGAAGCAACCCTGGAGATGGTGAGAAACTGAGGCTCCAAGGACCAATGGAAACAATGTGGAACACTGGGATACAGCACAGGGAACATTCATCTTTTCCCTGCAAGCAGCCGCTGGGTTGGAACCTCACACCTTGTGGTTAGCAGCTCCCCGCCTGTCTAACTCCGCCACCAGGGCCCTTCTTCTGTGCTGGCAACATTCATCTTATACCAGTCCGTGTGTGCGTTAACTGCAGCATAGTAGTCCATTGAGGGCGTTGTTGTCCGGAGTTGTTTTGTGATGTGTGCCTTGTGTGGCACACCGTTTCTCTTCCTCCGGATCCAGGCTCCCAGCTAGTGTCCTTTCTGTTACAGTTAGCCGGGGCCTGTTTGTCTGGCGATGAGGCCTCGTCTAGACCCGTGGTAGCCTGGACCAGCTGGGCGTCCGGCAGTTATGGAAAAGCCTGATGGGATACAGTCTGCCCTCTAGTGACAGGTTTTGTTTATTTGGTGATGTGTCTAATGGTCCGTCTGTTCCAGGGAGTAGAGCTCTAGTTCGACGTAGTCTTTCAGTGCTTG
>NW_022103925.1:3568383-3570337 GCF_000313985.2 Echinops telfairi
CACTGCGGCCTCAACGAGCACAACCACCACCTGGTCAACGACTTCACCGTCAAGCAGGTGGGCGCGCCGGGGCCCTGCCCCCCCTCCTCCCGGACCCCTGCCCCCCTCCTCCCAGCCCAGCCCCGGGCCCCTGCCCCTCCACTGTTTGCACGAGAAGCCGGCCGGCCTTCCTGCTGACAGGTTTCTGGCGTCTTGCACCCTTTTTCCTGCTGCGCCCAAGATGGTTGCAGGACGTTTGATTTTCAGTCTCTAGTCCATGCCTGGAGCGGGCTTTCGTTTCCTGCTTTGTACCCCCTTTGGGGTCTTCTTAGCTTCTTGGGACCCAAGGCTTGGTGTCTTTGAGAAACTCTGTTACTAGCTTTTGCGTATCTTTCCCCGTGGGACTCGTGCCCTTCCCGCACATCGGTTAGAGCGCGCGCGGTCGCGCAGTTCTCGGTGCTTGTTTCTGTTGTGCCCCTGCGTCATCGTCGGTGTGGTCAGTTGCTGACCCTTCTGTCTCTGCCCCGGCAGCTCGGACCTACCTGTCTGCCGGCCTGCCGTCTCCCGTTCACTGGTCTTCTCCGTTGGATCCGCCCGCTGAGTTCGGCTCACGTGTGACTCTTTCACTTCTGAGGTTTCTGTTTGGCTCTTTTTTAGCGTTGCCATGTCTTTGCTGGAATGCCTCACCTTTCCCCCATTGCGTGTCCACAGCTGGTATAATCTCCTGAATGAGTTTGCAAGTCGTTTAGAATGGTCGATTCTCAACCTTCCTAATGCCGTGACCCTTTCATACAGTTCCTCGTGTTGTGGTGACCCCCCAACCATAAAATTACTTCCCTTGCTATTTCATCACTGTCATTTTGCTACTGTTAAGAATCGGGCGACCCCTGTGAAAGGTCCGTTAGAGCACCGCTCAACCTCAGGTTGAGCACCGCTGCCCCAGCTCATCTGACACTGCCTCTCTCTCTTGTTCTTGTTTCTCGGTTGCTAATGTTGTAAGAGTTCAGATTGTTCACTTCACACAAGTCTTCGTGTCTTACTGCCTGTGTATCAGATGCAAATACGGCCTTCTGCCAAGCATTGTATAGGAAAGGGCAGTGGGCATGGAGGGGACTGGTCCCTGTCCCCAGAAGTCACCTCTCGGTCAGGTCCCTGAGGTGACATGGGTGGAGTTGGCCTTGGTGGCCTGTCCCTTCGTCCCCTGTGGGTTCTCCAGTGTCAGGCGGGCGGCAGCAGGACTGGGGTCTCAGCACCTTGGAAGTACAGGTCCTCTCTGTGGCTCAGAGGGGACCCCGTCTCCCTCCGTCTCAGAGCGACTCGCTGCCTGCAGTGGTTGCCCTGTCAGGGTGGGTCGGCCCCAACACACAGCCACTCTGTGTGACAGAGGACACGCTGCCAGGCTCTGCGCCGCCCTCACCACCACGGTGGGGTGCGAGCCCGTGGCTGCAGCCAGCATGTCATCCCGCCTCGTGGCAGGCCTCCCTGGTCCAGGCCCACATGAGCCGTGGCTTCCAGATCATCTCGCCCTTGGCATCATCAGAGGATGGACGGGCTTCTTGCTCCCGTGAAGCTCACCCAGCCGTGGCTCGTTGGCTTCCCTTCCTCCTAGAGGGCTCGCTGCTCCCTGCGGTCAGCGGTCAGCGCAGACGTCCCTGTCGGGCGGGAGTTACCACGGCCGTGAGCTGGTGGCCCAGCTGCCCCTCCCCTTTCCAAGCCGTGTTCCTGCTCCCGTGTGCGCCCTGGACCGCGGCGACCCGTGTGTCCTGACCCCGCTGCTGAGTCCTCGGCTGGCCGGCAGCCTCCAATAGTGGCCTGACAGCTGCCCCTGGGCCAGTGGGAGCGTGGGGACCCTGCACCAGGCCAACTCCCTGCCTCCATGTGCCCTCGCAGGGCTAGACCTTGTCACCCTCACCTGTCTGGGCACTGAGGCCTCTGCGCTCTCACTGGGAGCCTTACGGCCTGCCTATGTCGCTGA
>NW_022103925.1:3570437-3573267 GCF_000313985.2 Echinops telfairi
CCATGTGCCCTCGCAGGGCTAGACCTTGTCACCCTCACCTGTCTGGGCACCGAGGCCTCTGTGCTTTCACTGGGAGCCTTACGGCCTGCCTATGCCGCTGACCAGAGCCCAGTCCCCAGTCCCCCCCCCAACACACACACCTGCTCTGTCCTCTGTCTCCCATTCCGTCCCAGCAGGTGACCTGGGATTGAACAGAGTCTGGGGTCCCCCTCCCACCAACCTGGCATCTTCCAGTCTTCCCACTGGTAGCAGGTTCCTCCTAACCAGTCCCCAGTAGAGTGGCCACAAATTCTCTGTTTTCAGGCCATGCCCTCTTCTGCCCCACACCCCCAGCCCACGCTCTTGGAGCTCGCTTACTGCCCCTCTGTCAAGGTCACGGTCAGGCCTCTGACCCGTGTGACCTCCTCCGAGGGCCTGCCCTGGCTGCAGTCTGCCCAGCACACGATAGATTCATCTGCCTGAGTGGCCACGTGTTGTGTGGGACAGGCCTTTGTCCACCTGTTCTCAGCTGCCTCCAGTGGGCTGGGGCTGTGCCCATCAGAGCCCCCGCACCCAGGACAGCCACCCCCGCCCTCCTCCTCCTGCTCCTCCTGGGGGCCCTGTGTGACCAGCTTCAGGGTGGCCGCTGGCCTGGACCCCTCCTGCACTGCGGATGTGTCCAGGACTGGCTCAAGCCAAGCTCGGGTGATGCTGGCCCTCACAGTGGCCAGCCCTGGGGTCGGGTCCCTGCGGACCTGTGGTCACAGCCAGCACCTCTGGGAGTCTGGGAGGCCCTGTACACGGCAGGGGGTGTGGCCACACGGTCCCCACACGGGCTGCGGGACAGCGGGCGGGCAGCTGTGGGTGGGCTGTGTGGTGACCGTGCCCGGGCCCGCAGGTCGTGTGGGGCAGGCGGTGGCCCTGCGGGCCAAGGCCTTCGGCTTCAACGTGCTCTTCTACGACCCGTACCTCTCGGATGGCATCGAGCGGGCGCTGGGGCTGCAGCGGGTGAGCACCCTGCAGGACCTGCTGTTCCACAGCGACTGCGTCAGCCTGCACTGCGGCCTCAACGAGCACAACCACCACCTGGTCAACGACTTCACCGTCAAGCAGGTGGGCGTGCCGGGGCCCTGCCCCCCCTCCTCCCGGACCCCTGCCCCCCTCCTCCCAGCCCAGCCCCGGGCCCCTGCCCCCCTCTCCTGGGTGTGTGTGGGGGTCATGCCACACAGTCTGCAGCGCCCGTGTGGTGCTGAGCACACAGTGTAAGGAACTGGATACTTGGGCAGCAGGGCTGTCCCAACCAGAGGGAGGCAGACAGAAGGTCTCCCTGCCCCTTCCTGCTACAGTCAGGCTGGGAGGCGGGCCCTGTGCACGGCGGGGAGCCGTGGATGCACTCCTGGAACCCAGGGAGGCAAGATTCCCGTTTCCCACCGGAGCCTGCCTGCCTGCAGCACCCAGGTCTCTGCTGCCCCCTGGCGCCCAGAGCGGCAACGGCAGGCGCACTGGCCTGGCCCCAGGGCCCTTCTGTGCCGGGGCCCTCCCTGAAGCCCTGCCCTCAAGCAGAGACCACCTGATGAGTGGTGTCAAGGGCAGCAGGTCGGGTGCCGGGTTCAGCAGCTGAGCCCACATCAGAGCTGGGTGGCCCTTGTGCCATATGCCCTTGTGCATGCACGCTGGTGTGTAGACACGTAAATGTGCACAGATGTGCATACCTGCCCGTGTGTGTGAGCAGGTGTGACATGTGTAGCTGCATGCCTGTCTTGCATGTGTCTGCACGTTGTATGTAGACACCTGTTTGTGCCCACGCACGTGTGCCCGCGCGCTCATGCGTGGTGTGTGCGAGGGCCCATCTTGTTTGCCTCTGGAAGACGAAGCAGGAAGACTGCCCTGCATTCTGCAGGGACTGCAGGGCGGGCTCCAGGGCCCTCACAGCAGACAGGGTGTGGCGGGTGGACCCTGCTCGGGCGAAGCTGTGCCCAGGCATTGGGGGGTGCGGCCACAGTGGGGCAGAGTTGATGGGGACTCGCTGTCATCCCCGCATGCCATGGCTGACGTCGTCCTGGGAGTGGATGTGGGGACGCGGAAGTGCTCTCCACGAGAAAGTCACAGGCCAGGATGTGTGGGAACAGGGCTCCACCGGAGTCCCTGCAGGCAAGACCCCCCCACTCCCCCGCCCAGGGAGGCTGAGAAGCAGGTTCTCTCCAGGACAAGTCAGGGCCCAGGTGCCCGGCCGATCCGGGTCAGTGACCAGGCCGGTGAAGGACAGAGGTGGGGCCGCACGGCGGCGTGGGAGGACGCCCAGCTCCCGCCCCCGACGGGGACCTCCGCTCCTCTGCCTCTGTCGGTCTGGCTGAGCCTGTCTCCACGTGGTGTTTTCTAGATGAGACAGGGCGCCTTCCTGGTGAACACGGCGCGGGGCGGCCTGGTGGACGAGAAGGCGCTGGCGCAGGCCCTGAAGGAGGGCCGGATACGCGGCGCGGCGCTGGACGTGCACGAGTCGGAGCCCTTCAGGTGCGGGCGGGGAGGGGCCCTGCGCCCCACATGGTGGACAGGTGCCCTGGGCTCGCTGTCTCTGGGGAGCCCCTTCCCTCACCTCCCCCTATGCTGCTGCTGCTGGGGAGCAGACCCTGGGCAGCCCGGAGGGAGCTGGCCCTGCCCGGGACAATGCCCAGGCCTCAGGCGGCCCGTCCTCTGACCGCTCGGGCCATGGTACTGTAGCCGCTCTGACCACATCACGTCCTGTCCCCAGCTTCAGCCAGGGCCCCCTGAAGGACGCGCCAAACCTGATCTGCACGCCCCACGCCGCCTGGTACAGTGAGCAGGCCTCCATCGAGATGCGGGAGGAGGCGGC
>NW_022103925.1:3573824-3590503 GCF_000313985.2 Echinops telfairi
GTCAGGGGTCAGGGGAGGTGTGGGGAGCCATCACAGGTCAGGGGTCAGGGGAGGTGTGGGGAGCCATCACCGGTCAAGGGTCAGGGGGCGATGTAGAGGGCTATCACAGGTCAGGAGTTCAGGGGGAGGTGTGGGGACACCATCACAGGTCAGGGGTCAGGGGAGGTGTGGGGACACCATCACAGGTCAGGGGTGCAGGGGGAGGTTTGGGGGCCCATCGCAAGTCAGGGGTCAGGGAGAAGTAGAGGGCCGTCACAGGTCAGGGGGGAGGTGTGGAGGGCATCTCAGGTGGGCCCTGGGAGGGCTGGAGGGCTTCCACAGGTGTGCAGGGCAGCCTTGGGAGTGACCTTGTCCTGGGAGCTCTGTGATGGCCCTGGTGAGGGACGCAGAGCTGGGAGCAGGCCCCAGGGCCCTGGTAACTGCTGCGCCCCCCGTGCTGCCCTCCAGGCCGGATCCCTGACAGCCTGAAGAACTGTGTGAACAAAGACCACCTGACGGCCGCCACCCACTGGGCCAGCATGGACCCTGCCGTGGTGCACCCTGAGCTCAACGGGGCGGCCTACAGGTGAGGAGCGGAGCACGCCTGCCCCGTGGGGACCCCCGGCCTCTGAGGGCCTGCACTCGACTGCTGGGGTGGTGGTAGGCGCCCCGGCCCGGTGCACGGCTGTTCCCTGGCTGCAGGAGGGTCTGGGCAGGAGCCCTGGCCGGAGTCCTCGATGCTGTGCGACCCCAGGGCGCCCTAGGGCGCTGCCACTTTCTCCATGGGGCCCTGCTGCCTGGCCTCCTGCAGGAACGGAGGGCCTGTGGAAGGGAGCAGGCAGGGTGGGGGCAGGGTGGGGGCAGCCTGCGGGGTGCAGCAGCCCCCATGGAGGCCTGGCCGAGCTAGAGGGGAGGGTGTGACTGGGGCGAAGAAGGCTGAGCCAGCGTGACACAGTCCCCACCTCCACCTGCTGAGGGCCTATGGGAGACAAGAGGTCAGGCAGTGGGGGCGGGGGTCCTTTGGACTCTGCTCCCTCTAGTTTCCGCAGGTGCAGGTTGCTCAGTATTACCTGGAGACTGTGAGCAGGGCCCTGTGTCCCCCAGCTCAGCCACCAACTCACCAGCCCCCCGCCACCAAGCCCAAGCCCTCTGTACCAAGTAGCCGAGCAGGACCCTATCCGACTCCAAGACCGTTCCCACCCAGTGTCCCCACCGTGGCCCCAGAGAAGGGCCTCACCTGTGTCTCCTCCTCTCTCCTAGCAGGTACCCCCCGGGCGTGGTGAGCGTAGCTCCCACTGGCATGCCTGCCGCTGTCGAAGGCATCGTCCCCAGCGCCATGTCCCTGTCCCACGGCCTGCCCCCTGTGGCCCACCCACCCCACGCCCCTTCTCCTGGCCAAACCGTCAAGCCAGAGGCGGATAGAGACCATACTGGCGACCAGTTGTAGCCCGAGCAGAGCTGGCCCCCGCCCGGTGGAGGGCTGTGCAGCCCTGGGCCGGCATGGGCAGAGGTGCAGCCAGCAGCCTGCGGAGGCCCCGGCGCGAGACTGGCCCGGCAGGAGGGCAGGAGCAGCGGGCGGTGGCGCCAGGGCCTCCTCCTCGTCCCACGTAGTCGTCCCGTCCCCGGACTGGCTCTCTGTCTGTGTCCTGCGTGCGTCCTTGGTTAAGCAAGAGAAGTCAGTAGCTCATTATCTCACGAATGTACGTGTCTGTGTACAGTCTCTAGAACATTGAGAAGGGTGTGTTTGCTTTACGTGTCCACACCACGGAGCCCCCGGCAGGCGGGTGGGCGGGGGGGCCGGGTGGGGGGCGGCAGCGAGGCCCCGAGCCTACTTTTCTGTGTGCAGCGGGCCCGGAGCAAGGCAGTCGGCAAACTTCTCAGGACAATGAATACTTCCCGATTTCTTTCCACGCCACACAGTGCATTGTTTTTTCTACCTGCTTGTCTTATTTTTAGAATAATTTAGAAAAACTAAAGAAAGGCTGTACCCCAGCCCCTACCCCCCATTTTGGCATGAGCCCCCCTCCCGCCCCCGCCTCTGCTCCCCACCCGCCCGATTCCAATTCTACAGGAAGCATCTCTGAGGAAGGGGCCGCTTCCCCACCGCCCACTGCGCGCCAGTGCCGGCCGGCCACGCCGACCCGCCGGCTGCGCTCCCGCGCGCCTGGCCGAGGCCGTCCTGCTGATGTGGTAGGCTAGCAATATTTTGGTTAAAATCATGTTTGTGACTGTAACCATTTGTATGAATTATTTTAAAGAAATAAAAGTCCCAGAAAGAGCCGGCAAGCTTAAGAGTCTGCCTCAGCGACTCCGGGACCAGGGACCCTGCTGTGCCCCCCAGTGGGCAGACAGATGGGCAGAGGGCCCAGCCCAGACACACACACACCCCTGCATCCGGCTAGCACAGCACACCAGCGTTTTAGGTTTCTGGGGACCCATTGGATACTGAGGTGCTTGACTAAACATGTTTCCCCAGGGAACGTGGCCGCTTAACCAGCACACACACACATTTCACATGGTGTGACCCATGCAGTCTTGGTGTGAAAATAGGTGACCCGTGTGTTGATGCACTCCGCTGCCGACCGGCCTCCTTGCACGTGGGACCCACCATGTTGGAGGAGGTGGCAGCACCAGCCCCACTGCCACGGCGGGAAGTGTCAGAAACAGGACCATGCAGGACAGGCAAATGCATTGCCATGGGGAGTCCTGGCGGGGGCGGTGTGGGGGGATCTGCTAGACGGTCCCACTGTTTGCTGTTGGCAGCAGTGTTCTCTGTGGGTTTCCTGGCTCCTCCCTCCCCGTTTGGGTACGGCAAGAATGCTGCAGCTCCTTGGTCCCTGCCGTTGGATGGCAGGGACTGTCTGAGCCACGCTCCCCACCTCTGGTTGACACGTCCATTGGCTGAAATGCCGCCTACGGCAGGGAGTGACTGAGAACCCCCCCTTTGCCCTCGGCCTCAATGAGGGTGCAGCTGACAGGCTTCACCCAGGGAAGCAGCCGGCTGACTGGGAGCTCCGGGCCCTGGGTGCCCCTCAAGCTCACTGCCCATCTAAGCCCGTTCTACCAAGTGTGGCTGCTGCTGGGACCAATTTTCCTGCAGAACCCACTGGCCTGGGGTGGCCCCGAGGCCGGCACCCATATCGACTCCTGCCTGGGTCTACGGGGCAGGGGAGCCAGCAATGGGACTCGGCCTGACCCCCGTTCGGCTGGGAAGGATCCCGGACTGGGAGAGCCTGCTCCCTGCAGCTGCAGTATCTGGCCACACCCTGGCCTGGAGGCTCCTCCCAACCTGTCACCTGTCCCTTTCTTCACCCCCATCCTTCAAGCGAAACCTCAACCTTGAGTTCAGCCCATGTAGAGGGGTCATTCTTGTGGCTGACCCAGCCCTCTTGGCGTGACCCCTCCCATCTGCTCCCCACCCCTACCCTAGATGCTCTTCCATTTCCCAGAGGGGGGTGGAGGTGGGAGGTACCGGGGGTGGGGAGGTCAGCCCTGCTGACCCCCCGAGTACCCCTGCCCAGAGGGAAGATAGGGGGCCGGGAGGTACAGGCTGCTCCTCTCAGCTAGGGTGGACCTGGGCAGTGGCAGGGAGGGCAGGCTGACAGGGTGGGGGGGCACAGTGAGCACACCCCTGGAAGCCCCAGTGCAGTGGCGTGATGTGAGTAGCATCAAGGGCTGGTGGAGGGTGGGGAAGGGGTGCCCCGGGACCTGGCAGGCTCTGGGCTTGATCTGTGGGCTCCGCTGCCTGGCACCACCTCAGTGTCTCCGTGTGAAACGGGGTAGCGTGGTAGACCCTGCAGCATCAGCTTCATGGGGGCTCTCTCCCCCCTCAGCAGCCCCCCCTCCTGGAGTCCAAGCTCTACAGTGGAAAACCCACTGCAGAGGCCCTGGGGGGTGGAGGGCGGTGAGTGAGCTGGGAGAGAGAAGGACCCGGAGAATGGGCTGAGGCTTCGGGGGGAGGGGGTGTCTGCAGGGCTCTGCCCTCCCCTCTGCTGGGAGCGGAGGGAAGGGCAGAGGGGCAGGGGCCTAACCATTGCATCTGGGGAGGTACTGTGGGAAGGGGCCAGGCAGACCGAGGCAGGTGAAGCAGTGTCATGACCTAGGGGCTGGGCGGTGGGGGTTTACACTGAGGAAGGGCGGTGCTGGCATCAGAGAGCACTGCCCCCAGCCTCCGAGACATGTCATGAGTGGAAGGGAAGCGGGGCCCCAGAGGGTGGGGGTCTGGTCGCTGTGCTGGCCCTAGGACGAAGTGATGCTGACTGAGCGGGGGACCACAAGAGGACTGGGGAGCCCAGGAGAGCTGAGATGCCCATCCAGGTCTCAGCTGCCTCTCAGAGCTCCGAGCACAGTGGCCAGGGCCGGGCAGTCCCCGTCCCCTCCTCTCTGCCAGCCTGCCCAGGCAGGGACCTGGATCAGCCCCAGGACACCAAGTGGAGCCAGCCTGGTGGCCCCAGGAGGGCCGGCCAGCCGCCATCCTGTGCCAGCTCAGTGCCCTCCAGCCCTCATGAGAAATAGGCTGCCTGCCCTCCGGCTGAGGTCGGGATTGGGGCCCCCAAGAATGTGTTCTTGGGACCGCAGGGCGGGTCACGCTCAGTGGCCTCGGCTGAGGCATGGCCTCAGTCTTTCCAAGTGGGAGTCTCATTTCCCCTGAGCCGAGGAGCCAAACCGGAGGATTCTCCACACCGCCCTTCCCTTCCCCCCAGCGTGGTGAGCACCGGGCCTGGATGGCAAAATTCAGCTTGGAATTGGCAGTGATGTGGGTGAGTCATGTAATGGATCTTCCGTGGACGCTTCCATTGGGAGAGAGCCCGGGGAAGGAGTGTCCACCAGGCAGAGGGATCCTGTGGAGGGTGCTCGGGGACGGGTGGTGGGCGTGTCCCCCACGCTCCTCCTGTGGTGACCTTGGGGGAGTCCGCCCGCTCACACAGTCTTGGTTTCCTCTGCCGTAAAGTGGAGATCTCAGTTTGGCTCCCGAGCATTTAACATGACCACTGGAGATCCCAGCCGGAGCGCTAAGGCAAGAGCTCAAAACGGAGAAGTCCGGCCGGAAAGGGAGAGAGAGGTCCTGTCAGCGTTTGATGACGTTACAGAGACCCAACCAAGTCAGCAGACCAAGAGGGGGAGGGTGGCGCACACAATGGCTGCTGCAGGCAGGTTCCTGACGTGGCCCTGAAAGAAGCCCCGATCCAGCTGGAGAAGCAAGACTAATGAAAGCTGTCCGTGCACCAGTCCAGACAGACTAGGCTGGCAGGTCCCGGGCCTGTGGGTCCGGTGTCAGGCCGACCAGCCGGAGATGGGCAGGTCAGACAGACTCGTGGGCATTGGAGGCTAATGCATCCCAAGATCCTCCGGTAACCTGGCAGGCTGCAGGCTCAAGCCCCACAGAGGGAAGATCGCGCACAGGCCCCGGGGCAAACAGAAAGCCAGAGGAGAGGTTTCTCCGTTTGTTTGTTCCTGTTGATTCAGAAATCAATCAGTTAGATCAGTCTTGCTATTACTAATATCTACCATCCATCTCTCATCCAGTTGGACCCGACTCACGGCGTCTGTCGGCTCCTTAGGATTTCCCAGGGTGTCGCTGTTTCTCTTTCTCCCTTCCCCCTTCTCCCTCTGCGTTCACCCCAGCTCTCCCTATCACCATAAAGGTCTGCTTCTTTTGCTGTGAAAACTACCTTTCTTGATTTTGTTTTTGGCCTTTCATGCTCACGGCTTCGTACGCTATTGGCCTGGATGGGATTGGTGCACTTCACTCAGCACAATACCTCCCACGTTCAGTTCGTGCAGGTCCAGAGAGCTGTGCCAGAGGCCCACAGGTCCTGGATGCAGGCTCACCGCAGGTGGAGATGGTGACATTGCACCACTTCATGACACCATGATTACGGCGCAACCTTGACCGCCACACTTGTCCCTCGTGTACCGGCCAGAGGAAGCACTTGGAAATGCCCTGTCTCTGTCCCCCTCTGGGGACTGTGTTGCTTTCTCAAGCTTTCAGTTGGCCGGCCAATCACTTGACCCCACACGTGTCAGGGTGGAACTGGTCGCTGGGGCTTTCAATGGCTGGTTTTTGGGCATCAGTTGATAGGCCTCTCTCCAGAGGGTCCTCCAAGTGGGCTTGAACGTCCGACCTTGGAGCAGCTGAATGCACCAACTGTGTGCACCCCAGGGATTCCTTTGCCCCACTTGTCAAACTCCACACTGCACGACTATCACCAGTCAGGCTTGGTGTCACCTGGCACGGCAGCGGGGCTTGTAAACAGCTGCGAGTTTGGGAAGGCTGTCGGGTCCATAACCGATGCTGTCGCTCAATTGAAAGACACGGAGAAGCCCTGAGTGTCCAAAGAGGTGGTGCTTCTTGGAACAAGCTCAACAAATCAATCTCAAAATGGATATGGGGATAACAAGTGTTTAGGGTTGAATCGTGTTCTCCCCTCCAAAAGATACGTCCACCTCCTGGCCCCTGGTTCCTATGAATGTAACCGTGGGGTCTCAATAGGATGCCGTTGGCTCAGGTCACAAGCGGTCACACCGGAGCAAGTGGGCCCACATCCTGAGTACTTTCCTCACAGAGAGGACGAGACACAGACCAAGAAGTGGTCGGGTGGTGACGGAGGCAGAGTCTGGAATGGTATAGCGGCCAGTCCGAGAGGCTGGCACCACCAGGAGCCAGAAGAGGCAAGGCGGACCCGCCTCTCGCGCCTCAGAAGGGCAGCTCCAATTGCTCGGACTCAACCCTTGAGACAGTGCTGCCCCCACCCCGTGTCTCCCATACCTGAGGAAGGACACAGACACTGCTCTGAGGGGCCTCCCTCAGGTGGTACCCAGGACCCACCCCACATACCCAGGACCCACCCACACAGCCAGGACACACCCACATACCCAGGACACACCCCACATACCCAGGACCCACCCACACAGCCAGGACACGCCCACACAGCCAGGACACCACCCCACCAGCAGCTCCTTAGGTGGACCTCTAAGGGCGATCCCAAGGACACTTGGAGGCCAGACTTCTGGCTCCAGGACAGGGAGAGGCCACACTGCTATTGGTCACAGGTGCCCAGTCTGTGGTCCTCTCACCGCAGCCCTGGGAACTGAGCCTGCACTTGGACCTGTGAGGCTCAGACATCATGCCCACAGAGCTGACGTCGTGAGCGCACTCTGGTTCTGATGTGTGTGTGTGTGGGGGGGGGGGGGGGCATACGTGCACGGTGGCATGTGAGCATGTGCTTGCAGGTGTATTTGCACATGTGCGCCGCGTGGCTCTGACTGTGAGTGTGTGCGTGCGTGTTGGGTGTGAACCTAAGTGTGCACGTGAGAGAAATCCAGGGGCACATGTGGAGGGTGAGGCCTAGAAGGAGTGACTCTTGCCCGAGGGGTGGGATGGGGGATGGCCTGGCATCAGGCTTCATGAACTTGGTGACCCCGGTGGGTGCAGGCGGCCCCTCTGTGTCTGGGCAGGAGGGGTGGAACTGCAGGCTTCGGCACACCCGGCTGATCTGAGATGTGCAGATGCAGGTGCCCTGGTGGAGGAGCAGGTGAGGCTGCGCTGGGGTGGGGCTTCCCAGAGTGGCCGGCAGCAGCCCCCCCACCCCCAGCCTGGTCTCCCGGGTCCCAGCAAGGAGAGGAACTAGGGCTGGCCACCCCAGGGGTCACTCCAGGATAAGAGGCCCTGGGCTGCCTGGGCCGAGGGCTGACAAGGAGCAGAAGGTCACCCAGGAAAGGTGGTGGGCAGGGTGAGGTCAGCCTGCCCCTGGCAGCTCCATGTGCACCAGCGCTTCCTCCTGTTATCTTCTGCCAGTCCTGGAGGCGGGAGCCAGGGAGGAGGGGGTGACACCTTGGGCTGCCCCGAGGGGCTTGGGGACCTGTGAGGAGTCGATGGGCTTCCATCCTGAGTCAGGGGACATCTTATGGCCCTGGACAGGAAGGTGAGAAGAGGTGGGCCAGTCACCTGGAAATGGCCTGAACTGGGGACAAGGGTCACTGAGCCTCCCACCCTGAGGCTGACCCCCTTTGCTCCTACCCACCCACTCTCACTCCTGACCCATCAGGCTCCAAGAGGGCTGGAATGGGGGGTGGAGGGGTGGCACCCCTCTCGCTTCTGCCAAGTGGCCCGCTGAACTCCACCCCCACCCCCGCTACTCTCAGCCACAGCCCAGCAGGAATTTGCAGGATGGGTTTTCCAGCGTAAACAACAGCGATGGGAAGGAGTGGGGACAAGGCCAGCTGCTGCCTCCGTGCCTCCTGGGACCCTGCCCTGGTCCTTGGCCCCAGCGCCCCCTGCCGTAACGAAAACCATCTGGGGCTGGGCCCGGCGCCCGGAAACAGACCGCTGAGCCTCCTGACCAGCCAGCTCCCGCCTCCGCCCCGCGTTTCCCAGCACGGGCCAGCCCTAGCCCCTCGCCACTCGCCTCGGTGGTGTGCACGCACGTCTCTTGACCCGGCCAGCCCCCACCCTGGGTCTGAAGGGGTAGCCAAAGGGTTGTCAGTTTGAAAACCCCACACACACATGCCCACTCCCCAGGCACCTCGGAAGACAGCCCTGGTGCTCAACTTCTGAAAGGTCGCAGTCTCATAAACTCGAGTGATGGTGTAGGAAACATCTGACAGGTCCTCAGATGGTCAGCGCTCTGAATAGACAATCCACTAAAGGATGGGATCCAGGCAGCCCCCCATCGCAGGACACAACGTTCAAGTTCATGAGCCACAAGAGACATGCAAACTACAACAATCACGAGAGACTACTTCACCCCCACACACTTCGCGAAATCAAAACAAGAACAAAACCGCATGCTAGAGTGGACATGGAGAGATTGGGACACCCTCGCTGCAGGGGGGGTTTACAGAATTGTACAATCACTGTGAAGTCAGTGTGGCACATCCTTAAGCAAAGGAAATGCAGATACCACATGATCCTGCAATCTCGGGGCGCGGTATACACCCCAAAGAAAGAGAGAACACAACACCAAGTACTGACAAATGGGCACCCATGTTCACTGCAGGCATTTCTGCCATGGCAAAAAGATGGAAGCAGTCAAACGCCCCATCTGCAGAGGAATGGATCAACAAACTGGTACAGTCGCACAATAGAATATTATGGATCCTTAACAAGCAGTCACCAGTCTGTGAAACACCTCAGCACATGGGCAAACTTGGAGAACATGATGTCCAGCGAAGTTAGTCAATGTCATAAAAATACGTATGTTAGCACACTGATCTTATAAAGGGAAAAGAAGAAGAAGAGGACTTTCGTGCTAAAACAAAAAGCTCCTAAATCTGAAACAACCCCACGGCCAGCGATCCCACTGCTAGATACACACCCAGCAGACCTCAAAGCAGAGCCTCAACAAGAAGCTTGCTCACCCACGTCCATTGTAGCACGTTCATAATAGCCAAAGGTGGCAGCAACTGTAATGCCCATCGGCAGATGGCTGGATCCACAGAAATACGGTCCATACGGACGAGGGAACATCACTCAGCCAGTGGGAGAAACAAAATCCCCATGCAAGGATGGAATCAGAGGGCATTATAAGGAGTGGAAAGAAGCCACTCGTGAAAGAATAACTATTGCATTGCCTTCCTATTTAAAAAGACAGGAAAAGGCAAACGTGCAAAGACCAAAGTTTGTTTGGTTACCAGAAAAGTCACCTGGATTAGGTAGGGCTGACCAGGAAATTGGTGTCCTTGTGTTCCGTAGTGCCCAGGGTCTTACAAGCTTGCAGGTTGCCACCTCAGTCACAGCAACAGCAGAAGGAGGACGTTTAGGGATAGGAGGAGCATTAATAGTCAGAATGTGGTGTGTGCAAAGTATGAATCTAGGAAAAGTAGAAATCACAAAAATAAAATGGCATGCATACAGATCGATACCCTAGGCACTGGTGAGCTGAAACGGACTTGCATCAGCTACTTTGCATCGGACGATCATGTGCTTTGCGATGCTGGGGGTGAAGAATGCAAAGGGAATGCCATCGCATTCCTTAGCAGAGAGAACATTTCAAGATCTGCCTTGAAGCACAATGCTGTCAATGAGAGGGGGATATCTCTAGGTCTTCAAGAAAGACCAGTCGATACAACTTTCATTCACGTTTACCCACCAACCACTGAAGCCAAAGACAAAGAAATGCATGAGTTTGACCAACTTCCGTCGTCAGGAATTGGTCAAACGTGGGCAGGATGCACGCATAATTACCGGTGGTTGGAATGTGTAAGGTGGAGACCAGCAAAGTAGAAAATATGGTTTTGCTGATAGAAACAAAGCTGGAGAGCTCCTGATAGAATTTTGCCAGACCAATAACTTATTCTTTGAAAATACCGTTTTAAACACCTGAAACTGTCAGCTCTATGCGGACCCAGTCCGTTGGAACACACAGGAGTCAGATGTACCACATCTGTGGGAAGAGGTGACACAGACACTCAATCGCATCAGTCAAAGCAAGGCCCCGCTGGCTGTGCAACAAACCCAAAGGTGACCCAAGGTGACCTTGAATGTACCCAATCTAAATTTGGACCATCTCAAGAATGGACTTGATGCATTAAAACACCAACAACCAAAATCCTGATGAGCTGCGGGATAACTTCAAGAACATCATACATGAAGAAAGTGTGTGGTCATTAAAAAGGCAGGAAGGAAAGAAAAGACTAAAGTGGGTGTCAGAAGAGATTCTGAAAGCCAAAGTGAATGGTAGAAATGACAGTAAAAGAACGGAAGCTTTCAAAGGGTGACAAGAGAAAACAAAATAGTGTAATCAAACACACAAAGACTTTAAAAACCAATGGATTCACTCAGCATTTCTAAAGTGGAAAGGACGGAAGAAAAAAAATCAAATCTTGAGTTGCCCAATTGAAGGATTCTAGGCGCACAACAGCAAAAGAAGGGAAGGAATACATAGAGTCATGGTACCAAAAGGAATTGGTCAAAGTTCAGCCATTCCAGGATGTAACACACGATCAATAACCGATGGCAGCGAGGGAAGGCATCCAAGCTGCACTAAAGGCATGGGTGAGAAATAAGGCATTGGGAATTGGACTCACATGGCAGCGATGGTGAGGGTGGTACAGGCACCAGGCAGCGTTTTGTTCTGTTGTACACGGGGTTGTGTGAGTCCTGGCTGACTGGATGGTATCTCACAACAGTACCACACCACAGAAAAGCTGCCGTTTCAATGAGCTATTAAAATAGTTAGCAGAATGTTCCAGGTTTTCATGCCTGTTGATAAGTAGCTGAAGTGATGACTATACACGGTTCCCTTTCTGTGTTTAGAATGGCCCTTTGTGGACTCATTTATCTGGCTATGATTGCCAACCTCAGCGGACCTGATGCTTGTTCTGTTGTGACTTTGCTTCTCGGGAGCGATCCCGGCATCACGCGCGGCACTTCCTATGGGCCCCAGGGTGTTACTCACAGTTGATGGCATTGGGATGCAGTTCTTTGTGACTCACATCAGCTCTGTGGGAACCCCGCAGACAACAGAACGAGACACTGCCCAGCCCGGCGCCCTCCTCCCAATGGTGCGATGTCCGTCCGAGTCCTCTTTACAGCCACTGTGTCAATCCATCCCTTTTCCACTCCCTTTCTCAGGCACGATGTCCTTCTCCTGGCCTGGTCCCTCCTGACAGCATGTCCAAAGTCCATAAGATCAAGTCTCACCATCATCGTCACTTCTAAGGAGCATGCTGGCTGACCTCCTCCCAGGATGTGGTGGTTCCGATGGCAGCCCATGTACTTCTGATAGTCCTCGCCAGCCTCAGGGTTCAAAGGCACCTGAGAGATGGCTTGTTACTGCCTCCACAATTGGCTGGTGAGAAACCGCGCAGGTCGCTGCGAATCGGAGTTGTCTTGATGGCAACCTAACAACAACCACACGCTTGTTTGTTTTTTAAACATGTCTGTGTCCACACCTGTGCTGCTCCGAGGGAACCGTCTTCCAGAAAGTAGACTCTGTCCGCAGTGTGAGTTGTGTATACAGTTTCCTGTTGCCCCTGTGGAGGTGGGGGTGGCCATCGAGTAGGTGCTGACCCTCGTGCACGACAGAACACAACGCTGCCCGGCCCTGCGCCACCCTCACTGTGGCTCCTGTGCCTGAGCCCGTGGCTGTAGCCACTGTGTCCATCTCCTTGAGGACCTTCCTCCTATTCGCTGCCCTCTCCGCTTTACCGGGCACAATGTTCATCTCCTGGGGCTGGTTTCTGCCGGCAGCATGTCCAATTAAGTGAGACAAAGTCTCTCCATCCTGGCCTCTGTGGAGCGCTCTGGAGGGACTTCTTCCAAGACAGACTGGTCGGTCCTCTCAGCAGTCCACGGGCCTTTCGATATTCTGCTCCAGCACCAGGACTCGCACACGGCCCTTCTTCTGCGTCTTCCTTAGTCAGGGTCCCCCCTCACATGCGTGCGAGGCGATGGAGCGCACCGCGGCTGCGCTCCAGCGCACCGTCGTCGTCCTCAAAGGACCATCCTGGCGCGTCAGTACTCTGTAGAGCTCCTGTGCGGCAGATTTACCTGATGCAAGACATCCTTTGATCTCTTGACTGCTGCTTCCTTGAGCGTGGATTGTGGATTCAAGTAAAGAAAAACCCTTGACAACTCCAACCTTTCCTCCAGTATCACGATGTTGCCTACTGGTCCAGGGGTGAGGAGGATGGTCTTCCTTACACGGAGTCGTCATCCATGCTGAAGGCTGCCACCCTTGATCTCCGTCAGCAAGGGCCTCACGTCCTCCCCACTGTCAGCGAGCACGGCTGTGTCCTCTGCACGGCACAGGTCTGTAAGTAGCTTTCTGCCCGTCTGGTGCCACGTATAAGGCAGCGTCTCCGATGATCGGCTCAGCGTACAGATGGAGGAAGTAGGGTGGGAGGAGACAGCCCTGACGTGCACCTTTCCTGACCTTCAGGGCACACAGTGTGCCCTTGTCCTCTTCCCACAAAGACCTCTCGGTCCACGCGCAGGGGACAAATGAGCACCCTGAGACGCTCTGGGGTCCCCATTGCTCTCACGGCTCTTCCCGGCTTGTCACCACCCACACCGTCCAGTGCTGCGGCCTGGCGAAGCTTGGTGCTTACTTAGTGGTCCACAGACCCACTGTCCTCTCTCGGGGACGGCCAGCCCCCGCAGCGGGGTTGTGTTTGCTGGTTTAATGCCTGGCTCTCATGGTAGTAGATGCCCAGGTGGTGGAGTGGTCACAGTGGGCTGCTAGCCCCAAGGCCAGCATGTCAAATCCATCAGCCGGCCACTCCACAGGCTGCAAAGACTCGCCATCTCGGGAACCCCCCGGGGCCGTTCTGCCGTGTCCTAGAGCATCCCTGGGAGCCGGAACTGACGCCCGGGCAGCCAGCAGGTGGGCGAAGTCCTGCCGGTCCAGGGGGCTGTGGAACGAGCAAGACTGTTGGTCAGGCCGGAGACTGGGTGGTCAGACCTCTGACCTGCAGCCTGTGGCCTCGGGAGAGGAAAGTATGTTGGAGGCTCCTCATGGGTCCATGTCTCTTTAGGCTCCTGGTCTGTTCGCCTGCCCTCCACTCCCCCCGAGTGTTGCCTCAGGAGCCCAACCCCACTTAGGCCTGGGCTGCCCAAGTGAGGACAGCCCAGGTTCAGATGTGTCCCCAGTCTGGCCAGGGTGATGGTGAGGGCAGGGCCACGTGGAGACACCGGAGTCATCCCTGGGCACTCGGGAGCAGAGAGCCCACTGCAGGGGTGAAGGGGGCCCAGGGGGTGGGGAAGGCCACCAAAGTGGCCACTGGGCCAGTGCAGGCCGGCTGCACACCCTTCTTGTTCTGTTGAGGAATTGGAGGAGTCTGGCCAAGGCGGTTGATGTGCGACAGCATTTAATTGGGTCCAGATTGGACGTTTCCTGCAGCGGACAGGCCAACATCAACAGCGCGGGAGGCTGTTTGGGGCCTGGTATTTGGCGCCCACACGGCCGCCATTCCTGGAGCCGGGGTGGCCCTGGAAGTGAGACTGGGGAGAGGCTGGGTGCCAGCAGGACTGGTGGAGGCTGGACCGAGGGGTCAAGGAGGAGGCTGCTCTCTGGGGATAGTCCGCTGCCGGGGGGCCCCTCAAGGGGTCCATTCCCGCAGGAGCTGCCTCTGGGGGCCATGCTGAGGACATACAGACCTCCCTGGCCCCGTGGGTGTCCCCAGGCAGAGGTGGTACGAAGGGACCCCCTCCCCCAGCCTCAGCGTGCCCTTCCCTGAGGAATTCTGAAGGGGGCTCTCATGCCCAAGTCTGTCGGGGTGGGGTTCCACGAGGTCACCCCTGACATGCTGGGGAAGGGGCCATCCACTGGGAGGGAGACACTGCCTGTCCTGGCTGGAGCTGACCAGTCTGCAGGGCACTGGTGTCCCTCAGACCCCACACTGCGGGCACCCCACATCACTGCCCTCTTATGCACCGCACATCTGCCCACACCCCTACTTCCAAAGCAAGGGTGGGGGTGGCAGGGGGGACCGATCATCCAGCCCTCTAACACCCTACCCCACCTGCTCTGTGAGCGAGGGGAGAGAGGACACCCCTGAGCCCCTCCCCACCCCCACAGGAGAATCAAGCTGCCCCAGGGGTGACTGAGGTGGACTGGGGAGTGGGTCATCGGGAAGACAACTTGGAAGCCGGGCTGGCAGCCCCCACTTTAGAGAACAGGCCCACCCCAGGTGCCACGCTCAGGCTGAAGGGCGCCCAGAGGCCAGGGTCTGCAGGGACCCCTCCGGGTGTCTGTCCTGTCAGCTCTGAGCGGGTTCTGCCCCTCTGTCTGGCCTCAGTGTCCCCAGGCTGTTATGACAAGCGGGGTTGCCCCATCCCAGGCTCCCGCCCACCTACGCACAGACCCCTGTCCACAGGCCCCCACATACACACAGGTCATCCAAATGCCCACAGCCACCCATACACATGGGTCTGCTCTACCCATGCGCAAGGCCTGTAACCCTCCTTACGGAGCCCCCCACCCACATGCCCATGACCCCTCCACCCACACGGCCCCTCCACACACACAGCCCCCCCCCACAGGTACCATGGACAGCCCATACACAGGTAGTGCCCCATCCACAGTCCCATCACCCTCCATACAAAGTCCCCCACCCACATCCCCCCCATGCCCATGCCCCCCATCCACAAGACCTCTCCATACACACAGACCACATACACAGCCCTCACGTAAGTACCACGCACCCCATCCACCCGGCCCCCCTCCACAGCCCCCACATAGATACCACAGACAACCCATACGCACACAGCACCCCCATCCACATGGTCCCAAATATGCATCCCACACACATACATAGGTCTCACAGACAACCCCCCTACACACACAGTCTCCTATCCACAGCCCCTCACATACACAAGGCCTTTCCTACACAACCAGCCCCACCCCTCCCAGCTCCAAACACAGCCTCCCACAGACACACACAGCCCTCCTGCTCCCCCGCCCCTGCCCCCTGGGCCGGCAGAGCTGTAGGGGACAGGGGGATGCTGGTGGATTATAAACAGGCCACTCTTGACTGCCTGGGGCGGGGAGCCCCTTGTCCCCAGGGTGCCACAGCCTGGCGGTCAGCAGAACCGGGGCCTGAGCCAGGCTGGGCTCCCTGCACAGCCCACACCCTGCCGAGGGGCAGAGGGGCGTTGGATCAGACAGAGAGGAGTGGCCCGCAGGGGGGCTGGGGGCTGGTGCAGCAGGCCTGCCAGGGATGGGGACAGAGAAGGGAGCCAGGCCCTGGCCCAGCTGGAGGGGAGGATTCAGGTGGAATGGGCGGAGGCAGGGGGTACCGCTTTGAGGGGAGGGGGCTCTGAGGGCGGGCTGGGAGCATCCCTCAGTGTCCTTATCTGGGCAGTGGGCTCACACTGACCCCAGAGGCTGTAGGGACAGGGCAGCGGCAGGGATGGGGGCAGGGAAGGGCTGGGCGCCAGCCTTCCAATAACTGTGGTGTTTCAGCCGGCTCCCGATCCTGGAAGTTGTTTGGAAAAACACCCGCCCCTGGGCTCAGCCGGAGCAGTGTGGGGCAGGGCTGGCCAGGGCAGATGTCTGGGCGGGGACACCCTGTCCATGGACTTGGGAGGGTTCCTGGGCCTGGCAGGCCTAGTCCCTGGGCCCCAAGTCTAAGAGCAGGGTGGCGAGGCTTAGGGGTTGGGGGTCAGGCCCACAGCCCTTCGGTCATGCCAGGGGGGCGGCGCTCCTGACCCCCACCTTCCCAAGGTGCTCAGGGACCCACCCAGACGCTCCAGGGGCTGCAGCTCCAAAGGGCGAGTGGGTCCCCGCCAGGGTGTGCGTGCCATGACTGGATGCCTCAGTTTCCCTGATCATGGTGACAGCCCGTGGCCTCACGCTGCCCCCTTGGCTCACCTGGGCCACCCTAGGTCCCCAGCAGGAGCGGGGAGGGGCTTCTGTCTCTGAGGGCACCCACCTACCCTAATCAGGGAGGCATTTAGGCCTTCCCCAGTGGCTTTGCCCCGCCTCCCCGACCCCTGCCTCCCACCATCCCCACTCCCCGCTGTGACCTTGTCGCTTGGTGCTGGATGCTGGGGGGGGCGTGGGGTGGGGAGCAGCGGCAGGGCCTGACAAACCAGGGCTGAGGAGCACTGGGGGCAGAGTGGTTATGAGTTAGGCTGTGACCTGCAGGGTCAGCAGTTCGAAACCCCCAGCCGCTCCTTGGGAGACAGACAGGGCTCTCTCCTCCCATAAAGAGCGGTGGTCTCAGTTCCGCCCTGTCCTACGGGGTCTCTGTGA
>NW_022103925.1:3590603-3591659 GCF_000313985.2 Echinops telfairi
GAGGAGCAGGAGGAGGACAAGGACTAGGAGCAGGAGGAGGAGCAGGAGGAAGAGGAGGAGGAGGAGGAAACAGAAGGTTCGCAGGGTGCTGGCGGGCAGCCCTCTGAGAAGAAAGAATGAGCACCCCTTCGGGGTGACACGGAGCTATCTAATGACCCAGTTATGAGTTAGGCTGTGACCTGCAGGGTCAGCAGTTCGAAACCCCCAGCCGCTCCTTGGGAGACAGACAGGGCTCTCTCCTCCCATAAAGAGCGGTGGTCTCAGTTCCGCCCTGTCCTACGGGGTCTCTGTGAGTCGGCACTGACTGGACGACGGCAGGGGGTTCTTTTTGAGCCAGTGTCTACTCTGAGCCTGTCCCCTGCCCCCTCCCCGGGGTCAGCCTTCTGGGGTGGGCAGCCCGTCCCCACACACTCCATCCCACCCCTTCTCGCCTGCGGTCTCTCAGGCCTCCCCACACCAGGGCCCCGCTGTGGTCTGAGTTTCCACGCTCTGTGCCCTGGGTGCTCAAACCGCAGCCCCTCAGAGGGACCCCCGGGCTTCTCCTTCCCCTTCTTCCCCGGGGGCTGGGTCGCGTGGCTGACTCCGAGACTGAGCCCCCCACCGCCAGCTTGTAAGACGCCATGAACAAGATTAGCAGCCCCCCGCCCTGGGGTAGGGTGGGCCGGCAGAAGATCAGCTCACAGCCTGCCAGGTGACCCTGGCCACTGCCTCAGCAGAAACCTGGCCGACAGACAGCTGCATGTGGGACCGACCAGGCTGGTCGGGGAGCGAGGCGTCTGTGAGAGCCTGGTCAGTGCCCAGTGGGCCAGGGCAGGGCCCTCTTCCAGGTCTGAAGGCAGGGAGCGGGCGACCTTCTCTCCCCGAGGGTCTGGGCATCTGGAGAGGGGCCCGCCTGGCAGTTGCCTGGTGGGGCACAGTGACACAGGAGCAGAGAGTGAGCCTTGGTGGGGCCTCGCACTGCCCAGCCCTGGGTGGGGTAGGGTGACCAGGAGGCCCCCAGCCTGGTGGGGGAGGAGCCGTTTGAGCTCCAAGGAGAACCAGGTGCCGGCTTGGCCT
>NW_022103925.1:3591779-3592881 GCF_000313985.2 Echinops telfairi
GTGTGTACCAGCCAGAAAGGAGGCCCAGAGCCCAGTCCTCAGAGGGGCCACTGTGTGTGGGTGTGTGGGTGTGTACCAGCCAGAAAGGAGGCCCAGGGCCCAGTCCTCAGAGGGGCCACTGTGTGTGGGTGTGTGTGTGTGTACCAGCCAGAAAGGAGGCCCAGGGCCCAGTCCTCAGAGGGGCCACTGTGTGTGGGTGTGTGTGTGTGCGTGGGGGTGCCTGCTCCCTGGCCCACCCCACTGGGCTGTCCTGAGGCCTGGCCTTTGGGAGAGCAGCAGCCCAGCATGTGGGGCCTGGCCTGGGTGGGTTGCACACTGGGGGGCTGCGCCCGAGGTGGGGGATGGGGTGAACAAGGACGTGGCGAGCAAGAGGTCTAGGGGAGGTGGCATCATGCCAGCATCGCTGTGGTCACTGATCAACTCCAGATGACACCCCAGGGCCCCACCCACCCTGACGCCGCCCTCCCCACAGGACCGCCGCTGGTAAAGACATCAGGACGCCTGGCTGGTGCAGGAGCCCTGGCCACAGCCCTGAGGTAAGGCAAGGAGGGAGAGTCCGAGGGGGTGGGAATGGTGGCACGGGCGGTGGGCTGCCCTGGTCTCACCTTGGGAGCTCAGAAACAATAGCCATAAGAAGCCCTGGCCACACAGCGGTTACGCACAGGCCACCAGTTCGAAACCACCAGCCGCTCTGAGGGAGGAAGATGATGCTTTCTACTCCCGTAAACAGTGACTGTCTCAGAACCCACGGGGGGCAGCCCCGCCTTGTCCTCTGGGGTCTCTGTGAGTTGGCATCCACTGGGGGCAGGGAGTTTGGTTTGGAGGGTGACTTGGAGGAGCCCGGCTGGAACTGGTGGCTTGCACCCCAGTTAGCAACTGCTACCTGAAAGGTTGGGGGTTCCAGCCAGAGCTCCTAGGAAGAAAGGCCGGGCAAACCGTTTCCAGGACGGTTTCAGCCAAGAAGACCGACAGAAGCAGTTCTACTCTGAAGAACTGGGGCAGCCGGCAGCCTCAGGACAGACCTGGGAAGCCAGTAAGGGCGTCTCGATGACTCGGATTTAAGAGAACAAGTTGGATAGGATGAGGAGGAGGAGCAGGAGGA
>NW_022103925.1:3593914-3596448 GCF_000313985.2 Echinops telfairi
TCTTGAGAGACAATAGTTTCTTCTTCTCTTTTTATTAATGATTTCACCGGGGGCTCTTACAGCTCTTATCACAATCCATCCATCCATGGCATCAAGCACATTTGTCCATAGGTTGCCATCATCATTCTCAAAACATTTTCTTTCTACTCAAGCCCTTGGTATCAGCTTCCCATTTGTTCCCTCCCTCCCTCCCTCATGAACCCTTGATAATTTATCTTTTTTTTTTCTTCATGCTTTACACCGACCAATGTTTCCTTTCACTTGCTTTTCTGTTGTCCGTCCCCCTGGGAAGGGGGATTGTATGTAGATCATGGTGATCGGTTCCCCCTTTCTCCCCCCACCTCCCCCTTGCCCTCCTGGTATGGCTGCTCCCATCATTGTTACCGGGGAGTTTATCTGTCCTGGATTCCCTGTGTTGTGAGCTCTTATCTGGGACAGTGTACGTGCTCTGGTCTAGTCAGATTTGTAAGATAGAATTGGGGTCATGACAGTGGGGTGGAGGAAGCATTAAAGAACGAGGGGAAAGTTGGATGTCTCATCGGTGCTGTACTGCACCCTGTGGGCAGCCCGTCAGTGGCTTAGGGAGGGGTGGAAACCCCCTTCCTCAGGGGACAGCCCTTACACAATTGGAAGGAGACTTCCTTGGGGGCGTGGCCTCCTTCCTATATAAGTGGACACTGTGGGAAAGCTCGCTTTCTTTTGGTTGGGGTCGGATCCTGCCCCTGGCTTATGGACCTCCAGTTCTTTGGACTTGGCTCCCAACAGTTTGCCCCATTGCCTGCCAATCCTGGGAACCATCTGACCCGAGGTGAATTCACCTCTTCAGTCCGAAGCCTGACATACGAGTCCTTGGATTGATCCGCCTTTGCAGCCGCCGGTCTGAGCTCCTTCTGTCTAAGGTGACGAGTCAGGAGAAGCCTCCAAGCAGACCTCTGATCCATAGGCTTGGCACTTGCCCGCTTCTTGCTCAACAAATATGTCAGTCTGGTTTTCTTTTGTTTTAAATATAAACCTCTCCGTCTACCTACATCTATAAACATCGCTGGTTTTGCCTCTCTGGAAAGCCTCAGCCTAAGGCACTGAATTATGAAGCTGTGGACTTCCCAAAACAGGCGAATCCATGGAAACAAACAGTAAACTCGGGGTTGCCGAGGACTGGGGCGGGGTGGGGTTGGGAGGAGCGGGAGTGACTGCTAGTGACTGCTAGTGAAGGCTGGGGTTCCGTCATGGCACAGTTTCAGAATCAGATGGTGGTGCTGTTTGCACAGCCTTATGATGAAGCTGTCGCATCAGGACAGTGACAGCAATCATCTGTGGGTGTCTCACTGCTGTTGCTAGATGCCACCAGGCTGCCCCAACTCAGGGCACCCCCACCCTCACCTCCCACCCCCCCGACACACAAGGGAGTGAAATGCTTCCCGGTCTTGCCCCAAACATGACTGGTTGTGGATGGGACCTTTGTGATCCACTGGGTGCTTCCTGGCTGGATTTTCCAAGTAGATCATCAGGCTTCCCCTCCTAGTCCAGCTCAGTGTTCGTCATCACAGCCTTGCGCCGGCCCCCACCGGCAACCGGGTGATAGCTATGGGCAACGTGCCTGGGCCAGCAAGGGAACCTAGGGCAGGCCTCACGCCACCGAGCCACCACTGTCCTCAAGAAGATCTCGGGGGGACGTTTAAGAGGCGTTAGCGTGCTTCCTTTATATCCCACTTCGCCTTCGGAGTAACTGGGGTGGGGTGGGGTGGGGTGGAGCATGTAGTGAAATGCGGCTACTGCTGTGGGCGCCATAGAACTGGTTCCAACTCACAGTGACCTTGAGCACAACAGAGCCAGACACTGCCCGGTCCAGCGCCATCCTCACCAGTGTTCCTGCGTTTGAACCCTTTGTGGTAGTTAGGTTTCTTGGGCCAACAGGGCTCTTGTAGGAACCTGTGGATAGCACCAAGCAGGTCGCAGCTTGATTGGAGAGCCACTGACATACGTGGCTTGCTGGAGGTGGGCCACACGCTCTGCTTCATCTTCCTGCTGGGGAGCCATGAGGCTGAGACCTGCCAGAGCCTTGGGAGGCTTCCACTGCCATTGGATCCACAAGCCTCTGCACCCACCAGCCTGCCAGCTTCCGGCATCCTCCATCATTGCATGTAACTGCATGTGTCTGAAGAGGGATTTATGGACTAGGATCAGACTTACGGACTTCATTTGGACCGAGCTGGATGTTTTCTTGACATTCAGCTACTCCTTGACATAAAGCTCTTTCTTGTACACACGGGAGTCAATGAATTTGTTTCTCTAGTCCATCTGGCCTCACACACCATTGTTGCAGCCACGGTGTCCATCCATCTCTCTCGCTGCCCCTCTGCCTGACCAAGCACGATGTCCTTCTCCAGGGACTGGACCCTCCTGACCACACGTCCAAAGTGTGAGACAAAGTCTGGCCATCCTTGCCTCTAAGGAGCACTCTGGCTGTGTTTCTTCCCAGTGTGCGGGGATGGGGGTCACAAAAACGGGAGCTGTGGACCCCTGAGGCACCTGTC
>NW_022103925.1:3597205-3607957 GCF_000313985.2 Echinops telfairi
GGCACTGCCTGTGATGGGCCTTGTCTGTCCCCAAGCAGCCGTTCTCAGCGCGAGAGAGGGCGGGTGGGCTGAGGGCCTCTGTCCACACCTGGCCCGCAGTGGCTGCAGCTCAGACTTCCTGCTTGAAAACAAGAGGCAGCCGGGGTGGGGAGTTGACCTGATGGGGAACAGCTGTCCGCCCACCCGCCCGTGGGGGCAGCCAGAGGGAAGTGCTCCCGGGCGCTGAGCTCATGGTTTACACATACTCCACAGATTGATAATAGATCACGGACTACAGGCGTGGGGCTGGACGGCTCCAGAGGGCCCGAGCCAGCCTCCCCGCCAACACCAGAACTTGCCCTTTTGGGCCTTGGGTCACCTTGGCGCCGGACAGCCCCAGGGCGGCTGATCTGAGGCTGGACTTGGGGGACGCACATCTCCCTTCTCCTGGCCCCATCGTCCCTGGTGTGGGCCCCCCAGCCTGTCTCCTAGCAACTGTGTGTGATCACAGGATGCCGCCTCAACCAGCACCCACACCCACAACCTCTGCCCCCAGAACCCAACTGTGGGCTAGTCTCCCCAGGCCCCTTAGCTCCAACTCCGGGGGACCCCGCCGCCTCTCCCTGCAGCTGGTCAGTTGTAATACCAGAGACAACTGTCCATTGGCGGGTTGCTCTGAGCCCTGGAGGACCCCTGGTGCATCGTGGCTACACTCAGGGCTGCTGACTGCAAGGTGAGCAGATCGAAACCACCAGCCGCTCCTTGGGAGAAAAGCGAGGCTTTCCGCCCAGTCAGGAGTCACCGTCTCGGAAACTCACGGGAGGGTGGGAGTGGGGGTCCTGCCCCCACCTCAGAGGGCTGCTGTGAGCTGCTGTAGACTCTGTGCAGTGAGCTGGGCACCCCGGTCGAGTCCGCATTGGACTGCTCACCACAAGGTCGGCAGTTCAAACTCTCCAGCTGTCCTTGTGGAGGGAGACGAGGCTCTATGTTCCCCGTAAGGCCACCGTGAGTCAGAATCCTCTCCACGGCGGTGGGGTTTTCATCCAACCCCCAAGGAAGCTCAGTGGCACAGTGGTTAAGCGTGCCATTGAAAGGCAGGTGGCTGGGACCCAGCAGTCATCCCACGTGAGGAAGATGACGTGGCTGCTGTGGTACAGAGTACAGCCCTCGGCAGCCCGGTGTTGTGGTTGTTCGGTGTCTGTTAGTCCGGGCAGACTAGAAAAACAAATCTGGGGAGACTGATATGTGTAAAAGAGAGAGCTTTATATCAAAGAGTAATTGTAGATTCAGAAAACACCCCTACCCAGATCAAGCCCTAAGTCTGATATTAGCCCCTGAGTTAGTTTATTGCGCCAACCTGGCCGATAAACACAAGTGGGGTTAATTGAAGGGCGGAGGGATAAATGGCTCGGTGAGCCTGGCCTTCCTAGTTCTCGGGTCTCTTGCTTTGTGATGGTCGGACCAGGGTGCAGCTGCCTTAGCCAGTTCCCAGCTTCAACTGGCAAGGCTGACTTCCTGCAAGACACGCTCAAGGAGAAGCCACATGGACCTACCCCGATGCAGCCCTGGGTGCTGGAGCAGCCGCGTGGAGACCCCTGCCAGTGCTGAGATGCTTACACGTTCACTGACTCGGCTTTCCTCCTGCAGTTGGCATCGTTATGTCTGCCTGTGAGATGAAGGAGGACTTTGTGGACTGGTGCTGGACATATGGGTTAATGGGTTAATGTTGGACTTATGGGTTTGGGTAGGACTGGGTTGGGATGTTTTCTTGATGCGCACTTATCCTATATATAAGACTCTCTCTTATACATGAGTTTCTGTGGATTTGTTTCTCTAAAGTCCTCAGACCAATACAGTCCCTATGTCTGATATCAGTCTGTAAATTCCTCTTAAGACTCATGCAACACATGCAATGACACTGAGTGCAGGAAGATCACAGGCCAGTGGGTGGAAAGTCTTGTGGATCCAGTGGTGGTGGAAGCATCTCAGTGTTGGCGTGGGTCTCCACGTGGCTCCTCCAGCTCCAGGGCTCTGGCTCCATCAGTGTAGCTCCATGTGGCTTGTCAACAGGAATGTCTCTCAGGGAGAGAGAGTCTCCAGGTCTCTAGGGAGGAAGTTCCCAGAATCCTCAGGAGAAGGCCCTGCCCACACGGAGGCCTCATTGGCTAAGACCTGATTGACAGGCTAGACTCCACCCCTTCGCTCAAGTTGACAGGAGATGGTGTCACTGCGGAGTTGGTTCCAATGCCCCATAGCAATCCGATGTCCAACAGCATGGAGACACCGTCCTGTCCTGCACTGTCCTCACTGTTAGGTCCGAGGCCGCTGTCCAGCAGGGCAGTTCTCTGTCCTCCAGGGTCACCCGAAATCGGGTCAGCTTGGGATGTTAGAGTCCAGATACAGGCGGTCAGCAGCAGGGACGCAAAATAGGACCCTTCCTCGTCAATTCCAGTGTCTGGTACGTAGCCCCTTGGCGCTCCTTGGCTTGTGGCTGCAGCGCCTCTTGGTGTGTTTCCCCCCAGCTGTGTGACCCTGCGTCTGTGGGTGCTCTCCCTTTTTATAGGTCACACTCAGATGGGACAGGACCCCATCTTGCTCCAGTATGACCCCTTTAACTTAGTGCATCACCTCTTCCAAGAGAGACCCTGTGCCAGGCCAGGTGCAGCGGTTAGGGAGATGGTCCTT
Organism: Echinops telfairi; assembly: GCF_000313985.2. Classification (NCBI taxonomy): domain Eukaryota; kingdom Metazoa; phylum Chordata; class Mammalia; order Afrosoricida; family Tenrecidae; genus Echinops; species Echinops telfairi. The sequence continues at coordinate 3,599,870 of NW_022103925.1, forward strand.
CACAGCCTTCCTCCTGGGAGAGTGTCACCCTACCCTGACCAAGTGCTGCCCGGGGAACCCCAGCAAGGCTGGCCTTGGGATCAGGCTGCCTCCTCTGGGCTGGAACCCTGTGAGGGTGGAGAAGTGGGGTGGGAGAACCTGGGGTCCCCGAGTTCCCAGGGAGCAGCGCAGACCGCCTACCCATTCCGCATCATGATGGGGCTCTATGAGGGGGGGTTGGCTCAACAGCAACTGACAGCCGTCTATTGCGGGTGGCGCAGAGGGTGAAGCATTCAACGACGGGCCTGAGTGGCCGGCTGGATCCACGCGGAGGTCCTGTGCAAGACAGGCCTGGCGACTGCCTTCCCACGCGTGGGTGCACCACGCGTGGGTGCACCAGGAAGCGATTGGGAGTCACAAGTGACGTGGTGGCAGAGTTGTGTTTTCTTTTGGGGGGGTGGGGTACCTGCGAGAAGGAGGAGACCGTTCACGTCTCGGTCTCGACATCTCGTCTGTGAAATCTCACCGGGTTTCACTTGGGACCCTTGGGAATCTGGGTTTGCCAACCCTGCCGGCTTTCAGAACGAGCCGAGCTCACACTCCAAGCCATTCTACCAGCGGCTTAGGGGGCCTCCCGGGCTGTGCTGGCGGGAGCCTCCTCGAGAGAAGGTAGCACAGTGATGGCGTTCTTACTGCTCAGTCCTGCGCTTCCTGCCACGGGCCTGGGCTCCCCCATCCGGGCGCTGTGCGTGGGCCGTGCTAGCCAGTATATTGGACTTTCATGTAGGTTTGAATATCCATTGCAATGGCTGCCCTGAACCCCCGGACAGTATTCATGCTCAAAGGGGCTCTGGAGGCTGCGGGCAGGTGGTGATGCACCGGAGAAGGGCTCTGGAGACGGTGGTTCCTCGAGCCACGTTACAGACTGTTTCAGACTGCTAACAGAGGCCCAGGCCCCGTCCCCATGTGCAGCCTAAACCTGAAGCCACTGAGCTCAAGACCCGTGGGTCCGTGTGTCAGGCCAAGTTGTTGAGAAAAGCAAAGCCAGCGACGCTCATCTTTGTTTAAGAGAGAGTTTCCTATCAAGAGGCACTTATAGATCCAGAGGACAGCCCAGCCCAGGCCAACGCAAGTCCATCAGTCCCTCTTAGATGCACGTGGCTGCAGGCCAGTGATGCAGAAAGGTGGACCAGGGAGCAGGAAGATCACAGGCCGACAGGTGCAGAGTCGTGTGGATCCGAGTTCGGCGGGAACACGGCAGCTCACGTGGGGCCACGCCTGGAGGCAGACACAGAGTCCCAGTGAAGTCCCAGAATGGAGAGAGAGAGAGAGAGACAGAGAGCGAGAGAGAGCGAGAGAGAGAGAGAGAGAGCCGTTCCCAGAGCCCCTCGCTCTCATGCAAAAGGCGGCATCCCGAGGCAGCAACATCAAGCTACCACTTGATTGACAGCTCTGACTCCACCCCTAGCCGGAGAGTCTGGTTGACATAAGATCATCTTACTGCCACAGACAGCAAACCCAGAGCCGCTCCACTCCAGGCAGCCTCATCCTCGAAGCACCCAGCTCTGCTTCCATGGGTCGGCAAGCCCAGCCCCTCAATGAAGGGCCCAGAGGCACCCTGCTTCACAAGCCAGCCTCCCGCAAAACAAACCAAAAAGCCCCATTCAGCTTTGCTCGCTCCGTCTCCTGGTTCTGCTGCTGCGCCTCTGATGTCACAGCTGCCTTCTGATCCAGGAGATTCCGTGTGTGTGTGTGTGTGTGTGTGTGTGTGTGTGTGTGTGTGGCGGGGGACCTCGGGTCCAGAGGATGAGCTCCACCCTTGCGGGTAGTGAAATCCCCCCTCCTGCTGCTCAGAAAGCTCCTTTCCCGTGCAGCAGGACGGCACTCCAGGGAATCCTGGTCACTGGGACTTACAGAGGAATCCTCTCCGTGTCCACCCCCAACCTTACGCAGGCCCATGCGGGACAAGGTCGTCTGGCAGGAGTTAGACTTTGGCCAGCAGAGCCCTGTGAAATAGTACACTGCCCCTGCACCATGTCCTTACCAAACGGATTTCCCCAGGAGCATTTTGAAGCCACCCACCCCCCAGCCGCTGCCCCTACTCACATTTACAAGGCTCCTGTCTTTTACCATTTTCAGTGACAAGTGGCCCCTGATTTGCTGCACATTCAAGGGCAGCGAACCGCGCTGACAGCCGCGCTGACAACCGCCTGTGTGGGGCCGTCAGTCCCAGGGTGACGTGCAGCCCCGGACACTTAGCTCGCCCATGTGGCCCCTCCCAGATGTCCCGTGCACATGTCCGTCTCAGGGTGCGCTGTTGGAAACAGCCGCCGGGGTGTGGCTTCCTCCACTAAATGGAGGGTTTGAAGACAGGGGCCGGACACCAATCGCCTTGTTGACGTTGGTAGGTAGATGTGAGAAGCAGCCAGGTGTTACTGAAAAATACACAAAGGGGGAACAACAACAACAACAACAAGGATGGACAGGGTCAGATAGACAGCTCTCACACAGAACTTCTGACCGGAGATGCCACCGCCATCCCCAGAGACGTTTAGAGGGTCCAGAACCTTCCACAAGAGGAGCTATGATCAAGATGGGCAAAAACGCCCATGTCCAACTCTTCTGACTCAGGGGAGCAAGTCTTTTCATAATCTGTGTACGTTTTTATGTCTGTATGTATTAATTAGCTCTGTAAACTCATATGTGATGTCCAATGCCCTCTCAAGTAAATAAAGATCCGCTTCAAAAAGACACTGACCATTCTGTCAGGTGCCAAAGGGTCCGTTTTGACCCACGGCGACCCCAGGCACAACGGAAGGAAACACTGCCCGGGCCAGTGCCACCCTCCCAAGTGTTAAAGCCGCAGTGTCCGCCCATCTCCTTGAGGGTCTTCCTGTGTTCGCTGCCCCTCCACTTTGTTGAGCGTGATGTCCTTCTCCAGGGACTGGTCTCTCCTGACCTGAACATGTCCAAAGCACGTGAGGCGGGGTCTCACCGTCCTTGGCGCTGGGGAGCAATCTGACCGTGTTGACAATAATCCCCCCTCCCCCAAATAACAAAGAAACTAGACTCACTGCCATCAGGTTGGTTCCGACTCCTAGCCCCCACTTTTGGACGGAGTAGAACTGCCCTTCTGGGTTTACTGATAACAAAAGGTAATGGAAATTTAAAAAATTTAAAAACAATAAGAAGAGGTATTTGACTCCTGCCCAGAGCAATTTAGGGTATGGGCAGTTGGGACGGCGCCCCCTATAGGTGGGGGACAAGTTGCAGTGTTGTTAGTAACGACTCCTATCGAATCCTGTCAAATTTCTTATTACTACCTATGGATTGGGGCTCATGATTTTTGGTAATAATATGTCAATGGAACGTGTCAATTGATTTATTGATACCAAGTTGTCTCTGTAGGCCTATCCTAAAAACCTACTTGACCGTGATTTATAATTAGTGGTGATATCACTGGGTTCTACTTGTTATTTCTTTTTACGGTTACTCTTGTTTTTTAATTAATACTGTTGATTCATTTTTTTTAGTTTAGGAAAACGTCATATAAGATGAACCATTATAGTCATCCTGGAGTTTACACTTCCGGGGTATCTGGTCCATTACAATACTGTCCAGCCATCCCTTCTACATAGTTCCAGAACATTCCACTGCCCTAAAAGGAAATCCAGCCCCCACCAGCGAGCGCTACATATTCCTAGTTCTACCTAAGCTGGAAACCACTAAGCTGCTTTCTATTTCTATGGATTTACTTCTGCATATTTTATGCAGACGGAATCCTACAATGTGTGTGTGTGACCTGTGTCTGGCTTCTTTCACTGAGCATAATGTTTCCAAGATTCACCGTTTTAATACAAAAGACAGCATGGAAATGAAGAGACTAAATGAATAACTCAGGAAGACCAGAAACAGGACTCCTCAAAAGAATCACCAAAAGAAATTCACGGAGTAAAAAAAAAGAGAAAAACGGAGTAAGAAGGAGATGAGCTTAAATTAATGCGGTAGAGAATCAACCCTGAGCACTTCGATTGTCCTGTTAAAATCTCGGTCCTTGGAAGTGACTAATGTGGACCACAAGCCACCACTTAACATGCTAACATCAGCCCTGCAGTACAAGTGGCCAGCGTCTACGAAAAGGGAGGAATCAGTATGAAAACAGCACCCCCTGACAGGCGGGTGGCTATTCTGAAGAGCGTGCGGGTACATCTGAAATCGTAGATGGAGCAAACAGTTTCTGTGGGAAATGTAGTGTGTGAAACGTCAGCATATCCACCCAAAGCATTGACTCCAGGGAAGGGCCACGGGACCCAGGGCGGCAGTTTGCTTGCTGTCCTTCGATGGTTTCACGTCTCGTCTTCGTCGTGTGTCGTGTGTACTTGCTCCCACTTTCCCTTGGGACTCTGGCCCTTCTTTGCGGTGGCTGCAGCGGCACGGCAGAACCCACGCCGGGTCCACGATCTGCGTGCGGTGGGGTTCCGAGGCATGGATGGCATCCGTCAAGGGGGGGGGCGCCATTCTCCTCCCCCTTTGTGAGTGGTGCATCCACTGGGCACATCGATCCATGCCGTCTGCCATCTAACCATTCGGGTTGCTATCCTCAGTTTCATCAGCCAGAGATACCTCTTAAAGGAGCCCAAAGCTCAGGGCGGACGTTTCTCACTAGTTCTGCTGAACTATACTGCATGGCTTGGAGTAGACTTCTGGGAGCATCTCTTTTTAATTTAGAGTTCAAAGATGACCTCAGGGCAATATGTAGCTCTCTTTCCTTGCACGGTCTCAGGTTTTGATACTGAATCATACTGGCTTCATGAAACGAGTCATAGAGTTTTCCATCTTCGTATGTGGCTTGGAAAAGTCCTGAAACGGGAATGACTTTTCTTCCAACTCGAGGTTACATGATACCCAGCTGGGGACATCTGCTCTGGTGCTTCTGGACTGGTTCACGTTAATTGCCTTTCCAGTTTCTTGGATTGCTTCATCCATGTTTCCCTGGACTTTCCCTTAGGCTGGTCCATGTCACTTTCAATGACAGGAGAGTATCCATACCGGCAAGGAAGACCGGTGACTCAAAATTTCTCACTAGCCCCTAACGCCAAAGATGAAGACACCGAGTGTCCTTTGTTTGGTTTGGTTCCACCAGCTTCTACACTCAAGATGCACTGATGGTCACTGGTGATTGAAATGTGAAAGGTGGAAACAAATGAGAAGGATTCATGGCTAGAAAATATTGTGTTGGTGATCTGACGATAGATTTTGGAAGACCAATGATCTATTCACTGGGGGGAGGAATCTATTTCCAACAATGTAAACAGTGACCACGCACTTGGCCTTGCCAGCTGGAATAGGCCGGAGTCAAATCGACTGGCTCTGTGGAAAAGGGACAATTGAGAAGGTCAGCGTCACCGGACAGAGCAAGGCCAGGGGCTGACGGCAGAGGAGACCGTCCATGCTCACAGGCAAGTTCAAATCAGAGCTGAAGAAAATGAAAACCAGTCTGCAAGAACCAGAGCAAATCCCACCTGAAGGGAGAGAGCATCTCGATGTAGATGTGGCCCCCTGCACGCTCGTGACCCCAAAACCAGATGAGCTGTGGGGTGACATCCAGGACACAGGACACGAAGAAAGCAAAAGGTCATTAAAAAAAACAAAACCCCAAACAGGAACGGTAAGGCCTAAATATCACAAGAGATGTTGAAACTTGCTCTGGAGGATAAATAGCTAAAGTGAACAGAAGAGAAGGTGACGTGAAAGATTTCAAAGGGCAGCCAGAGAAGACAAAGTATCCCAATGAAATGGGCCAAGACCTGAGTTAGAAAACCAAGAAGGAAGAAGACAGTCAGCATTTCTCAAGCTGAAAAAAAACAAAAACAAACCTCCCCCACCCCCCAAAAACGGAAGAAAAAGTGGAAGCCCGAGTGGCAGTGTTGAAAGAGTCTGAGGAAAGGGAAATACGGGACGGGTCCGACTAGTTGGAAGGAAAACACAGAGTCTCCATGCCTGGAAGAATGTGCAACCACTTCAAGAAGTGTCCTCTGAGCGAGAACCAAGGGCGCCCAAAGAAGAAAGCCAAGATCATTAACAAGCTCCAGGAATTGACAGCATTCCAAATGGAGATGTTTTAATGAGCGGAGGAAACACTGGAAGCATTCACTCGTCCGTGCCAGGAAACTGGAAGACAGTTACTTGGCCGGCTGCCTGGAAGAGACCCACATTCGTGTCCAGTCTCCAGAGAGGCGATCGAGCAGGAGGGGGAAATCACCGAGTCATAGGATCGATAGCGCAGGAGAGTCGTTCTGCCGGAGAGGATGGAAACTCAGTTGCAGCCATTCACACAAAGGGAACGGCCAGAGATCCAGGGCCCTTGGAATGAGGCGTGCTCGTGCTGGGTGTCAGCTCAGCCTGGGCTGAAATCAGAGCATATGGGGAAAACGTGTTCCTGTGCTTTATTGACTGTGACAGGCGGCTGGGTGGATCATGACGGATCACGGGTGCTGCTGCCATGAGTGGGAGTCCCAGGATATTTTGCTGTGCTCCCCGCAGAACCTATACACTGACTGAAAGACGGTCACAGGACTAGAACCAGGAGATACTACGTGCTTAGAATCAGGGCCGGTGTACCTCGGGGTGACGTCCTTTAGCATGTGCATGTCGTCTGCATGGGGAGCAAAGAATTTGAGAAACCGGGTGTGGCAGTTACAGCATCTCCTGTCAACTTGAGCAAAGGGGTGGAGTCTAGCCTGTCAATCAGGTCAGAGCCAATGAGGCCTCTGTGTGGGCGTGGCCTTCTCCTGAGGATTCTGGGAACTCCTGTCTTCCTTCCTGAAGGTGTGACACACACTGTCTCTGCTACACATTCCCGTTGACCAGCCCCATGGAGCCAGGCTGACGGCAGCCAGAGCCCTGGAGATGCTCCCACCGCCACTGGACCCACAGGACGTCCCACCCACCCGCCTGTGATCTTTCTGCATTCAGCATCATCGCATGTGCTGCGTGAGTCTGAAGAGGATTTCATGAGCTAAGATTGGACGTATGGACTAATATCGAACGGATGGACTTGATGTGGACAGGGCTGGGACGTTTTCTTAATATATAGTCGCTCTTGGATATAAGACTCTCTCTTACACACATGAGTGTCTCTGGACCCATTTCTGAAGTCCACCGGGACTAACACACCGGGCTACATGGGGGAAAGGCAGCATGCGTTGGAGGGAGGCTTATTAACAACCCGCGAGGCACAGCTGACACAGCCGTGCTTGCTGAAAGGGAGGAGGTCTTGAAGCCCACTCAGTGACAGATGAAAGGCCACCGATTCAATACGATCACACCTCAACCTGAAACAAATGTCCGCGTATCTGGAGCAGCAAGCAATCTCGTGATCAACAGCAGCAAAGACCGAGGTGGTCAGGCTTCATTGGACGTGGCTCCATCACCGATGACCACGGAAGCAACAGTCACGAAATCCACGTACTGCCCTGAACCCGCGCGCGCTGCACAAGACCTCGTTCGGGTGTCACGGGGCACCGATGGCACTCTGAGGACTACGGTGCACCCGCCCCAGGCCCTGCGTTTGCCGTCTCCCCTGTGGAGGTGGAAGCAGACGATGAATAAGGGATGACCGCAGACCAAGCGCTGCCTGTGGACCGGTGTCGGGAAAGAACAGCGCCTCCTCCAGGCCCGGGGAATTCTCCTGAGACCGAGGAGGGTGCCCTTCGTCGGATGTCCCCTGAAAAAGGACCCTCTGCTTGGCAAAGGAGGGCGGCACAGTGGGCTCAAAGGGAGCGGCTGTGAGGGTGACCCAGGACCGACAGCGTTAATTGAGGGCACCTAACAAGACCAGCAGCCCGGTGGCAGCCCCGGTCCCTGCAGCACACTCACGAAGCCTCCCCTCATTTCCACTTTACCCATCTAACCACCTGTGGCTTGGCACCTATAGGTTTGTGACTTCTACCTCGGTCATTCTCACACGTCTGTTGATTGATTCCACGTGCACACAGGTACACGTTAATGATGTGTGCTGACGCTCCTCCCTCTTAGCTGTATCTTAAAATGGACCTTAGCTGTCTGTCCTGGCTCACTGTCACTTTGCTGCCCCCGCCCCCACCCCCA
>NW_022103925.1:3608435-3610028 GCF_000313985.2 Echinops telfairi
TGGCTCTGACCTGATGGACAGGCTGGACTCCACCCCTTTGCTCAGGTTGACAGGAGATGCTGTAAACTGCCACACCTGGTTTCTCCAATTCTTTGCTCCCCATACAGACGACATGCATATGCTAAAGGGACGTCACCCCAGGGTGCACCGGCCCTGATCTGATGGGTTGGACGCACGCACAGTGGAGGGGTCCTGGGCCAGGACTCACGGATGCTGTTTTATTGCCTTCTGCTTCTGGGTCACAGATGAGAACCCCAGGCTTGGTCTACCGGCTCCCTTTTGAAAGAACTTGTTCTTTCTGCCACCACGCACCTACACGTGTCCCCTCTTGCCCAAGCTTCACCACCCATCGGGCAGGGCTCCTGGGGGCCTTGTGAGGTGCAGCAGAGCTGTGGGTGAGTGGGGGCCTGTCAGCGCCCACCCACACAGTGTTCCGGGACTCTGTCCAAACTCTGTCGCCTTCACGCTGTTGTGGGGTCACCTCGCTCCCACTCTGGGCCATCGGGCCGCGCGAACCTACAGGACTGGGCGGGACCGATCCAATGGAGATCCGAGGCTGTGCATCTTTGCGGGAGTGGAGAGCCACTCCTTCCTCCCCCACGGCTGGCTGGTGGGTTCGAACTGCAGAGCATGCAGTTAGCAGCCCAATGCGGGGCCCAAAGCCACGGCCGTGGTTAGCATTCCGTGTCTGTGTGACCACGGCAGGGGTGAGCGCTCAGGGCACAGACAGATGGCAAGGCCCTTCCTAGTGGGGCTTTGCAGGTCCCCGTGGGGGGGACACAGCGGCCGCAGCGATGGGCAGGCGCAGAAGAACAACTGCGTGGATGGGCGGGCTTTGCTCTGTTGTCTGTGACACCAGAGCGTGTGCCCTGTCCTGCTCGGCCAAGCCTCCACCGGGCCTGTGCATCGTAAGCAGGCTGCGGGGCGGCCGTTCTGGGAGAGGAGGGGAGTGGTTCGTTAGGGCGTAGGCAGCCTCCAGCCTTCATGAACCCCTCACCCCCCACAGTCTGCCTATGTCTGAGTTAGACACAGGACCCCGATTCAACCTCCCCCCAAACCAAACACTGCCCTCGAGGCAAGGCTGACTCACAGTGACCCTACGGGGCAGGATAGCCCTGCTCCCGTGGGCTCTGACACGGTGGTGGTTTACAAGTGCACAAGGCCCTGTCTTTCTCCGAGGAGCCGCTGCTGGTTTCAAACTGCCGACCATGCGGATCAAAGGGCGATGCTTAACCACTCCCCATGGCGAGACTGAAATTGAGCAAGGTGGACAAGAAGGATGGGAGGGCAGCAACAGCATCAGGCTCCACTCGGTCCAGGGACTGACCCATAGCTCATTGCTGGTCCCCCGCGGTGGGTTCCACCCCTGGGTAGGATGATGGGGGCACCTGACACTGCCTCACCTGGGTCACAGGAGCTCCTCGGCATCCTGCCAGACTCTCATGGCAGCCAGGTAGTGACCCCCGTGGAGGACAAAGGAGCTTCCTGAATGCAGATGCCAGAGAACACCAGGCAGACCCCGGAGGGAGGGGCAGGCTGCACAGTGAAGGGGTTTGAGGGCACAAAGGACAAGGGAAGGACAGAGAAACTTGA
>NW_022103925.1:3611035-3618195 GCF_000313985.2 Echinops telfairi
GGTCCCATGGACCACCCCTGCCCTGACACGGGACCCTCAGACCACCCCTGCCCTGACACGGGACCCACGGGACTCTGCATATGGGCTCCTCGCCCTCTGTCACCATCCTCGAGCCAGAGCTGGGCCCCCATCCACTTGTTCCTTCTCTCACTCACCTGGGGGCTTGAGGGGGCAATCATTAGGAACAAGGCCGTTCTCTGTGGTGTTGACATTCCTTTGGGGAATCCCCAGCTGGAAGGACAGTCAGGCATTTCGCAAGGCGCACAAGCCGCTGCATCCGGTCACTGAGACTCGAGGCTCCTTGGAAGGGCCTCAGGGGCCCAGGTGGTGTCGGGGGTCACACATCGGACTGCTCACCTCAAGTGCAGCAGTTGGAGACCAGCAGCGGCTTTGTGGGAGGAGGGCGAGGCTCTCTACTGGGCACAGAGTGACCGTCTCAGAGACCCCCGGGGAGAGTTCTACCGAGTCCCAGAAGGCCGCTATGAGTCAGAACAGACTCGATGGCGGCGAGTGTGGGTTTGGGTTTGGGAAGGCCCTTGTGGCTGTGGGGATGGCTCTCCCCAAGACCCCACTCTGAGTACCACTTCCAGTATCGGTAGAGGCTGGAGGGTGGCCCCGTGGTCGGGGCTGCAATGGAGCTCAATTCTAGGGACCCCCTTGAATTCAGAGGACACCACCCCAGGAGGTTTGGGTCCCTGCCAGTCTGTGTGGGCCCAGGAAGCCCATAGGCCCACCTGCTTCCTGGATGCTGGCCGGGCAGCCATGGGCCTCTGCATCTACACGGGTGAGGCCAGGGGCCCTGAGGTCAGCCAGGCTGTGTCCGATTTGGGGGAGACCACCAAGGGGAGAGCAGAGAGTTGGGTCTCTTCCTTTGGGGACACAGTCTGAACTCCGAGCACGCTGACCGGACCCTGCCCCCTGCTCTATGAGAGTGACCAAACGTGGCAAGAGGACAGGGGTTGGGGGCGTGGGGGGTGTCCATGGGGCCTGGCTCAGAGGGCCTGGGTTTTGCTGGGGGCCCAGGGCTCCCTCCCCTCCCTCTGAGCAGAACCCAGCTCTTGGCTCTGTATAGCAGCCTGGCCTGAGAGTCCCCCTCTACCAGTGACCTTCGGCCCAGAGCCGCCAGGGCCTGGGGTGGCCACTGGGGTGGGGTAGCTGACTTCAAGGCTGGGACCCCCGCCAGGCAGCCCTGGGCTCGGTGTTTTTCCTTCCCCAAGTGCTGGCCTCCAGCCCGGAGCAGAGCTGACCCACATCCCTGCTGCAGCTGTGGAAAGTGGGCCGGAGATGCCTGCTGGATCCCTGCCACAGGCCCAGGCCCGCCGCCTCCGCAGGGCCCGGGTCACCCTCTCCAGGTTGTGAGGAGACTCTTCCCACCGTCTTCCAGGGAGCCTGTGGGGCCTGGGTCTCTCTCTCACTCCCTCTGTCCCTCTCCAAGGCCCCCAGCTGCCTCAGCTTCGGGGACTCACTTCCTTCTGCCCTGCTCCTTCTGCTGGGCCGTGTGACGCACTCTTTCCCCCCTGGACACAGGCCTGGGCAGGGGCTCAGGCACTGACCACATCAAAGCCCTGAGGCTGGCGGGGAGCGAGGGCTTCTCCCGGGCCTGCTGCCCGGGAAGAGGCGGCCAGCAGAGGTAGCTTTCCAGAAGGGGCTCTGCTGCCTACCCCACCCCTGCTCACCAGAGCCTCCCTCTCTAACTGCCTGCAAGTGGAACCAGGCCTCCATACACCCAGGGAGTCCCTGGCAGCCTGAAGGCAAGGTCAGGGAGGGAGCCCACCATCAGGGCAGAGGCAAATGCAGTGAGCATAGGAGCCAGAGCCCCAGTGAGTCCGGCGAGGGTTGGAGAGGGGCCCAGGACCCACAGTCAGGGCCCGGAGAGGCGGCCAGGCCTGAGGGCTGACGCAGAGCTGGGAGGTATGCTTGGCCATCAGAGGGGAGGGGCTGGCCTGGCAGAGGGCTGGGCAGGGCAGGGGTGCTCTGAGGCCCAGCGGAGTGGTGGTGGTAGGGGAATGCCCAGAGAGACGGAGGCCTTCAGCCCTCAGGGGGCCTGGGCCATACCTCTGACGATAAGGAGCAGCCCCACGCACCATCCCACACCTCCCTGCTCCCTGACACGTGGCCCAGTTGTCCACCTGGGAAGGGCTGGCTGGAGTTGCCCATAACAGCCCACCTAAGGGACTACCATGTGGGAGGTGTGCGGAACCAGGCACAGACTTAGGGGGCAACAGCTGCTGGTGAGGGACCCCTGAGACCAACCTCGGCGGCTTTATCCACGGGGACCCGAGTGCCCATCTGTAAGTGTGGCGCCAGGGTGGGCTGAGCCCCCAGGGTCTCCAGCTGCCCGACAGGGCCCTGGCATGCCGAGTTCTATGTCTGGGGTCCCCCCTCGGATTTCAGAGCCCCACTTGCCAGAAGCTGAGCTGCCCAGCCAGATGGCTGAGGAAGTGAGAGGCTCAGCCAATGGGAGCCACCCACCACAGAGACCACTGGGCCCTATTGCTGAGGCCTCTGGAAAGCTCAGGGTGCTAAGAGGCCCACCCTGCTGCCTAAGTGGCCATGTCTCTCCACCTTTGAGCGTCAGGCCTGGAAATGTGGTTCCCAATCAAGCCTGCTCCACAGCTGGCTGTGGTAGGGGGCGGGGATGGGGCCTCTCTGGCTGCCCCTTTGGGGCCACGCTGGGCAGAAGCCCCAAGGTCAGAGCACAAAGGGTTAACCAACCCTCTCCACCTGCGGGTGGAAGCCAGCAGACTGACCTTGTGAAGCCAGCCGTTTCCCCGGAAACCTAGGAAGATGGCTTGTGCCTGCTCTGTTGCCAGGCAACGCACGTATCTGTGACTGGGCAGGTGTGATAGGAAAGAGTCTGTGAAACCCTGTCGCTGAGGCGGGGTGGGTGCCTGTCTCAGGGCCACCACCCCCCACCCTGACGGCAGCGGCTCCTGGTGTTCACTCCCGGAGTCCGTGGCTGGGAGAGGATGGGTCGGCGTGGTCACCGAGCAGAGCCCAGCTCCTGTGGGCGGGCAGCCAGGAGGCTCGGCCAACAGGGGCCACGGTCCCATCGCGTGGTAGAGCTGGTTTCCCCTCCTTGGCACCAGGGCTGCCAAGAGTAGAGCATGGCTGCGTGGCTGACACGGCTGCCCACGCTCTCAGCTGCCATGTTTCGGGGAAGCCCGCAGCACCTGGAGAGGCTGGGGGTCCGGCTTCCCGCAGGCTGCAGGGAAGGTCTCAATTCACTGCCCGCGTGGGCCGTGGGTGAAGACGCCTCCAGGGGACCCAACACCCCAGAAACAAGATGAACAGAGACAGAGAGACAGAGCTGCTGAGCCCAAGCCTTGCGTAACATGCGGCTGGACGGTGAGCCAGCAAAACGTGGCCATTGCTGTTGATGGTGAAGTTATGGGCTGCTGATGCGCAGAGAGCTGGGTGTTGGCGTTGGCAAAGATACCAAATACAGTGAACCCTCGCCACTTCGCGCTTCGACTTCCGCGGCTTCGCTCTATCGTGGTTTTTGCGTAACAGCGCATGCTCTGTCATTACTGCCACTGATTGGCTCATACTGTACACGCTTGATGCCATAAATAATATAATAAATAATAAATGATAATTGTGATGTCCAAAATGTTTTACTGTATTTTCCCTTTTTCGTTTAATCAATTGGGTAATACGAGTGTAATGGTGACTAAAGGGTGTTTTTTCATGTCCTCTATGCTCTAACTATGAAAATATTTGATTTACAAATAAGGAATCCTACTTCGCGGAATTTCATTTATCACGGTAGGATCTAGAACCGATTAACCACGATAAACGAGGGTTCACTGTACACTGTGAGCTCCCAACAGGATGAACACATCTATCTGGTAGGTAGTACAGCCGCTCAAAACAGACAAACAATCCAAACTCGCTCCCACCCAGTGGCGACCCTATGGGACAGGTGGAACTTCTCTCGCGGGTTTCTACGACGGTGCATTTTAACAGGAAGAGAAGGCCTTGCCTTTGCCTCCACAGAGCTGGTGGGTTGAAGCTTACAGCCTGGAGCACCCCCCACTGTGCCACCAGGGTGCCACTGTCTTACATGTGCTGGTGCTGAGACTTCGTCTCGTTGACACGTGGTCAGGAGGAGCCAGTCCTTGGGGAAGGACGTCATGCTTGGTCAAGTAGAGGGTGAGTAAAGAGATTGGCACAGTGGCTTCAGCAGTGAGCCCAAGCATTTGTGAAGAGGGCGCGGGGCCGGGTAGGGTTTCATTCTGCGGCAACATGGAAAGAAAGCAGTGTCGGGCCTGGTGGATCAGTGGTAGTGTGCTCGCCTCCCCTGCAGGAGGCCCAGGTGAGCGTCCCAGGCAAAACCCTCCACGCCTCAGTCTACCCATCAACTTTCTTGTGGTGCCGTGCTGAGACAGAGCGGACAGAGAGATGGCACAATCCACACCAGAAGATCAGGCCGTGAGAACCCTATGGGCCACAGGGACCAGGTCAACAGTAGTTGTGGGGAAGGGCACAGGAGCAGACAGCATTTTCTTCCACTGTACGCGTCGTCGTCGTGAATTAGAGCCTGACAACAGCAAAGGCAAAAGTAGACAGCAAGACAGACCTGCACAAGAAGGACCCCAGGTGCTGTCCTGTTGGGAGCTGGGGCTCCCTGCTGGGGGTGGGTTCTAGGTGTGCCCATGGCAGCGATTGGAGTTGGCATGTTCTTGAAAGCTGATCAAAGCCACTGCTGGACCACGTGAAGCTCTCAGCCTTATCCGCCGCCCCCCTACCTCCCCACACACCCTGCTGTAAAGCCCTCAAACCAACCTCACAGGGTGAGCCGCATCTTCCAGGTTACTGCTGTGGGGAAGTGAGCTACCAGTCTGGTTTTTCCTTGTGACTCTTGCCTGCCTGCCCGTCTGCTTCTTCATCCCCCAGGTCTAGCTGTTTTCTCAAGATGGTTTGGCCATGACTTACAGTTCCTCCCGGGCCACAGTGCCCTCCTGATCTGCAAATTAAGGATCTCCTTAATCTAAGGGATATTTCCTTCTCGTCGATCTTTGAAGAAATTCCTACTCCTATTTGTCATCTTCTTCAAAAAATGCTAATAGCCAGTCATCCTGCCTTGTCACCCCCTCCATGTCTGCCTAATTCTTGTTAACCCTTTGTTCCACTCCACCCGGCTCATGGATCCTGAGCACGTGGGACTGGGCATGACCCATCTGTTTTCGGCATTGTCGTTGTTAGCCTAGCCAGTTCTGGCGCCTGGCAACCCTGTGGACAGCACAAGGCACCGTGCCTGGCCCTGCACAGTCTCAGTATCACGATCTCCGAGCCCACTGTTGTAGCCGCCGCATCAGTCCATGGCAGCCAGGGTCTCCCCCTCTCTTGCTGACCCTCTACTTTGCCAGGCAGGATGTCCTCTAGGGACAGGCCCCTCCTGTCCATACATGCCCACAGTATCTGAGACGGCGTCTCCCCTTCCTTGCTAAAGAGCATTCAGGATGCACTCCTCTCAACACGCGTTTGTTTATTCTTCTTTTAAGTTTTATCGGCACTTGATCCACATGCCATGCCACTCAATAATGCCATCATGGCCAGCCGAGTGTGCCTCTGTCGTCATATTCAATTCTAGAACAGTCTGTTCCTCCTGGAAGTCATGCTAAGCCTGGGTGTATTCTTTTGGCTGCCCAGGATAGAGTCCGTATCCTTGGCCAACATCATAAATCAAAGACATCGTGTCTTCTCCGGTCTTCCTTGGCCATCGTCCACAGGGTAACTGAAACGGTCATGGCTTGGGTCAGGAGCAGCCCAGTCCTCGAAAGAACATCTTTGCTCTTTAACAAAGACCTTTGGCAATGGATTTGTCCAAGGCCATACATCATTTGATCTCTTGACTGCTGTTTCCGTGGGCATTGATGATGGATCCAAGCAAAATGAATTCCTTAGCAAGCTGAAGATTGTCTCCCCCATTTATTGTGAGGTTGCGGATTGGTCTAGTGGCAAGGACTGTTTCTTTCTCCTGAATTAGGAGCCCTGGCAGTGGAGAGGGTTACAGGTTGGCCTGCTTACTTCAAGGTCAGCAATTCAAGACCAGCCCAGCCGCTCCTTGGGAGAAAGACAGGGCTTGTACTCTCGTAAAGAGTTACAGTCCTGGAAACTCACAGGAGCAGTGCTGCCTGTCTTAGAGGAATCCTATGAGCCAACCTCTACTTGCGGACGGTGCGTTTGTTTGGGTCGATTTGCGTTGGAATCCGTGAGGAAGGCTGTAGCTTATGACCTTCCTCTTCCCTATCAGCAGGCAAGGCTGCAGCATCTGAATATCAAGCGTTGGTCATCTTCCTCTGAACCAGATACCACGTTCTTCAGAAAGCCCACGTTCTTGGATTATTTGCTTGGCAGAAGGTTGAACAGTATGGTGAGAGGACGCCATCCGGAGGCACCTTTTCTGGTTTCAAACTATGCAGTGTGCTCTCTGTGTTCACCGACCGCCTCTTGGTCAGTGCAGGACAGACTGAGAACAGTGAAGTGTTCTGGAATTCACATTCGGCTCAACGCTATTCCGAGTTTGTTAGGGTCCACGCAGTTGAGTCTCTTTGCATAGCCAATAAAACACGTTTTTGGAATACTTTTCCCCAATTCTATCACCTCCGGTCTCTTCTCTCTTCTGTCTTTTCAGCAGGTCACGTCTGCCGGGCACGCTCGAGTGATGAACTTCATCTGCTCTTACTTCCTTGCAAAATAAGAGGAGGACTATTTCCAGAGCTGCTGGAGGACTGGAGGAAGGCTTCTCAACAGCCTGTACTATGCAAATAACACAACCTTGCTTGCTGTGAGCGGAGAGGGCTGGAAGCACGTGCTGATGAAGATGAGCGATTTCGGCCTTCAGTGTGGATGACAACTCAATGTCAAGAAGGCCAGCGTCCTCACAACTAGATCGATAGGTAACATAATGATAAATGGAGGAAAGGTGAAGTTGTCAAGCATTTTGTCTTGCCTAAACAATGTTCATGGATCAAAAGACGTATTGCATTAGGTAAATCTGCTGCACAAGACCTCTTTAGAGTATGGAAGAGCAAGGATGTTACTTTGAGGACTAAGGTGAGCCTGACCCAAGCCATGGCACGCTGAGATAGTTTATTGTGCCAGCCTGGCCGATAAACACAAGTGGGATTAACTGAAGGGCAGAGAGATAAATG
>NW_022103925.1:3624256-3637109 GCF_000313985.2 Echinops telfairi
TAGCTCTCTCTATAAATAGAGGAAGATCTGGCAGCAGACTAGACTTGAAGGACTGCTAGTCTCTCACATCTCTCTCACAGCAGTGAGTTGAACTGAGCCATTTGTAGTGCTTTATAATTTAACCGTTCATTTCTTGTATTATATATTTATCTGTATATGATTTAACAGTTCATTTCTTGTTATATATCTAATTATCTTTATAAATAAATATATTAAATTATCAGCAATTTGGTTTTATCTCTCTAGAGAACCCTAACACACATGCCTTATATGCGTGTGACTGTTGGACATTGAATAAGACAGACGGAAGGAGAATCCGTGCGTTTGAATGGTGGTGCTGGAGGAGAATCATGAAACCATGGACTGCTAAAAGGACAAACAACCCTGTCCTGGGAGAAGTACGGCCGGGGTGCTCTTCGCAGGCGAGGGTGGCGAGAGTTTGTCAGGCGTACTTTGGACATGCTGTCAGGAGAGAGCCATCCCTGGAGAAGGACACCAGGCTTGGTGAAGTGGAGGGGCAGGGAAAGAGGAAGGCTTCAAGGAGACGGACGGACACAGTGGCTGCAGCCATGGGCTCGGGCAGAGGGACCGTGGTGAGGACGGTGCAGGACCGGGCAGTGTCTCCTTCTGTTGTGCACGTGGTCGCTATGGGTCGGAGCCGCCTCAATGGCACAACGCAGAGATGTGACGATCAAATGATCCAGTGATTGGAAAATCTCCGAGGATGGTCTCTGGCCAGTGGAAAACCCTCGTGGAATGTCAGCTGTCGGTCAGGATGGAGGGGGTTGTGCTGCAGTAACAAGCGGTGCCCACGTCTCAGTGACTGGGAAATAGCAGCAGTTAGTTTCTCACGTGTGTGCAGACCCACCATGCCTGGGGAACTTCTGCAGCCTACTGACCTAGAGTCTACCGGCTGGGACTGGGCACCTAGAGGCTCCACCCCCGTGTTGCCCGTTTTATTATTGAGTTCTGTGCTACACTACACCTGATGTTTGCCCACCCACAGGGGAGGCTGCTTCGTGTGCTACGCTGGCCCCCTCCCTCATCACGGGCACTCAGTACAAGATGGTGGAAGGGAGGAGACCTGGCCTTGGAGACCCTTGCCTTTCCACCACCTCTCAGAGGACCCTTGGAGGGAGGGGGAGCCCCGGGACCACCGTCCCTCACAGCCCTGAGGCTGCTTCCCACCTTGTGGGCTCAACCAGCGCATGGAGCCGGAGACGTCCTAGGAAGCAGCTTGGCAGGCCACCTGGTCACTCCTGGGTGAGAAGTGGACACGAGAAGGAGGCCCTTCACGCTGGTCCAGGGTGACAAGCCGCAGAGAAAGGGGTTCTGGGTCTCACACCGGGCCGGTGAGTGGCCCAAGGTCTGGCAAATGACCCTCGTCACCTAACTTTGAGGGAACGAAACACTAGATCCCAGATTCATCCCCCTGAAGAATCCACCCACGCCCCCCAAGTCCAGAAGGAGTTCTTGGACACTCTCCTTATCAGGGTATAGAGAGCGCTACCTTACGGAGTAGGACACCAATACATGAGACTGTATTAAAATTAAGACCGCCTGTTCATCAGAAGACTCCATTAAAACATGAAAAGGCAAGTCAGATGTAAAGAAATGTGTAAGACCTACATCCCAGGACAAGACTCTTGGCTGAGATAGCTAAAGAACTTCTACAGGTCAATCATTAAACAAACAAACAAACAAACTTATTTTGATCAATTTCAGATTGCAGAAATTGTTTGGCATCTTCAATTTCTTCGTCCCTGGCTTTAGTGGTTCGGGCATTCTGTAAGCCAGGGTTCTCTAGAGAAACAAAACCAGGACCCCAACAATTCTGTATACAGTTATATAGATAGACAGACAGCACAAGGAACAGACAGCCAACCTATCTACGAAGCAGCACAAAGGGCCAGTGCAGCTCACTCCCATGAGACAGCTGGTACCCCGGCAGTCCTTCTAGCCTTGAGGACCGTGGGGTAGTCATCCATGGAGCAACCAATCCAGGCTATCCGGCCACCGGCAGCAAGCAGGTCACCCAGAGTCAGCCAGATGACAGAGACTGACAGTCCCCAGCTCGAGAGATGCAAATTCCAATAGCGTGGCGAAGTAGGTCTTGAAGGAACCTCAAGTTACAGTGACAGAGTCCACGGGTAGGCGCCCCACAGGTAGTGTAGCTTGCAAACGGAGGCACAGAACAAGCAAGGCAGCCGCACACTGGTCCGACGATCAAAGAGCAAGGGAGAGAGAGGCTCGGCTCAGCCAAGCCATTTACCTCTCTGCCCTATAACCAATCTCACATGTGTTCCTGGGCCATGTTGGCACAACAAGCTTATCACAGGTGCAAACATCTTGAATAGTCGTTGTATTAACTGGCCTTTCTTGTAGACATATGGATATTATCACCAACCGCGTTGCACTTTGGGATAGATGTTACATGTGCTTTTCGATGACACCTGGGTGCAGTTGGCCTGCTGCCGCAAAAAAGGGCACTGGTTTCCCCCAACCAGCTCTCGTGTTTGAGGCACAGACCATGCGTGATACATGATTTTTCACTCTGCTCACTGATTAAAAAAAGATACTTTCATATAGTGTTAAAATGAACATCTTTTAGACAGAAATGAAACATGAAAAATTAAAAGTGTCCTGTGTGAGAAAATCTACATATTTCATACCCAAAGCAGAAATTGCTGATGCAAACTTTCCTGCCACCCTACAAACAGGAACTAGAGCTGATGGGGTCGGGGCTATCAGTGCCGTGTTCTGAATCAGTCCCTCAACCCCAGAGATAGGCCTAAAACCCAAAGTGCTGAGAGAAAAAATTTTTTTTATTGTTGGGCTGTGTTCTGAATATGACAGCGTTCCCCGTCAATGGGCCATTCCTGGTAAGCCAGACAACTGTCCAGTTCAAAATGGCCAATGGCCGTCAGCTTCAGCGCCCTAATGCCTCAGACATCCATCTCGTGCTCGCTGACACGCTGCCCGGAGTCCTTCCTGCCTCCATGGAGAACACCATTCCTCTGTTGAACCGTCCTTGCGTGTATAATGTCATATTGGTCATTTAGTTTGTCAATGTTTTCTGAACACAAAAATCAATCAAGAAAATATACTCTATTACTAGACAGGGGGGCAAAAACGATGTGATCATTTTGATAGGCAGGAAGCGTGGAGGGGGGAAGGAATTGTCCCCCAAAGGCCCACCCATCAGCAAGGAATAGTTAGTTATCCAAACCATAAGGAAAAAGGGACTTTCTTAAGGGATCAGGCATGCGCTAGAAGACTATTGGGGAACGTGTACAGTAAACCAGCCTCTGACAAGCGCAGGGTCCGTAGGCACAACTGCATGGCTGTAACATATAAAGATCATAGTAAAGTCATAGACGATAGGGGAGAAAGTGAAACAAAGGCATCAGACACGTTTCATGGTAGCATGCTCACCTCCAGGAGGACCATGGTCTCGGCAGCCAGGCCCACGCAGAGAGGGAGTCTTTACTGTCTTGCGATATTTGTAGGCAGTCATAAGACGTGCATATTCAGCAGTTACATGCGTCACCAGGTGGGTGGTAACCACAGTAAAGTCCCTGAGCTCACAGGTGAGGAAACCTAACGGCTGCACCGGAGGAAGGCATGAGGGGGACGGGTGCCGCGGAGCTGACCCAAGAGTGTCTGCTTCTCCAGGGAGGTAGGATCAACCATGTGCTCACACTAAGGCAGCGGAGCTGTTAGGGGAGGATCTGTGGGAATATATTTAACGTGGGGATAATGTACTTGGACTCTATCTCTAACTTACCGGAAGTGCTGGCTTTCCTACCGTGGAATACTAGCTTTCCAGATTCCCTCTGACATGAGTGAGGGAATATAGTCCTCGTCATATTTCCCTCCGTGCTAGTTTCCCACAATGTCACACACACAGACACACACACACACACACACTCTAAGAGCCCATCAATGCGTTTGCAACCATGCCCTCCGGGTGGATGTGGGAGGAGCCTGGCGAGGGCACATTGTGTCAAGGCAAAGAACCATGCTATCTATCCTCACCCTCCCTCTCTTGTCTAAGAGAAAGTGCTAGAAAACACTGTTTTCGCGCAGGAAGCTTACTTCCACGCACCATCCTGCTTTTCCCCACGGGAACCCTCTCCGCATCGGAGGCAGCCCCCAAAGACAAGCATCTCAAACCCAGTCAACAGGAGCAAGAAAGGCATCGGGGGCATCGAGTCACTTCCAACTCACAGGCAGGCGATGTTCAGCAGAGCGGAGCACGCCCGGGGCTGCCCAGCCTCACGGGTCTTCTCAGGTTTGAGCCCAGGGGTGCCGCCCCCATGTCAGCCCCAGCTCACCGAGGGCCGCCTGCTGTACCACTGTACCAAGCATGGAGTCCTTCTCCGGGGACCAGCCTCCCCTGACACGTTGTCCAGTGTGTAGGAGAGGAAGTCTCCTCATCTTGCCTCTAAGGAGCAAACTGCCTCTGCTTCTTCCAAGACAGAGCGCTAAAGACTTTGGGGATGAAGCTACGCGGTGCAGAGGGGAATTACAGGCGCAGAGACCTATTTTGAAAAGAAAAGATCATCTCAAGCCTAGCCTTCAATTTAAGAAATTCAGGGAAAAGAGGAGATGACATAAAGGAAGCGGGTTGGTGACGGTGGTGGTGGTGGTGTTGTGTGTGTGAGAGAGAAATAAATATTAAAATTGAAATCAAAATAGAGAATATAAAGTCAATGAAACCCAACATTGGTTCTTAAAAAAGAAAAAAAATCAATGAAATTGGCAAATCTTTTTTTGCTAGAGTGACCAAGGGGAAAGAAAGAGCTCAACAAATCAGAATCAGGAAGGTGGGATTTTGCTTTAAAGCTTAAAGAAATGCAAGGGATCATAATGCTATGAATCGTTGTACGCCAATAACTCGATAGCCGAAATAAATACGTGAAAAATGTTTTCGAAAGACAAACCGTGAAAACTGACCCACGAGGAAACAGAAAACCTGCACAGACCCATAACGAGAGATTGATTTGTCATCAAATACTTTCCACAAAGGAAAAGCCCAGGCCTGGGTGGCTTCACTGGTGAACGCTAGTAAATCATTAAGAAAGGACACAACTCCAACTCATGCACTCGGGGCACGTTGTCAGGAGAGACCAGTCCCTGGAGACGGACATCCTGCTTGGTGGAAGTGGACGGGCGGTGAGAGAGAGAGGAAGGCCAATGGACGGACGGGCGCAGTGGCTGCACCCATAGGTGGCAATGCAGGGTCCAGAGCATTCCTCTATATTGGGCACACAGACCCCACCCTCCAGGAGACGAAGGCTGGTGACTTGAGTCACACCCTCTAGCAATGCAGTCACTCAAGATGCATCCCCCTCTGACCCTGCCTTGTTGCCACAGCAGACAACAGGGGACCCCAACCACAGAGGCTAGGATCGATGTCACAAAACAGGAGGCTGTGGCCAGAAGGTCCATAGTGACTAGCCCCTGTGGCTCACCGGCTCACCGAGGGCCACCACCAGTGAAGGACAGGCCTGGCTCTGAGGTCAGTGGTTTTCTGCATGCACGCAGAGAATTTGCGCCGGGCTCCTGGACCTGTGGCCCGGCTGTCACAGCTGGTGTCCTCAGCAAAGGGGGCCAGGAGACCCACCATGATCTTGGTGATGGATGTGCTCCTAGACCCGCCCCGAGACCCTCCTGGGAGCCGCCCCCGGCCGTGCAGATTGTCCTTGACGAATCAGCTGCACAAGCTGGAGCAGCCGGGGCATGGATGGGTGCTGTGGGCCCCGTGCCCAGTTTGCTGTGGTCCCTCCACCTCTCCCAGCGGCCTTCCTGGACTCCAGAGGCTGCAGGTCTGCAGCGCACTGCATTGCACCAGACCTCTGCGCTCCCGGATGCTTCTGATGCAGGCCCTGGCACCCCGAGTTAAGAACGGACGGGCAAAGGCTGGCCCCTGTGGGCTCCATAGGGAGGCTGCTGCCTATGGTGCACCCGGCCCTGCTGGGCAGGCCCTTGGGAGTCCTTTTCTTGGGAAGCTCATCCCGCCCATAGTCTTCCTTCAACCTTCTCCATGATTCTTCGCGCCTGCTCGGCGCCCGCTGAGGTTGCCTCCTTGCTGTACCGGCGCCCTGACTGGCAAACGGCCCAGAATAGAACACTGACATGGCAAGGTGAGGCGGTGCTCCCGCGCTGTGGCTGGCCATGTGCCCTGAGACCTGAAGGGCGGGTGCGGGCCTCCAGGAGGTCACGCGGGGACTGTTCTTTAGGCAGAGAAGCTGCAAGTGCAAAGGGCCTGGGGTGTGGACAGCTGGACATGCCCCACACAGAGAGGTCAGCGGGGCGGCTCAAACGAGGGGCAAGCTGGGAGCGGGCACGGCGGGCATCATCCCAGGGTATTTTAGCTCTTTGTGCGCCAGCCCTGAGGTGGCTTTTTCAGGACCAGGTGTGGTGTTGGCCCCGCACGGGCCTGCGGATTGCAAACAAGTGTGAGCCTGTCTGAGGCGGGTGTCAGGGTGCGCCCCTGAGTGTGAAGGGTCCCACCAGGAGCCTGTGTCTGGGGGGAGGGGGGAGTACCTATGAGTCACAGCCCCCGTGGGCCTGGACCTCACCCAGGGAGGAGCCAAGGGCCAGCGTGAAGGAGCCCTTGTTGCCGAGGGCTGTACAGGGGCCTTCCGCC
Source organism: Echinops telfairi (assembly GCF_000313985.2). Classification (NCBI taxonomy): domain Eukaryota; kingdom Metazoa; phylum Chordata; class Mammalia; order Afrosoricida; family Tenrecidae; genus Echinops; species Echinops telfairi. The sequence continues at coordinate 3,630,912 of NW_022103925.1, forward strand.
AGGATCCCGAGGGAGCGGCAGAGAGGCGAGAGGGCATCCTGGGTTCTGGGCCTCACGGCGGGCGGGACCGCAGCCACGGAGGAGTGGCGCAGGATGACAGGACAGGCTGCCCGGGCTGAGCGCCTGCTGTGTGCCAGGCTGGGGGTAGCCCACAAAAGGTCGCCTCAGGGGAACTGCCCGCCGGCCCTCTGCGGACCACAGGGATGGCGAGAGCCCAGTAGGGACTCCCTGAGCAGACCACGGAAGCCCATCATTAGAGACTCATAATTGGGCGCTTTTAAAAAACGGCGATGCCCTGGCCCAGTGGGGCCCATCAGGTGCCCGCACATACAGGAGACTCGTTCAAGCTGCAAGCAGGATCCCTGGGGGTCAGTGGTTAGCGTTTGGCTGCTAACCCGAAGTTTGGCTGTTGGCATACCCACCGGCCCCTGCCCTGGCCCCCACCCGTGCCCCACGAACATTTCCAGCCGACGTGGCAGTTTGGCCGTGCCCGTCAGAGTTTCTACGAGCCCATATTGAATATCCCGGAATCAAATTGGGGTTTTGGTGTAAGAGATTGTGTTGTTTTTCAAGTCAGACGACAGGAGCCGAGAGAATCCATGCCCCGAGGACACGAGAAACCCAGGGTATGATCTGAAGGTCTGGGGGCGTGGACACAATGACCGCCACACCCCTGGGGTGCTGCCGGGAGGCGCTGGCTTTGTAGGGCCGGGTCTGAAGCCACCCACCTCCCAGTGACAGTTGCTGGCAGCACGTGTCTCTCCCCACCCCTCCCCCGCCCCCCCAGCAGCCTGGGGAGCAGGGCTTTGTCCACTGCTGTGCTCGCCTCCCTGCTCTCAGAGCAGGGGCACTGGGGTGGATGGGCTGTGTGCACACGCGTGTGTGTGTGCGCGCATATGTATATATGTCTATGCGTGTGTGCCCAGAAAGGAAGCTCTTCTGCACGCAGGGTGACACCTGTCTAGCTCCATCCTCAGTGCGGAGGCGGGATAGGGCGCCTGGTTCACAGAAGAGATTGAAGGTCCAGGGGCCCCCAGCACGTCCTTGATGGTGATGCCTGTGAAGGGTGACTCACTGCTGCCAGGGCTCCTGGACTCAGGGAGGACATGGCTCCACTCAGGACCCCGTCCAGAGACCAGAGACCCTGGCCTTTGCCTACGTAGGGCTCCCCTCTGGATTCCCCCACCTCGGGCCTCCCTCTCTTTCTTCTTCCATATCCCTGGCGCCTGAGCACAGTAAGGATCGGGACCCTGTGCCCATTATGTCCTCGGCGCCCCCTCTGCGGCGCCGAGAGGGACAACCTTGCCCTACGCAAAGCAGGGTCCTCCCCATCCCTGCTGACGTCCCAGATGGCGTCCTGACTCACAGAGCCTCTCCAGGACAGGCACGGGAGGTGGGGCGCAGGGAGGAGCCCTGACGCCACTGGGGTCCGTCTCAGCTGTGCTCAGCCACAGCAGTAGAGCTGGGCCCGGACACCAGGGGGCCTGGCCGGCACACTTCCTTACTTCCCGGGCCAGCGGCTAGTGCCCGGACCATGCACACCCGACTGAAGTGAGCACCCCACCTCCGGAAAGCCAAGGGCACCGGACCCTCCAAGTCCATCCGTGGTTCCCAGTAACACACAGACACAGCTTTGCAGCACATTTCAAACTATGACTGTACCACGCTGCGAATGGTACTTTAGCACACCCAGAGTCCTGGTTTGTGTGTGTGTCCATGCCTGTCAAAGGAACCTCTTGCAGGCTGTGAGGTTTGAAGGAAGAAGAGTTTGGCGGGGGCCAGGCACAGCTCATAGACAAAGTGGGCAGAAGAGGCGGAGGGGGGGGGTGTCTCCCTACAAGGAGAGTGCAGGTAAAGGACCAGGCTCAGGACTGATGGCAGAGGAGATTAAGCACAAAAGCAAACAAATCAGCTTGCAGTCCTTTGAAATGCCGAGGAGGCTGGCCGCTTGGGGATGGGTGGCCCCCCGCTCAGCTCCGTGAGAGGTTCTCTGGGGGTGTGGTTCTCTGGGTGTGTTCCTCCACCCCACCACCACACCCCGGTAATTGTTCACCTCAGACACTTTCTTCCCAGAGGGTTCCCACCTTGGCCTTTGGTTTCCTGGAGGTGCCCGTTCTTCCATCCGGCCCAGGGCCGGCCGTCAGGGAAGCTACCATTGGCATCACGAGAACAGACCGCAGACGGGCTGGTCTTGGACACCAACCCCAGCCCACGCACAGACGGGGCGGGAAGGCCGCTGTAGGAACACAGCTCCGTAAGCCAGGGGCCGCCTGCCTGCGCCCTCTCACCTCCAGCGCCCGTGCAGCGCTGTCTCCAGGGAGCCCAGCTCCCTCTCACTAGCAAATGGTTATTAGACACCAAAGCCTGGGCACAGGGGTGCTCACGGCCACCACAGTGCCACTGCCGCTCAGCCCTCCGTGGGGCAGAGATGATGATAGGACACAGAACACCCTCACGTAGCAACAGAGTCTTATATGCCTGTGTAGGCTCAGCGGGTGCTACGGGAAAGCCAAAGAATGGGTGCCCTTGGGTGACGGTGTTTGGCAAAGACCATGGAGCAGAGCACCGAAGGACAGCCTGAGGGCTCCTTAGGAGCCCAATGGGATACTTCGTCTCTGATACTCTGGCATGCTGTCTGTAGGGAGGTGAGGAAGACCCTCTTCCAGGCAGGCTGACCGGCGGCCACCACCAGGGGCTCACACACAGCCACAACGGCGAGGGCGGCGCGGAAGAGGGCGGCTGGGTTTCACTCTGCTCTGCACAGGGCTGCTGCCCGTTGGCACCGAGTCACCCAACAGCTGCAAGTGAAGGTCACCATCGGAGGCAGGCCGTGGCTTGGCTTCCAGGCAGGAGGAGCAGGCCCGATTCCCAGGCAGGACGCCTGGTCCACAGCTACCCTCCATCTGGCAGGGAAGCCTTTCCCGTCTCCGTGGCGCGGAGCAGGGGTCCCTGCCGTTTCCAGGCCATCGAGACTAGGAAGAAAGGCCGGGCGGTCCACCCTGTGCATCGTCCGGGTGTTTCATCGTCCACCGATTTCAGGGGCTGGCGCAGCCTGAGACGACTCAGAGAACACTCGCGTACACACACACACACACACACACACACACACACAACACCACATCCGTCCTGCCCTGGTGATTCCAACTCACAGGGACCCTGCAGAACAGAGCCGAGCTGCCCCCCCCCCAGCTACCCCCTCTCCTAGCCCTGGGGCATCCAAGCCCTGGGGCATCACCCTCTGCCCACGGAGCAGGGTGGGCTTCCAGTCCACCGGTCCTTTGGTCAGCAGCTCAGCTACCAGGCCTCCCTCAATAGCCACAGGGTCCACTGGCCACTGAGAACCACTGTGTGTCCGAGGGACGCCTGCGGGTCCCTGAGGCCCCTGTGGGGTCCGTGAGGCCCACACTGCTTCCACAGCAGCACCAGGCCACCGCCTGCCTTCTCTGCCCCCGGGTGTGTTGCTAAGGCGCCTGGAGATGCTATGAAAAGGCTTCTCTTTTTCCCAACTACGACCGTCTGTCCGTGGGAGGCTGCGTTGTCTGCAGCGACTCTGCCCGAGGCCGCCTGGACCTATCCGATCCGGTACATAATCGTCTGAGCACCTGGCTGCCTTCTATTAATCCGGACATCAAAGACCCGCTCCTCCCCCTCCCAACAAACAAACAGGGCCGCCGGGTGTCACTAGGGCACTGGTGGCAGACCCGTGCCGGCACCAGAAACGCATGGTCTACACAATTCTTGAGCAGTGTGTTGGCAGAAGTTATTGCTGTTGTTGTTTTTAAAGAACAACGGCCCCAGGGTGCACTGTTTGCACTGGCTCCCTTTGGGGGGTCACCTTCCTTCCTGTGTGTTGGTCAGAGCTGTCATGACAACCCACCCTGACGCCGCCTCCCCAGCGGCTCTCTCGTCATCTGACGTCGGGAACCCTCTGCTCTCCGACCTGACGTCGCTGTCTCTCTGGACGCCCGCCCGCCCGCCCACCGAGGTCTGAGGTCGGGAGTGCCGCCAGCTGTGGGTCCACTCTGGCACTCCGTGATTCTCAGTGGCTCGGCAGTCACGTAAAGATGGCACTTGGCGGGTACCTCATCCGCCAGGTGGGGAATGTGACGTGGCCAACCCCTTCTTTTCACCCAGTGCCGGTTCCTGCGTGGAGTCCCATGTCGGCCGCGCACGCATGCACACACGTGGGGCTGCTGCCTCTTGCCTGGCCACCGCTGCCCTGGGTCGCGTGTTGTCATCGTTTCTGGCGCCGGTTCACATCCGAGGGCTTAGGCCAGGAGCTGTCTTTACGTTTGTTTTCAGTGGGAAGCAGCAGTCGTGGGAAAAGAAGGGGGGTGATAAAAGGGTCTCGGGGCCCACTGGCTCGCCACGTTGCCACCCACCGCATGGTCCTTCCACGTAGAAAGATGTGGCCAGCCACTTTTGTGCTGGTGTGCCTGTCACCGAGGCACTGCTGCACGTGGCTGTCACCCACCACGTGGTCGTTTTCCACGTGGACAGGGGTGGCCAGCCACTTTTCCGTGAGTGTTCCTTTCATCTAGGAAGGGCTACACTTTAGCAATGTACGGCTGTGTCGTAAAGGACTCTGTGGCCAAAGTTGCTGGCAGACATCACTGAGGACTTCGTGCTTGCTGACGTAAGAGGTTCCGCGGAAAAGGGGAAGACCTTCAGCGGGAGGGGCTGCACAAGACTCTGCATGTTCCGGTTCTGGAAGAGGCCCAAGGGGGGAGGGGGGCTGGCCGGCCCCTGAGTTACCACCCTGGGTGGGATCCACCCTTGTGGCACCGCCAGTCTCCCTGAGGTTTTGGGTTTTTTTCAGGCCGTCTGTTTTGCCCACATAGTTACACTGCTTCTGTTAGCATGTCTTAGGCGCACTCCTGCTATTCCGAGCACACGGGTACACGTTTTCCAGACATCTGGTGCCATTTCTACGGTGGCAGTGTCCCTGGAGAGGGGCACCGGGCTTGGTCACGTGGAGGGAGAGTTGGGGAGAAAGCGGAAGACACCCCCACACACACACCCCGACAGCGGGCTCCAGCCTGGCAATGGTTGTAGGTGGGCGCTGGGCGGAGGGTCGCCGAGTCCCAATCAGACGAGCGGTGGCCCAGAGCCAGCAGCTGCAGCTCACATAAACAAAAGTTCTTTGGGGGTCCTCTGTGATTTTTTTTCCTGGGGGGGGGGGGCATGCAGAGGTCCCAAGATCAAACCCTTTGAGAGCTGCAGGTTCAGTGTGCCCCCCCCCCCTCGCCCCACCTCCGCACAAAAGCTAGGCACTGTGTGTAGGCACCCGCACCCCATGGCTGCCTGGGTCATTGGCACCAGCATGGCCCGCGTCCTGCCTCCCCTACCCTTGCTGGTGCTCTCCATGCTCGCTCTAGTCTTTAAACACGGCGGGAGGGGACAGACAGCGGGGCTGCGGACTGTGAGCATCTTCCCCTGTGTCTTGGGCTTGTCTTGTGGGCTTGGCCGCTCCCCGGGGAGCTGTGATGACTAGTGAGGAGCCAGGGCCACTGGGAAGCCCGCCCTCATCCCTGAAGCCTGGCCACCCGCCTGGCTCTGGAGATGCAGCAACCTCCTATTGGACCGCTGAGCAGTGAGCAACTTCAGGCTGCACTCCCTCTGCAAGGTCCCTCCTCCGTGTGTCGAGCATGCAGGAAGGCAGCTGCTCTCCCGTGGGTGGGGAATGGTGCTGGGCTTGTGGCCAGCGGCCCTGGCTCTCCGGGCCCTGTGGGCACAGCCTTCAGGAGGCCCTGCAGCAGCAGGCCAGGGCTTGTCAGGGCGGCAGGTCTGGGCGGCGTCCATACTCCCTGTGCAGACCAGACAGCCTGCGGCCCTCTACGGCCCTGCGTGGGCAGAAGCAAGGGTGGCGGTTGGCCCTGTTTTGGGCCCACCATGGACTTGCTGGAACTGTCCCAGATGTGGGACGCGGGGGTGGGATGGGCTTCGGAAGGGAGGTGGCTGGGTGGGGCAGCATGGCAGCCCCCGGGGAGGGGAGAGGGGGCCCTGTTGGACAGGCTGGCTGAGGCCGGGGACGCTGAGCCGCTAAGGCTCTGGCTGGCCTGTCTGTCCAGCCCTCAGCCAGCACCCCAGCTGGCCTTAAAACGGGAGCATAGCCGGCCATTCCGGTCACCATGCGCCAAGAAAGGTGTGACACCTGGCTCTAATTCAGAGACTGCGCCCAGAGGGCCCCTCAGTGCC
>NW_022103925.1:3637302-3653652 GCF_000313985.2 Echinops telfairi
GGGGAGGGCGGGAGCCAGCTCACAGCTCTCGGTCTCAGCCAGCCCTGAGGGATCTGCGTCTGCCCCACAGGAGTGGTGACAGGAGGAGCCGCCACCCTTGAACAGGGACCCAAACCGGAGACTGGGGCTCCTGCTGCCGGCCTGACTGCCCGCCCCTCACTGGCTCTTCTTCCGTGAGTGCCCTGCGCCTGTGCCTCCAGGACGCACAGGGGGGTGGGGGCGGTGAGGGAAACCCTGAGAGCAGAAAGTGCCCCCCCCCGCCCCCAGGGGGAAGGAAACCAGCAGCAGGGAAGTGGTTGCCCGCTGCACTGGTCTCTGGGGCCCTGGGTACAGAGTGTGCCCCCTCCCAGCCGTCCTGGGCAGAGGAAACGCAGTGCACCAGGGAACAGAGAGGGAGAGAGAGAGAGAGAAAGTGTGTGTGTGTGTGTGTGTGTGTGTGTGTGTCCCCTGGCATCTCCCTGGGGCAGTGACACTCCCTCATTTGCTCACAGGTGATGCAGACCTGTGTGCCCCCCACCTCCTGGACCCTCCTCCTGGCCACACTGGGCTCCGCAGCCAGCCTGTCACTGGAGCCCGGCTGTACTGCCCGACACCTGGCCAGGTACAGCCTCACCTTCACGGGCAAGTGGAGCCAGACGGCCTTCCCCAAGCAGTACCCCCTGTTCCGGCCGCCCGCCCAGTGGTCCACGCTGCTGGGTAAGTCAGCGCCCACCCCCTCTCCCCGTCGTCACCCTGGCTGGCCGGCTGCTGGGCACCTTGTGCCGGTTGGAGGACAGGGTTACACCCCACTAACTGCCACCCAAGCAGAGAGTGCTGGTCCCTAACCTGCCCGAGGCCCTGGGGGAGGGACCTGCAGGAGGGCAGCTGGATGTAGTCCTGGGAAGATCTCACCCTGGTGAGCCTGCATGGTGGGGGGCAGTGCTCCCCACAGCCCTCACCTTGGGGAGGGGGCTGCTAAGGGGGGCCCACAGGGCTGGCCCCAAGGGAGGGTGGGGGGCTGGGCCTCCTCCTCAGAGGGCTGTCCATCCCCAGGGGCCACGCACAGCTCTGACTACAGCATGTGGAAGAAGGACGAGTTTGTCAGCAACGGGCTGCGGGACTTCGCTGAGCGCGGCGAGGCCTGGCCCCTCATGAAGGAGATCGAGGAGGCTGGCGAGCAGCTGCAGAGCGTGCACGGGGTCTTCTCCGCCCCCGCCGTGCCCGCTGGCACAGGGCAGACATCCGCCCAGCTGGAGGCCGACCCCCGGCACTCGCTGGTGAGGGCGTGGCAGGAGGAGCAGAGGGGCTGGGAGGTGCCCCTGGGGGCCTCGGTGGTGGGCCTGCACGTGGGGGGGGGGGCCAGGTGGGGGTGCGGGCCCTGCCTGGCGGTCACCTGCCCCCCCCACCTCTCCGTGCACCAGGTCTCCTTTGTGGTACGCATCGTGCCCAGCCCCGACTGGTTTGTGGGCGTCGACAGCCTGGCCCTGTGCGAGGGTGCCCGCTGGAAGGACCGCGTCTCCGTGGACCTGTTTCCCTACGACGCGGGCACCGACAGCGGCTTCACCTTCTCCTCCCCCAACTTCGCCACCATCCCGCAGGGCACAGTGACTGAGGTGAGCGAGGGACCCCCACCCGCAGCGGCAGTCTGTCCTGTGCCCCCTGCCCCCCCCAGATGGGCCACCCCATTTCTAGTGCCCTGGATGGAGGGGTGTGGGAGCTGGCAGCTGAGGGAGGGGGGTGAGAGGAGGAACAGGGCAAGGGTGTGGTTTTGGCTGGGGGGCTTCTGCCCTGGACTCTCTGGGTCCTGGAGGGGTGGGCGTGGAGAACTCCCAAGAGTGAGCCTGTGGGCTGTGAGCTCGCCAGCAAGGCGCTCACCTGTGCATCCAGCAGCGGGGTGGCTCCACATCTTGGTCTCCTGCAGGCCCTGACAGGTGGGGTTCCGCTGCCAATCCACCCTGCTCCCCGGCCCCACTTCTCTCAAACCCAGATAACATCTTCCTCCCCAAGTCACCCCGCAAACTCCTTCTACTACCCACGGTTGAAGTCCCTGCCCCCCCTGGCCACAGTCAGCTTGGTGCGCCTCCGGCACAGCCCCCGGACCCTCCTCCCGCTGCCCACCCCGGACCTGACCGCCAGGGGGAACGAGATTCTGGACACTCTCACAGGTAGTGGCTCAGGAGAGGGGTGGGGTGGGGGGGACGGCCGGTGGGTACTCACAAGCTGCACTGTGGGGTGAGAGGGGCCTTGAAACGCACCTCACTGCCCCCCTCCACCCATGAAGACCAGGACACCTCATGGGGTGCTGGGCAGAGTGGGGGTCCTGGGGAAACCTTGGGGCCCCTCCTTCGGGCCCCCTCCCATGGGCTGTGGCTTAGGGGTGCCAGAGTCCAATGCCTGATGCACACACACACCCCTCACACACACAGAGTCCGACGCGCGCACACACACCCCTCACCCCCAGCCCGTTCCCCCCAGATCCTACAATGGCCTCATCTCTAAAGCTGGCCCCCCAGCGGAGGGTTCTCCCCAGGAGAGACAGATTGCAGTTGGTATGGGTTGAGCAGCACCAGGTCCAGGGGCTCGCTGGTGGGTGGCGTGAGGCCCGTCCTCTCACCCTCCTGGGAGCCCAGGAGTGGCACCAGCAACCCCAGGTGACAGGTCAGCAGAGGTCTGGCCACATCATGGTTGAACACGCGACTGCTGGCTGACACATCCATGGTTCAAGCCCACCCGTCTTATCCTGGGGACAACGGCCAGGCCATCAGCTCCCCTAGTTTGGGGGCGGCAGCACGAGAACCCCAAGGGGCAGTTCTGCAGGTGATGGGCCCCAGCCGCTGCAGAGTGGGGCTGTGGCCTCGGCGCCCTGCCCAAGGCTCCAGGCCGCAGACATGGCCCCCACCTGTGGCCCTGGGGTCCAAGGCTGGCTTTCACCTCCCCTCTGAGGGCCCAGCGTTCAGCGTTGGCCTGGGGCACCTGCCGGGAGCGCCCACCTGCCCTCTGGGTCACATGAGCCCAAGCCTCTCTGAGCCAGGTCAGAATGCGGGGCTCCCTGGTGTAGGTGAGCCTGAAGCACCGGCCCAGGGCTCTTGCTGGACAGGGAAGGAGCCAAACTCAGTGGCAGCATTCACCAGGATCTCACTAAAGAGCGGGCTAGCTGGTCTGGCCACAGAATGGAGATCCCACTGGGCCCTCAGGGCTCACGCCCCGGAGTGGACTGTGGCATGATCCTCAGAGAGCTCCAAAGAGCAGAGTCCGCCCCTGGAGGACGGGACTGCATGGAGTCTGTTGGTGGCACCCGCCCAGCCTTCAGTTTGGGGCCTGGGGCCCTCACCTGCCAGCCACAGTAGGAGGTCCCAGGCAGCATCCCTTCACAGCATGCAGGGCACCCTTCTCCTGTTGGCCTAAGGTGGGGTATGGTAGTGCCCCCACCACCACACAGGCCACCTCTCCGTTCAGGTCCCCCCCCGCCCCAGAGGGCGGAGCTGCGCCTGAACCCCTCTCCCCACTGAGAAGGCTTTCCCTGGCTGGTTGCAGAGGTCTGAGTGTGGGTCACTGAACAACGCTTCTGGGTGTGGGCTGGGCCCAGCAGACTCAGGTCTCTGTCTCAGCACCCCGGGTGTGCCCCTGGGGTGGGCTCAGCCTCAGCTCAGCTCGGCCACAGGACATGTGCCCAGGTGAGAGTCCAGTCTCCAGAGGGGCCCTTCTGAGACCCCAGCACCACCGCTGTCCTGGATTCCCAATGACCCCAGGGGACAGCAGTGACTCAGGACTGGCCTGCCTGCCAGGCCTCACGCAAGACACCCCTCCCCCAGAAGCCCAAAAAGACACTATGAAACAGGGCCCCCCCACCCTCAGGGGCACGCACAGCCCAGCAGCCTCGGGGCAGGGTGGCACCTGCCCCCTTACAGGCAGGATAGACGTGGTCACCAGAGGAGCGCTGGCTGACTCTCCCTGAGCTGTGCCCTTGCGGGGCTGGGAAGGCAGTTGGGGGGGGGGGTGTCGGCTTCAGTGTGGTGGCCGGGGCCCAGGGTGGCCCCCTCCATCAAGCTCCACCTTAGAGAGCTCTGGGGAGCCCGCTCACATGGGGGAAATCACCCTAAGTACCCAGCTTACTGCCGTGAGTCACGTCTGACTCACAGCTCGCCTACAGGCAAGTGCTGGTGGAATTCGTGGGTGGCCTTCCACCGAGAGGTGGCCTCTGACACCACCCTCCCCTCCAGCACCCAAGGAACTGGGCAAGAATCTGAGCACCTATTCTGACTCTTCACCTTGCTTCCAACCCGCCTGGGGGTCCTGGAAGGGCCAGCTTGCAACCACCACGGACGCCAGCCCACCTCCTGGCTGCCTGAGAGCGCCCTCCTCCTCTCAGCCCAGAAACACAGGGGCTGTCCCACCCCCGCCCCTCAGCTCCGGCCACATCCCCGCCTCTCCCCCCATCGATGTCCATCACGGCCTTGGTAGCTATGGTGGGTGGGGTACTATTGCTAATGGTCTCTCCCCAGCACATACAACTGGAAGGTCAGCTAAGGGAGGGGGGCTCCCTTCTTCAGCTGGCCCTGTGGGCCTTGCCGGCCTCTGACCCGCTGATGGATGGGGTAGTCTTTGTGGAGCTGCACGTGTGCCAAGGGAGAAAGGCCTGGCATCTTCAGGGCACCCCCCCCCCCGGAGTCTGGAAGGACCCCCAGGCATGAGCCTGGCTGGGCTGGTGCCCTGGGCCCTTGACTTCTAAGCATACCCAGGAAGCCCTGGGCAGCCCAGTGAAGCGGGCCATGTCCCCAGCAGGCAGTGAAGGGGCGCAGCAGGATGGCTGCTCTCCCAGGTGGGGGCCTGGCTGGGTGCTCGGGGCCCAGTGGACATGGCCCCCTATGGACTGCGTTTTCCACACATTCTTATCTCCATCCAGATTCTTCAAACAGTCATGTTGCTGGTGAGGGGGACTGCTGGCAGGGCTCGAGGGGCAAGCAAAGCCTCTGACTGGGGTAGTGGCTAGGCTGCGTTGTGGGGGAGGCCCTGTCGGGTCGACCGGGAAAATTTAAACTGTGCTTTGAAGCTCCCGGAAAGGGAAGACATGGAAACCCAGCACCTAGGTGGTAACCCCAATACAAGGCCCAGCCAAGGGCCAACAGGAGGCGAAGCGGCCATTGCAGCTTGACCCCACCCCTCGGGGGCCAGCCTGAGTCTGCTTGGGTCTAGTGGTAGCAAGCGTGCTAGGCCCCACCCACCAGGCAGGATGCCTGCCCCCACCAGGAAGCACTTGCCGGCTCGGCCGGGCGCCAGAGAGCCACAGAACAATGACCACTGTGGAGAGGCTTAGCGGGGCCACAAACAGATGCATTTGACTGCTGGACGTGCAAGGGGCCTGAGCCCCATGCGGCCACAGCCCTGGGACCCTGGTGGCCGGCGCTCCATCAGCACCCTGGCGGCTGGTGGACAAATGGCTGCGGCTGGTGTAGACTGTGGCTCAGACTCCCCTGGCAGCTTCCTCTTGGGTGGTGGCTTTTGGGAATGTCCACCTTCGCACACAGGGAAGGGGGGCTACGTTTCCATTCGTGCACTCCCCCCACCACCCCGCAGCCCTGATGCCTCACACCAGGAGCTCACGTCCCCGGTCTCTGTCTTGGCTTCAGCTCCAGAGACGCCGCTAGACTGCGAGGTGTCCCTGTGGTCCTCCTGGGGACTGTGCAGAGGGCGCTGCGGGAAATTGGGGGCCAAGAGCAGGACCCGCTACGTCCGAGTGCAGCCCGCCAACAACGGGACGCCCTGCCCCGGGCTGGAAGAGGAGGTGGAGTGCACCCCTGACAACTGCGTCTGAGACTTGTCCCGAGACCCTCCGCCCCTGGAAGTGAGGTGGGTGGGTGGGTGGATTTGGGGCTGTAAGGGGCCAGCGTCTACTGATCCGGGCCTGGGGTCTCCAAGAGGTCGTCTTGAACTTATACCTCAAGGAGGGGGTGGGGTGGGTCTGGCCTTAGCCTGAGTTGCCTGTCACATTCCTGCACCTAGTGGGCCTTGGGGTGGGGGATGGGGGGTGGGGGGACATTCTCTGCTCACAGAAGTGCCCGACAGTGCCTCTGGTGGCCCGGAGGCACATCCAGGGTAGCTCCTCCTCTCAGCCCTGGTTTTGGCATCTGCTGACCCCTCTCCTCCTGTGATCCCATCTGGCTCTGCTCTCAGGCCCTGCCCCAGGCTCCAGAATCCCTCCCCTGGACCATGCTGCCATTGTAATTTATTACCCCACCAAGACTGTGCGCCCCTGCGTGGCCGGGTCATTCCTCACATCTGGGCGCCACCAACGGGGACCGCACGCCTTGTCCCTCCCATCGGGGGGCTCCCGACAGCCCAGGGGGTAAAAAGTTTGAAGGGCGGGTTCTGCCCATCCACCTGGACGCCCCACACGATTGTCTGTGTGCCTCAAATAAAGACTTGCTGTCACAAGCGGAGCCCAGGTGCCAGGCACTTGCGAGGGGACCCGGTCCTCCCAGCCCCCTCTGTTTCCCCTGCTCCCTGGGCCCCGAGTCTCAGGAGGGCTGGTGGGGAGGAAGCACTGTCCACTTGGGACCCAGGATAGGGGCTTAGAAGGGGGAGGGGGTCCCTCAACATGCAGGCGTCCCAATGACCTCCAATGACCTGACTGCCACCTCCACACCTAGGGGGGCCCAGCGGCTCTCACAGGTGGTGCCAGGGTCCCAGGAGAGGGGGTGCCCAGGCTGCTCACCTCGGACACAAGTCCTCCCCCTCGCCCCTGGGCGCCCCCGCCCCTCTCTGTCCTATGGGGGTGCTCACATGCCTGCTGTCTTCAGCTGGACCTCCTAGGATCGCAGCCTGCCCCCCGACCCCCGACGTCAGCCCACTGCTTGTGACCCCTGAGAACTACACAATGGGGTCTGTGCCCAACGTGCCCTGGATGCCCGCCCATCTGCCCGCGGGCCTCCCCGCCCAGCTCACCATCTTCAACATGGCACTACCCTGCTGGAACCAGCTCTTGTCCAGGGGACCTCCCCGCACCGCACGCACTGTCCACTGCCTTCCTCCACCTCTGCCAGAACTAGCGTGCCCACCTTCAACACCCCGATCAATTTGCGGACCCTGGGCTCCCAGCCACCCCAATCTCTGCCCTCTACTCACTCTTCCACTACCACCGGGGAGACTCCAGCGGACACCCAGGGGACCGCGGCCTACCGGAGGAACCCCCAGCCCAGATCCCCCTCTCTGACCACCCCCCCTTCACTGCCCCACAAGAACCAGCGTACCCACGCTGCTCGTCCTCGCCGGGACCCAGTCCGTTTGCAGACCCTGCGTCCCAGTCCCCTGGTTTGTCCCCCTCACCCCCAGCCTGTACTGCTCAACTGGAACTATGCCACATGCCTGGTCCCTTGACGCTGGCCCCGTGCCTCAGGACCTCCCCTCCCGGCCCACCATCTCTGCCAAACCCTCCCCTGCTCCAGCAGGACACACAGAAGCCAAGATTGTGTCCTGGGAGGATTTTGTGAGGGGTCACTACACGGTGCTGGTCCCCCGGGAACCTCGTGCCAAGGGAAAAAGACACACATCCATAGTTGGAAACATCTCAGGGCAGAACCTAGGCGGGGCATCATCAGGAGGTGTCTGAGCGACAGTGTGGCCTCCATGGGTGGGAGGAGAGGGGTCCTGCCACAGGCTGAAGCATCTCCTCTCCCCCTCGGGGTCACAGGAAGGCCGTCCTGGGAGTGGCCTTCGTCCTGGGAGTGGCCTTCGGGGCTCGAATGTCTTCTCCCTCCCCCCTCGTTGGCATCCTATGGACTGCTTTGCCCCCTGCTTCCCAGAGGCCTAATGATTGGTCTGCAGTGGTAACCTCAGCCCCATGTCTGACCCCCACCCCTGAGGAGAGGAGGAGGAAATGCCCCCCCCTCCCCCGACAATGCTAAGAGGGGAGGCCCTTGGGGAAGTCCTTCCATCCGGCCAACGTGGAGGCACCTAGGACCACGTCAAAATGTGCACTGTCCCCTTCCCGTCCTGTCGCCACGGGAGGAAGGACGCTCTCCCAGCGTTTGGCCCTGGGGCTTGGGATCTGGAGAGGCCGGCTTCAGGAAGGTATGGGGCCCAAGACAGCCTGGCTCCGGGAGGGAGGTGTGCTGAGAGGACACAGGCCCCCGGCGGAGCCCCCCAGGAAGTGGAGGAGGCAGGCAGCAGGGGTGTCAGCAGCCCAGGGACGTCTAGCATAAAGCCCAGCTTGCCTCCCACCACCACCAAGGTCTTTGCCACAAAACCACACCCCACACACACACACACACACACACACCCCCAGGCTCTGGGAAGTCGCCTGATGGCGAGCCGGCAGAACTGGGATGAACCGCATCTCTCCCCGCTCCGGCCTCAACACCGCACAGGCTTTGGCTGAGGCCAGGGAGGTGGGGGCTCCACCGGGAGCGACAGGAAGGGGTAAAGGAGAGGGAGGGTCTCCCCGGCGTTTGAATCAGCTTGGAGCTAGGTGAAAGAGTGTGTGTGTGTGTGTGTGTGTGTGTGTGTGTGTGTGTGTGCCCTCTGCCCACAGTTACCAGTACTTAGGAAGCATCAGTTATGCAAACAGGAGGAGCCCCTCCTGGTCCAATGACGAGCGTCGTCTGTTATTATGCAAATGAGGCGGCTGACCTGGCAGTTAACTAGGCTGGGGACAGGGGAGGAGGGGTGTCTTATCTTGAGGGGCCTGCACAGCCTAGGGTGAACGGAGAACGCTGACCGCCACTAAAGAAAGGGCATGTACGGTGGGCTCTTGACTCTGGGGGAACCTTCCAGACTGGGTGCTTTCAAATGGAGCCCGATCCTCACCTTGTAACCTGGCGCTTCCCAAATCAGCCATCACCACCGTGTCCTGTGAGTTCTGCGTGGCCCCTACTCAAAGCAGCCCCATGGGGTCCCCAGCTCTCGGGAGATCCCTCTTGCAGCCTTGCGTGCTATCCAGGGATGGCGTGCCCTGTGGGAGACGTTTCCCGGACCTTCCGGTTCCCTCATGAAAGTTGGACTTTCGCTCTTGGAAAACCATCCCCCAACCTAACAGCGTCCCCTTGGGCAGATGGTCTCTCTCGCTCCCAGGACAAGCGTCCCTGTGTTGGCTTTGTCCTATTGAAGACTAAATGTTCTCTTTCGATTTGAGATGTGGGGTCTCTCGTGTCCCCTAAAACAGAGGCGTAAGCCTCATCAAGTTGCCCCGTGTCCATGAATTCTCCGTTTGTTTCTGCATCATAACAGACACCACCTTGCCCCTAGCCTTTGAACCGCCGGGCACGAGTCTCTACTTCCAGGGGCCACCTGGCCTGGAAAACCGGCCTGACGGCTGGAAACACCCATGGCTGCCAACTTCCCGTTGCTGAGACAGGAAGAGGAAGAGGAAGAACCAATGATCTAAAGTCAGGGGACCACCAAGTCAATGTCAACTCACAGCGACCCCGTGGGACAGGGCAGAACTGTCCCTGTGGGCCTCTGAGACTGTAACAACTCTTCACGGGGGGGACAAAGACTCTGCTTTCCCTGTCGGAGCAGCTGGTGATTTCAAACTGCGGACTGTGTGGTTAGCAACCCAACGCGTAAGCCCTGTCCCGGAGAGTTCCTCGAGCCAGGGAAACACCCAGCTGTTAGCAACAGAAGCTGCAAGGGCCACCGTGGATGGCCAGGTCACTCGGCCGTCCACACACAGGGGTTTTCTGGTGGCGCGACTGCATGCGGTGCTTGGAAGTAGCCGAAGCTTCTCCCAAGCCATTCTTCTGTTATAGTTGCTCTGGGAACTGTCCAGATGGTCAGTGTTGAGAGGACATGAGCCGCTCCCGGTCTTGCCCCAGGCTTGGCTCCCATCATGCTCAGGGGCTGAATTCTGTTCTCCACTAGCCCCAGCCCCCTGCCTCCCCCCATTACATAGCCCTAGGCCCAGAGCAGGGGGTCAGGAAAGGGTACTTGAATAAATGGGGCTGAAAATGAAGCCTGAGATTAAGGTTGGGACACCAGGGACAGACAGGAAGGAGGCTTGGCGCGGGGCGACTGAGGGTTCACACCATTGTAGTACCCCAACACACCGATGGTTTGGGGAGCCCAACAGGCCAGGGGAGTGTTTGGAGGGGCCACACGGAGCGCAGTCATTAAGCTTGCCGAAATAACAGCACGGTCCATCTTCTGCCTCCATCATCTCCGGGGCTATTAACTGCCACCAAGCCTATTCTGACTCATGGCAGCCCCACGAACGGGCCAGGACTGTCCCCGAGGGCCCTTGAGGCTGCCCACGTTTCTGAGAGGAGAAAGCCTCACCTCACTGTCCCCGAGGAGCAGATGGTTTCAAACCCCTGACTTTGTGGTCGGCAGCCCATCGGCCTTTGATCACCCAGGAAGTAAGAAGGATACTATCGCAGAGAAAAAGCAATCCCGTCCAACTGACCAGGGGCCGGCTACTGAAAGCAGACCTCGTCGTCTCCAGGGTGACAGGCAGAACCTGGACTGCTCGAAGCACAGGGCATGCGTGGTCATCTTAAGGAAGGGCAGCCTGTGAGGCTCCTGTGGCATCATGGCCGTAAGTGGGCACAGAGGGTGCGGCACAAGAAGGCATGGAAGAAGCACTTCCAGGAGGCAGGCGGGATCGACAATGAGCAAGATCAGGGCAGCCACAAGGTCCTCCTCACTGGAGTGGAAGGGCAGAGAGAACGTGTCCACATGGTGGCATGGCCAGGGTGGCAAGGTGGCTCTTGTAGGCGCCCTGCCAGATCCTTCTCGTCCATCTGTGTCCCCGTCCCCAGCCTCTACTCGCTTGGCTGGCCTCTGCAACCAGCCTCAGGGCTCCCTTTCACAACTGGGCCACCTTGGACCAATGGATGCAGAGAGCCGAGCGAGACGTGTGAACTTGGCTTTGACACTGTGCAGGGCAGAGGCTGGAACACTGTCGCGCTGCTTGCATACTAACAAGCCCATCTCGCCTTCGTTGAGTTGTGGCTGTGTGCTTCTGAAAGGACAACGCATAACTCAAAGAAAAGAGAGCGTTCTCATGAACTGGATGCTGCTAGAAATGGCGTGCTCGGGGCGAGGCCTTAAGGGAAAACGGTGGGCCTGTTGTTGGACACGGGAGGCAAAGTGATCCTTGTGGGAAGAAGGCAAAGAACGAGGCTGAACGACCGCCAAGTGTTTTGTGCAAAAGCAGACGCGGGAAGTGATACGCTTGGGGAGTTAGCTGGGGAGCTTTCAAGCAAAATCCTCACGGGGTAGCCTGACTTCTCCCTTCTGCTTGTCGTCCATAGAACAAGCGATGAGAGAGAGATCCATCGCGGAACGAGCTGGGTTTGAAGGGACGCAGAACCCGAACCCTGGGGCGGTTTCCGCGCAGTGTAGTGAAATGAATTCTTCTTTGTTGTGGCTGCTGGCAAGGTGGCCTGGCCCTCGTTCTCCACCCCAGAGGGCTGGCTACTGCTGTCTGGGTCGACTGACATTTCCTGGGCACGTTGTAACCAACTTGGTTTGGGTACTTTGTGTCTGGCTCTGGCCTGCGGCTCGCCCTGGCCATTTGGCAAGCGCCTCGCCAGGCACTGGGCCGACAGACCGTGCAAACCAGAAGCTCCGTACCCTCCTGTCCAAATGTTGTGCCTCTGGCCTCCCCAAAGGGGACCTGTCAGTGTGTGTACCGTGGACCCGGTTGGGGGGGGGGGCATGCCTTGAAATTGATAAGACGTCTATGCTGATGCGGTCAACCCCAGAGAGGTTTCTGGGACTGAAAGAAGCAGAGAGACCGGAGGCAAGGGATCTCCTAAAAGAGCAGTTGCACGGGTCAAAGGCTGTGACGGGCCCACAGGGGGCCCAGCAATAGAGACGATGTTGACAGATGGCAGGACCAAGGGACGCCTGTCCTGAGGGGGTTCAGGGGAGTCTGTCTTCATGGCCTGAGAGCAGCCGATCCCGTGGGGTCTGGGGGAAGGCCTGTTTTAGGCGGGTTGTATGGATAGTCTGCCGGGGAATTTGATAGGGGCCTGGCAGCCTGAAAGGCCAGGCAAAGCTGATACAGCCATCCTGCGTGGAAGACAGAAGGCTTCATCGCCACGCTTCCCGAGTTATAACCTGGGAGTCCTGATCCCAAGCTGTCCCCTGTCCCTTAACAAGCCACTGGACGGCAAGAACGGACCTTGGGTTCTGTGTGGGCATCGCAGCAGGTGCCAAAAGCAGAAGAGGAGGCGAGGGGAGCGTGCCGCTGTGACGGGCAGACCGCGAGAAGCCATGCTGCTCAGAGACACGGAGCTTTCTCCTCCTCTTGGCCCCGGTTCCTAGATAAGAGACTTGGTTTGCTGCTAAGACATTGCCTCCACCACCAGAGAAAAGCAGAAGGCTGGCGTGGCAAAATCTGCCCCAGACCAGACTTGGGCTGCCCGTATGGGCAGGGGCAGCAACTCTGCTCTTGCAGTGAACTTCTGACGCTTGCCGAGGCTGAAAAACACAACCCCGTCCACGGCTCAGCTGTGGGCAAAAAGCCATCTCTGTGGCTCCCGTTTCCCATGGAGACTGCAGACTGGGCCGCCAGGTTTCCTGCTGGACTAGACGGCACCAGCGAGGACCGGACTGGACCGCAAGGTCCTTCTGCAAACGTTCACCCCACAAAAGGTCCCCAGCCCCAGACGTGGGGCTCCTCCTGGGCCCTTAGGTCACACGCATTCCAATGCGCTCCTTTGCTTGATCAGCCAAACGGAGCATCTTCTGTTGCCTCTGGTGGGTATCTGTTAATAGTGATTCTCATCCATCGCCTCTGAACTCAGATTCCGATGGGGCTCCTGTGTCAAATGAAGACGCCGTGCTCTGGAGGGGACAGCAGGCATGCCGGCTTCTCTGCTGGGTTCCCTGCAACGGTCACACACAATGTGCACCCCAGACCCGCGACGGTGGGGCTTATTCGGGAAGTTAACAGGTTCCAATTCAGGATCGGAAAGTTATAGTTCTTTGATCAGGATTGCCTCTTCTTGGCTGTGCCTGCAGGTACACCTTTCTCTGGTCTTCAGCTCTGAGAAGCCGCACATCCCCGATCAAGCAGCGTAGCAGTGTGACAAAGCTCTTGTAGGGCTGTCGGTAAATCTCTCAGAAAAACTCCACTCCTGCCAGTAACATCGGCCGGGAAAGCACGGAGCTCTTGCTCCATGGGTTGCCAAACTCTGCACCCCCAGTGTCCAGGAGGCTCCCAACCCCTCAGGCGACCCTCCTGCCTGAAGGCGCTCAGCTTCCTCACTCTCTGGGCTGGGATTGTCCCCTGCCCTTTTGTGCTACCACCCCTCCCCTGCTGCCACTCCGGGGGTCACAGCTCCCCGTTTCTGGGTCTAGGAGGGTCAGCGTGCTGGGATCACATGACCCAAGGATATGCTCTGCTCCTGGCCCTTCTCCCTCGATGGTGGCGATAGCCCCGCCCCTGCTCCTGAGATGGCTCATTTTCAACAGAGTAGGACCGTCAAACTGACGGCTCTGCGTTGTCGCAGGCCCACCCCCACCCGAGGGCCCGGTACCTGTTGACATTATGCGCGAGCCGTTGGGTTCCCCTGGGTGGGTCCTAAGCAGTTCCATTTGCATAGCCACACCCGCTCATTGGGTGGGAGTTATAGGAACTAGGACTAGACAAGCCACCACAGGGACCCACCTGGACCAAGGCCAGACCCAGGAGCCTGCGCCTGGCTCAGAATCAGGCCAGGCACAGGGTTCTCTCCGGTCCCCATCCTTGTTGAGTGTTCTGGGAGAACCAGAAGCGGACTCTCTGGAGCGAACACAGCAGCAGCGCGAGGGGTGCTACACAGATGACAGACAGCCTTCCTGCTGACGGTGGGGAGGACCTGAAACACCAAGGGCTAAGCCATCCTCTGCGTCGTGACAGCCCCACAGCACGAAAACAGAAGTCCTCACCCCTGGCCCCCCGGACAGTCTCGTGATGCATGGAGAAAAGAGTGACGTGATCGACATCCCCATTTTCTCTGGATCCACAGTCAACGCCCATGAAAATAGCAGTCAGGAAATCAGAGGGTGCACTGCACTGGGCCGACCTGCCGGCAAGGCCCTCTTTACCAATGCTACAGAGCAGAGAAGCTGCCCTGAGAATACGGCACACTGGACCCGGCACGTCGTATTTTCAATCACCTCGCATGCAGGAGAAATTATGAAGAAAGAGGCCCAAGGAACGATGCACCTGCAGTGCGGTGCTGGTGACGGATCTGGAGAAGGCCAAGGGCTGCCACGTGAACAGCCAAACCCATCCTGGAAGGCATCTGGCTGCAGCGCTACTTAGAAGCAAGGGTGAGAGTTCACGTCCGTGCCTGGGACATGTCCTCGGGAGGAACCAGCTCCTAGCGAGCGACACTGTGTCTGGTAGGAAAGAGGGAGGGTCCATGCAAAAAACAATTCTTTTTGGCATACGAGATCCAGGATCTGTAGATCTAGAGAGACAGTAACTGGATTAATGGTCCCTTGGGGGTGTGTGGAGGGGGGGGAGGTGGAAGGGACATAGGGACCTAAAAATGATCAGTACCAGGTTGAAGAAAATGTCCTAGAACTGATTGTATTTATTATTTTTCTTAGTTTATATATATAGTGTTGGTCCAAGTTGACTAGAGAAAGTAATTCATAGACATTCATATGTGTATAAGAAAGAGCTTTATATAAAAGAGTAATTGTACATTAAGAAAACATCCAGATCAGTACCTAAGTTCGATATTAGCCCATATGTCTGATACCAGGCTGTAAATTCCTCTTCAGACTCACCCAGCACATGCAATGACTCTTGAGTGCAAAAAGAAGTCTTGTGGATCCAATGGGGGTGGAAGCATCTTAGTGCTGGCAGGGGTCTCCAAGTAGCTCCTCCAGCTCCAAGGGTCTGGCTGCCATCAGCAGAGCTTCACGTGGCTTGGCAGCAGGAATGTCTCACAGGGAGAGTGTCTGACCTGCTTCCAGGGAGGAAGACAGGAGTTCCCAGAACCCTCTGGAGAAGGCCACGCCCACACAGGGGCCTCATTGGCTATGACCTGATTGACAGGCTAGACTCCACCCCTTCGCAAGTTGACAAGAGATTATGTAACTGCTCTATATATACTTTCTCCCTTTTGTTTATGGAATATCACACAAACAAGACTGTATTCTATGCAGTTTTACAGCCATCTCATCGAATCAGCATTCAGCTCCCCCTATGTATGTATTTTTCTTTTAAAGTTTTCCTTCCGTCCCTCCCTTCTTCCATAGTTTCCTCTCCCTTCACTTCCCACCCGAGCCCCTCCCTCCCCGCCCACCCCACTGGGCCCTGGCCTTGTCGTCATCTTCAAAGTCTTATCCTTTGGTGTGAATGCCGTTTTTTTTTCTTTTTCTTCTTTTTTTATAATAGTAGTGTCATAAAATATTTCTCTTTATGGGAGGGACCAGCTTGGCTAAGCAGAATGGTCTCTGGTTCAGTCCACTTGTTGAGGTGTTTGACAGACTCGCCCTTGCTTTCTCCGGATGCACGAGGTTCCACTGCGTGGGCCTGTCCGAGTTTGTGAGCCCATTCCTCCACAGTCATAGTTTCCTGTTGTTACCAGCCTCGTGCTATCCCATGAATCGCTGCAATAAACACAGGTGTGCCAATGTCTGTGTTTTGTTCTTTATCCCTTTCGGGAACATACCACATGGAGAGACTGCAGGATGGTAAGGTAATTAACTGTGTCTGCACTTGTTCAAAGAAGCTCCATGCTGATTTCTGTAGCGATTAGACAATTCCTGTAGAAGTGGACACAGCACAATGTGTGAGCGTCCCAATTTCTCCACATCCTCTCCAGCATTGGGTGTGGTGGTTTGGTTTTGTTTTTCAGTGTTAAATGTTACACAGGCCTATGTGTAATACAGAGAATCCTGGTCATCAAGTGGTCACATGCTGGGCTGCTAACTGCAAGGCTGGCAGTTTGAAACCACCGCCACTCCTCCGGAGAAAGATGAGGCTTCCTACTCCCATAGAGGGAGACCGCCTCAGAAACCCACAAGGGCAGCTCTACTTCACTCCACGGCGCCAGTTTGTACACGCGCGTGCACACACAGATGTCTGGTCTTCGGTAGTGGTGTGGGTTAGGTGCTGGGCGCCCTGACCTCCAGGTTAGAAATTCAAGCTCGCCAGGAACTCCAAAAAGGCAGCTCCAGGGAAGATGCACAGCCTCAGTAGCAGTCTGTATGGAGAGCTTGAAATAAAAGGATGTAAGAGGATTGCGGGGCCTGGGGGTGACGCACACATCAGAACTAAAGGGAATCAGTAACCCCGGCCCCTCTCGCCCTTAAAAAAAAAATTTGGAAAATGGAAGCAGAACTGTGTAGCATCTACCGGAAATCCCTTTGCGAGTCCAGAGGAAGGCTTTGCCAGAAGCCTGCCATTCCAGCAGCCGGGTCCTTCCC
>NW_022103925.1:3654151-3656769 GCF_000313985.2 Echinops telfairi
CCCCCCACTGTGCTGGAGTCCTTTCCGGCTCATTGCCACGTTGCTGAGGCTGTGAATCCTGGGAGGAGACAGCCTCATCTTTCTTCCCAGGAGTGGCTGGTGGGTTTGAACCTCGGCCCCTGTGATGAGCTGCCCGGGGCTTCCCTGACAGCGCCACCAGAGCTCCTAAGTAGAGCACAAAATGAGAAGAAGCAAACAACTTTGAACAGTCAAGCGAGCCGTGACCATGAGTTAGTGCAAGTCTAAAGCCAATGCTAACTACGTCGGACACGGCTCTCAGCAGACGAGAGGGGATGTGGGGGCAGGACAGGTCGCTCTGGTCGCCCAGCAGAGGGCTTCTGCCTCGCACGGAATGAGCCGCCTGGTTTTATAGTGGGTTGAAGTCAAGTACTTAATATGGCGTTTCTAACCATAATCCCTTTTGTGATGCACTGTCCCTTGTAGCCCCTGCCTGGGGTTATCACCCCGTTTTGGAAAGAGTCCTCCACCCAGGATTAAGGTGGGATGTATTCACAGTCTCCACCTTACTAGAGGGCATGAGCCACATAGCTGCCCTTTGGGTTTTTGAGCTTTGTCAGGTGCAGGAAGGGAGAGCCTTCTCGGGACCCTCCAGGAAGAAGAGCCACCCACACAGGCACGTGGGAAATCCCTGCCTGAAGGGGCCAGGAGACCACGAGACAGAAGCAGGAGGAGGGGACCCCGAGACCATCAAGGAAGAAGGGCATCGATGGAGCACACCCAGGCGCCTTGGCTAAAGTGGGCGAGTGGGGCCGAGATGGAGCCCCCGGGACAGAGCACAGGAGCCACGCTGGGACAGAGCAGAGGGACTCTCCCCTGGGTCCCTGAGACAGAGCCAGAGCAGCAGTGGGCTTCCTGGTCCATGGAGGCCGAGGCCAACACAGGGTCCTTGCACCGGCCAGCATTCCTGGACTCTGGAGCTCTTGAAGCTCCCGTCCTGGCAGCTCTCCCTGCTCCATGGCCCTCCCTGCCGGCCAGCCCCTTGGGGTCATCTAGGTAGCCCAGTGTTCCCAAAGAGGGAGATGCCTGGCAAGGGGCAGGGCTGGAAAGACCGGGGGGCGTAAGAGCAGGCCCTGCACTTGGACCAAGGGCTCTCATACAAACAGTTTTCATTGCTGGGGGCCGGGGTAGGGGTGGTGAGTAATCCCCCCCCCCCCCCCCGAGAAGGGGGCAGCAGGTCAATTTAAGTTTGGGGCGCTATGGCTTAGATTCAGCGCCAGTGCCTCCTGGGGAAATTGAGAGCATCGCACACTTAAAACCAAACCCACCAAGTCACTTCCAGCTCCAAGCGACCCCAGGAGACAGGGAGAGCTGCCCCCATGGCTTTCCAAGACTATAACCGTTACCGGCAGTTGAAAGCCGCGTCTAGTGGTTTTGAACTGCAGACCTTGTAGCCATGACCACTGCACCACCAGGGCACCTCCTTGGAAACCCAGTGTGTCCCCACACTTCAAGTTCGATTTTTGAAAGAAGAGGCTGTGGCTCGGAGGAGCTGGTTAGTCTGCACATCCCTCCCCAGCCCCCACCCCGGGGACAGTGGGGACAGCTGCCCTTGGGTGGTGTCCTGGGCTAAGCTCTCCTGCGGGCAGAGCACTCCAGGGTGGGGGGGAGACCTTGCTTTCCTCCCCAGGCTGGGAACCTGCCCGCCCACCAACTGAATGCCATCACCTTCGCTCTGGCACGTGGGCCAAGGCCAGATCACCCGAATGCCTGTTGTCTGAACATCCTCTGCAGTGCCCCTGAGCCCAAAGGTCCCTCTGGTGCAGGCAAGCCGGCCTCAGCTGCAGAGCGGGCGGCCCACTGGATTCTGCATTGGGGGCTGGGGACTGGGGACCCAGCAGATGCAAGCCAGCCCAAGTCTGGGGCCCTGTTCTTGAGGTGGGCAGCGATGGCAGGCAGGGAACTGCAGGCGTCAGAAGGTGGAAACCCCAAGAGGAGAGGCGCTCTGACCTGGCCAGCAGCCCAGGAAGGGCCGAAGCAGCCAGGCCTGAGGCAGGCCCAGAGTCGGAGACAGACTGAGGCAGAAAGTGGAAGGCTCTGGCGAAAACGAGAGACGTGAGTGAACAGAGAGTCTGATAGCGACAATGGGACCCTGGTGGCATGAGGGTTACCAGTTGGGCTCTTAACCAGCAGGTCGGCAGTTCAAACCCACTGGCTGCTCCGAGGGAGAAAGACGAGGCTGGCTTCTCCCTGAAAGATTTCTAGTCCCACATGGAAGAAGCACACCAACCCGTGTGATCTTGAGGTGTTGATGGGAGCAGGTATCAGGCATCAAAGACCCAGAAAAATCATATCGATGTGAATGAGGGGGAGGGTGGAGTGGAGACCCAAAGCCCATCTGTAGACAATTAGGCATTCCCTTACAGAAGGGTCACAAGGAAGAGACGAGCCAATTCGGGTACAGTGTATGTAGCACCGTTGAAACATACAATCTTCCTCTAGTTCTTTAATGCTTCCTCCGCTCCCCCCTCCCCTCCCCAGTATGATGACCCCAATTCTTCCTTAACAAATGTGGCTAGACCAAAGCATGCACACTGGTACAGAGAGAGCTGGAAACAGGGAGTCCAGGACAGATAGACCCCTCGGGATCAATAATGAGA
>NW_022103925.1:3657771-3658904 GCF_000313985.2 Echinops telfairi
GAGAAATAGCAGAGAGAAAACAATATTGAAAGATGTCTCGGGTGGCCTCAGATCCTTCTTGCCCTGACTGAAGCTGCAGGCGGTCAGACGTGGTCCCCATGCCTTTATGGAGGTCGAAAGGCACCCACACACCGCCGCAAAAGACTTGTCCATTCACAGCAGAGCCGACCTTCATGATGGGGAGGAGCAGCACTCTCAGGACTTTCCTTGGTCAGTGGGGGACGATTCAAAGCAAGAAGAAACGCCCATTAATAAGAAACACATACAACGTCCACAATAGGACTCCAGGAGAAATGTGTTGCTCTTCTGTGCCTCCCGTCAGCTGCTGCTCCTAGCAACCCCGGGTCCAACAAGCCGGCGCCATCCTCACAATAATGAAAGTTTGAGCCGCGGGGCCGATCCATCCTCTCGGGGTCTGCCTCTTTCTCACTGACCCACTGCTTCACCAAGCATGACGCCCTTCTCCAGACACCGTGCTCTCCCAGGAACACGCCCAACGCATGGGAGACAGCGTCTCGCCCCCCTGGCTTCCAAGGTGCGTTCTGGCCCCGCTGGTTCCAGGACAGACTGGGGTGTCCTTCCGGCCGTCCAAGGTCCTGTGACTCTTTGCCAGCACTCTCCTTCAGATGCAGGGCTTCTTCGGGGGTCTTCGCTCTGTATATGGTGTGAGCTCGAGGCCTGTTTCACCCTTCTGCCTGCGGATATTCGTGTCTGCTGGCGTCATTTGTGAAAGAAAAGAGTCTCTTCCCCATTTCCTGTGTCAGCGCTTTGTCAAAGGCCAGCAGGTGGAGGGACTTGCCTCCGGTTCTCAATCTCGTTCCATTAGTCTGTGTACCCACTGGTCTGCCGCACCAGTTCCCAGATGGCTTAACTCCCACGGCTGTGTAGGAGGGCTTGGGGTTGGGAAACGAGAGGCGTCCAGTTAGAGCTTGGCTTGTCTGGTGTCTCCTGGCCATAGAAAGTTGGTCGTTAATCTTCCCACCTCTTTTTTTTTTTTTTTTTAGCTTAAATTATGTATACACTTTTATTTATCTAAACTTCACATGTAATGTATATGTTATGTGTATTGCACATATGTATATTTAGTTTAGCACAAAACATATACATACATATTTGATAAGATTTTAAATAGC
>NW_022103925.1:3659004-3660411 GCF_000313985.2 Echinops telfairi
CCCGACATTAGGTCCTCATAATCTTCCCACCTCTTTAAAGACTGATGTTGGAATTGGGATCAAGATCGCATTCCAATGGTGGATAATTTGGGGTGGTGTTGGCATTTTCGGTGTGAAGTCCTCTATCCATGGGCCTGGTATGGTCATCCATTGACATAGGTCTATTTGGGTACTAGTGTTTTGTCATTTTCTTTGTGCAGGTCCTCTGCTTCTCTGATTTTACTTATTCCGGAGGAGTTCATCTGGGTGGCGATTGTTGTCCTGGTTGCCTTACAGAGCTCTCTCTGTTGCCATAAAGGAATCCAGTTGACCTTTATTTATCTTATTTTATTTATTTTTTTGCTGTGGTACGATGATCTTATACCCTGCTGCGTTGCTTCATCTCCCACCAGCTCCAGCATTTCCTTGTCCGGCCTTTGGGGTTGTCTGTGTCTGGGATCATATTATCCACGAATGGAGCGCGTGTTACTCCTTCCTTGCCCGTCTGAATCCTCTCCATTTTCTATTCCTGTCTAATAGCCCCGGCTAAGTCTTCCAGCACAATAGTGAATAGAAGCGGTGGGGCAAGATATGAACACAGAAACAACCAAGAGCCAGAAAAATGAGTAATTAAAAGTATATACATATATATTTAAAGCAAACAGGGTAACTGGTTCCTTTTCACAAGGGACTGCTTTCCGTTACTCTCCACTGAGAGCCGCATGGGGCGTTGGTTTTATATCTGTGCCCTTTGTTGTGTTGAGGATTCCCCCTTCGATTACTGTTTCACTGAATGTTTTCATCAGGAACAGGTCTTGGATTGTGTTGTTGTTTTGTTCCAATGCCTCTTCTGTGTCAATTGATAAGATCATGTGGTTCTTTTCCTTAGTTCGATTTATGTGATGGATTAAACAAAGTGTCTCTCAAATGTTGAACCATCCTTGCATCCTTGGTATGAATTCCTCTTGGTCCTGATGCATTGCTGTTTGCTACAGTGTGAAGTTCTATCGGCTAGACTTGTGTTGAAAAGGTTTACATCTCTGTTCATGAGTGATATTGGTCTTTAATTTTCTATTTCAATGACATCTCTGCCTGTTTTGTTTTGTTTTTCTGGAGCCCCCACCCCCCACCCATGCACAATCGCATATAGCCCCTGCCTGGGGTTATCACCCCGTTTTGGAAAGAGTCCTCCACCCAGGATTAAGGTGGGATGTATTCACAGTCTCCACCTTACTAGAGGGCATGAGCCACATAGCTGCCCTTTGGGTTTTTGAGCTTTGTCAGGTGCAGGAAGGGAGAGCCTTCTCGGGACCCTCCAGGAAGAAGAGCCACCCACACAGGCACGTGGGAAATCCCTGCCTGAAGGGGCCAGGAGACCACAAGACAGAAGCAGGAGGAGGGGACCCCGAGACCATCAAGGAAGAAGGG
>NW_022103925.1:3661085-3670169 GCF_000313985.2 Echinops telfairi
TAAGGAACACGAGGGAGACATGGTCTCGCATCCATGTGATTGAAATCCCAAAATGCCATGAGAGAAATAGCAGAGAGAAAACAATATTGAAAGATAGAGTGGCCAGGGATGTTTGAAACTTGGTGAAAGCGACCAGTGCACAGATTCAAGGAGCTCAGAGGATCCAAAGGGGAACCTCACAGAGGCATGCTACTGTCAAACTCGGAAAGCCAGCCGCGAAGATAACGTCTTTAGCACAGCCACAGGAAACAGCACACGTCCTGGGGATACTGGTCCACCTGAGAAAAGGCAAGAAAGGAGAAAGAAGGACATCGAGGGGGAAATGGGACAATTGGAAAACTCATACAAGGTGGTATGCGTAAATCCAACTGTCGTTGACGTCTGTTAAGTGTAAACTAAACTAAACAACCTCAGCTGTCATCCAGCTCCGTTCATGGTGGGTTTGCCACGGCTCGTCGCCTTTGCCACGGCGCTGCGATCTTTCCGCAATGGATTGCCAGACCGCTCTTCCGCCGTGTCACCGGGTGGGCTCAGAACTGCAGCCTCTCGGTTCGAAAGGAAGCCAACACTTCAGTCAAAGCAGACTGGATCAATACAGACCCAAACACAGCGGCCAAAGAACCTGCGCCTGCCCCACTCATGTCCACGACCTCGTTACCTGACAATAGTAAAAATGCCGACAGTGAAAAACCTTGCAGATCACCTTCAGTCTGCGGAAGAACCTGGACTCCGTGGTCCCTCCTGTGGCACCCTTCTCCCCAGTTCTGAATACAAGCAAAGTTAAGAGAGAGGGAGAGGGGAAAGGCCAGCTATCAGGGGTCAGTCCATCGCTGGAGCTGGGGACTGGCGGTTGGTGACCTGGCTGGCAGTTGGTGACCTGCCTTCTGATTGGCTGCTGTGCTGACCTAGCCTAGCTCTCTCTATAAACAGAGGAAGATCTGGCAGCAGACTAGACTTGGAGGACTGCTAGTCTCTCACAACTCTCTCTTACGGGAGTGAATTGCATTGAGCCATTTGTAGTGCTTTATAATTTAACTGTTTATTTCTTGTATTATATATTTATCTGCATATGATTTAACAGTTCATTTCGTGTTATACAGCTAATTATCTTTATAAATAAATATATTGAATTATCAGCCATTTGGTTTTATCTCTCTAGAGAACCCTGTCTAGCACAGCCTCCCTAGAAAAATACGTGTGGCTCTGACTCATCCGTGGGAGCGAGAGGAAGGCTGAGACCCGTGCCCTCGCTGGAGACTGAGGGAGCTAGTGCGGGCCTCACGCCCCATCCACGGTGCAAGTCAAGAGCTCGCAGCTAGATCCAGGCCAAGAACGCCTTGCTCTGTAAGCGTGCTGGGAAACGTTGAACGCTAAGGGAGCTTCTATATGCTGTTGTTTTTCTCAGTTCGTCAGAGTCCTGCTCCTCAATAGTAAATTCCAGATAGTCTTGAAGCTGGAAAAGGAGGAAGTGTTTCTGAACGGTAAGTTTGAGGGCGAAAGATAAGCGGGCCAAGGAGGAAAAATCCTGGTCCGGGCAGCTGTGTAAAGTTATTAGTGCATGAAGCAATTGCTGTCCGTGGATTTTAAAGCCATTCATAGCTGGTGGCTGGTGGCGTTTTGTAGTATTAAATTAAAAAATTGGCGCTGGGGGGAAGAAGGGGAGTGGGGTGCCAGCCCCCACCGCTACTTGAACTCACTGGTTCAGTAATACTACTTCTGGGTTCATTAATGCACAATTGTACGGTTGAGATATCTAAGTATTATATTAGAGTCATCGAGAGCATGAGAGACATTACAATAATACAGTCAGACACGTTACATGGCAACATTGCTCACTTCAGCCCAGCTTGGTGGTCCACGTGGAGAGAGGGGCAAGGGAAGGAGGGAAAGGGAAGAAGGGAGAGAGGATGGGAGAAGAGAGGGGGGAGAGAGAGTCAGAGAGGTGAGAGAGAGAGGAAGTCCGAGAAGTCTGAGTCCAAGCCCCCTATATTGCTGACCCACGCCTATATAACTTTTGGGGGCATGCCAGCCCACTAATTACAGGTAGAGACATACGCCACAGGGAGGGGTTACACTATAGGGTACCCAGTAATGAGAGGGTGGTCTAGGGCGTGGTCTCTGGGTCTCCATAGGAACCATCATCAGTAGGGTGCAAACCCCTCCTACAGGAACCAAGCTAATGGTCCCAAGCTTCAGAGAGAAGTAGTCCATTGTCTCCAGCAGCAGGGAGCAGGCCCAGCCCTGTGGTGGGATGAGACCGCAGTCTGGCAGCAAGTATCTGACTTCCCCCCACAGCTTTTTGTCAAACAAAGCACAACCTTTGGGTCCCCTATAAAAGGCAGACCGTGGGAGAAATGGGCCATGGCCAT
Organism: Echinops telfairi; assembly: GCF_000313985.2. Classification (NCBI taxonomy): domain Eukaryota; kingdom Metazoa; phylum Chordata; class Mammalia; order Afrosoricida; family Tenrecidae; genus Echinops; species Echinops telfairi. The sequence goes on from NW_022103925.1 coordinate 3,663,455, forward strand.
GGAGCAAGTGGTCACCATGTGGGGAAGCTCTCCATTGAAAACAAAACACCTTACGAGATGTGGATTTTATGTCGACAAAACTATACATATAAAACACTCAAAAATTAAAAACCCAGTGAGCAAAAACGTGGCTGCTCCTGGAGGTTCCCTTTCCAAAGATCCCCGGATCTGGCTCATGCACTCAGTCTAAACGCACGTGTTCTTGGGGGCCACTCCGCGCACAACAGAACAGAGCCCCGCCCGGGCCTGCGCCATGCTCACCACCCCGCCTGTGCCCGAGCCATCATGTGGCCTGGCCACATCTCAGCTCTCGTGGGACCGACTCAGAGCCGAGGATTCAACCCCAAATGACTCACTCAGGAGCAGGAGAGGGGACAGGAAGGAGCCAAGCAAAGATCTGATCTCAGGTGAACCCCCAAATCACCCTCAGCCCTGGGGGAGTTCAGGAGCATGCACAGGCCTCTATCTGTATCCCTCTAGGCCGGTGGATCTCAACCTTCTGAACGCCCCCACCCTTTCACACAGTTCCTCGTGTGGTGGCGACCCCCAGCCACAACGTTACTTTCACTGCGCCTTCATCACTGTCGTTTTGCCACTGTGAGGAACCGTCATCACAGTATCTGATAGGCAGGAAGTATTCTCATTGTTACACATCGAACATCATCAAAGCACAGCGATTCATCACAAAACAATATGTAATTATGTATTGTGAACTATTTATTTCTAGTGACAAATAAATGAAAGTTTGGCCTGGAGCATGGTGCAGCATGGGTAACAGTCTTACTATCACAGCAGCAGACACCGCTGCATTTTGTGACAGTGTGTGTAAAAAGCCAACGTCACTGGGAAGGAGGCTGAGAGGGCTTCTTTCTCGCCAGATCAGAAATTCTGGGGGCAGTCTCTGCAGGAGCACAACGAAGATCATCTTCCACCACATCTACTTCTGTATGGAGACTGGGTAACCAACAAGCTGGAAGACCCTCTTTCACAAAGACATGTTGTTGGAAACGGAAGAAGGCGCAACACAGTGTCTGACAGAGCGGTAGCTGCTGCTCTCTACACGTGTGACTGGTCCGCAGATGTTCATGAGGGCGCCAACCCTGTCACATACACCTGTATTGTACTGGTGTATGTGCTGGGGTTGGCGATGATGCATATCTGCGTGTGGGCAGATCTGCCTGGAGACGGATAGAGGAGCCGTGTCTTGGTTCCTGAGACCATCGGAATATGTTGAGAACCACTGCTCTGGGCAACGGGTAGGGCTTTTATACTCACCTTGCTTACAGACTCAGGTTGGTCCCGGGTGGGGAGTGATAGCGAAACTCTTGGACTTGCAGGCCTTCTGCGAGCAGTAGGGAGAGCACGAGCCACGAGCAGCCACGTGGGGCAAAGCCCGGCGAGCACAAACAGCTGGTGAAAGACCTGCCGAGGCTGGATGGGCTTCCGCAGGGCCGTGAACAGGAACCCCAGCCACAGAAGAGCCCCGTGGCTTCAAGGCAGTCACTGGTGCTCCTTCACTGCCCTGCCTCCCCGCAAGGCCCACTGCAGATATCCGTACTCCCAAAGACCCTGGTTCAGGAGAGGTGGACTCCCGTTCCAATCCTTTTTCCTCGGTGGTCAGAAGATTGAAGGAATCAAGAAAAGGTCATTGTTTTCCAAATCCATAAGGATAAATATAAAGAACTTCTACCGTGGCGAACATGACGAACACAAGGTGGAGGGCCTGTCCTGGTGGTACAAGCCACAAGGTGGGCAGTTCAAACCACCAGCCGCTCCGTGGGAGAAAGCATGTCTTTACAGCCTGGGGGACGCGCTATGGGGTCACTGTGAGCAGCGCATCCATGTGGTGCCGTGGTCTGCGAACCACAGATCGGCAGTTTGCAACCACCCCCCATTCGTAAGGGGAAAGATGAGGCTGTCCGCTCCTGTGACCAGGTGCAGTGTGGGAGCCCACGGGAGCTGTCCTACTCCGTCCTGGGAGCTTTCTACGAGTCTGAAGCCACTCGGTGTCGATAGACCTTTTTTTTTTTTGTACTCGGAGTTCATGGACTTTCTACTCCGGAAAACAGTCCAGCCTGGGAACCCCAAAGGAAAGGTTCTCCCTTGTCCTAGAGGGTCGCCCCGAGTAGAGGACTGTGCGTGGGGTAGGAAAACAGACGCCAAGGCAAGGTGCTTCTGAAAGACAGAGGTTCCCCATGGGCAGGATGAGAAAGGTGCTTCCTGTTGTTACCCGTCAGGAAAATGCAGGAAAAGGAGGCACCGCCACAGACCACACCGCTCTCCGCTTTCGGAAGGCGGGAACAGGAATCCCAGCCACAGAAGAGCCCCGTGGCTTCAAGGCAGTTACTGGTGCCTGGGGGAACCAAGGTGCAGTGGGCAGTGCCTTGTCCACGATGGCACAGCCCGTCATTTTTGTAGAGTTGAGTTTCCAGTCAGGCAGCCTGGTCCAGGGGACGGACTGGCTGGGTCCCCTCCCCATCTGTGCCCTATAATCACATATAGACCTTATACACATATATACATCGTGTGGACCCATGTATTCACATGGTACCGACGTTACTGAAAGGCAGGCTCAACAAGATCCCCGTGGGAATTCTTGTCGATCCTGGGGAATCTTGTTGAGCTATAGATTCCCATTCAGCAAGTCTGAGGTAGAAATGCAAATTTTCTGCAGGGGGTTGAATCGGGCTGAAAGGGTCGGATGGATACCAACCCAACCCAACCCATTGAAAAGGGTCGGAAGCTCAGCTCCTTCCCAGGGCCCCTGCGACTCCCTCAGCTCGTGAACGATGCTTCTCGTCTGCCATCTGGTGGCAACGGGTGGGCATGACATGCCCTTCCTTCCTGCCTGCCACTTGGAGCTGTGGGTAATCAGGAAGAAACCAGCAAGATCGTCTCTCGTTCCTGCTAACTCCCGGCAGTATGCCAAGGACATTGTCATTTTCACAGCGACTCGACTGTCCCCCCTCTGTGTATGAGACGCTCATTCATCCCACAAAGATTTCTCGGGCTTCTACCACGGGGCCAACACGGTCCTCGGCCTTTTCACGGTTGCCAGGCCCGAGAGATCCAAAGGAAACTATAAAAGACCTCCCGCGCCCCTACTCGCCGGGACCTTACCAGTGAGGTGAGCACAGGACTACTGGAGATGCTGCCTTGGGGATGGGATGTGCTTGGAAGGGGCCAGAGCAAAACCCTTGAGAAACTGGGATGTGAGAGGAGGGGCTGGCAGCATGCCCACGCTGACCATGACCACGAGAGGGAGGAAGCTGTGGGGATGTTGGGACACCCGATGCTGGGATGATAAATACTGTCTCTCCACTTGAGGCAAGGTAGCCACCTGCAAGTACAGCCCAGTCTGTCTTGAGAGGGTGGCAGTTCCATAGTCTCCTGTCAACTTGAGCAAAGGGGTGGAGTCTAGCCTGTCAATCAGGTCATAGCCAATGAGGCCTCTGTGTGGGCGTGGCCTTCTCCAGAGGATTCTGGGAACTCCCTGGAGTCTTCCTCCCTGGAGGCGGGACAGACACTCTCCCCGTGAGACATTCCATTGACAAGCCATATGGAGCTACGCTGATGGAGCCAGAGCCCTGGACCTGGAGGAGCCACATGGAGACCCACGCCAGTGCTGAGATGCTTCCACCACCACTGGAGCCACAAGACTTTCCACCCACTGGCCTGTGATCCTCCTGCATTTGGTGTCATTGCATGTGCTGCGTAAGTCTGAAGGACTTTATAGACTGGTGTCGACATATGGGTCCATATTGGACTTATGGACTTGATCTGGACTGGGCGGGGATGTTGTCGTAATGTACAATTTGCCTTTATAGAAAGCTCTTTCTTATACACATGTGAGTGTCTCTGGATTTGTTTCTCTAGTCCACCCGGACAGACACAGGAGTATAACCAAAGTGCCCCTTGGAAGCAAGACTGGTGAGCCGTGGTCTCACGTACTGTGGACATGTGGTCAGGAGAGGGCCCCCTGGAGAAGGACACCATGCTTAGTAAAGTGGAAGGTTAGCGGCAAAGGGAAAGACTGCCGAGGAGATGGGTGGACACAGTGGCCACTGTGGGGATGGAACGACGACTGGGGATGGCACAGACCAGGGTCATGGTTTGTTCTCGTGTGCTGGGCTTGCGATGAGGCGGATGGACTTGACACCCCTAATGACATCGACGATTATCGGGGACCAGGAGAAGGCGCATGGGAGGATGCTGGAAGGGGGACTGTGAAGAAAAGCACACCGTGATGAACCAGTGGCTCTGGGGCATGGACAGCCCACAGAAGAGAGATTGCCCGGTGGTCATCAACTTAGGAAACCATCAGTCGGCTTGGCTGGGAGCTTTTCTCCCTGAACACTCGGCCGCTTCAGCCACGGTGTGCGGTAAATGCGCCATGTGCGCTTGACCACGGTTTGTGGGTGGTAAATGCGCCATGTGCGCTTGACCACGGTTTGCAGTAAATGTGCCATGTGCGCTTGACCACGGTTTGTGGGTGGTAAATGTGCCATGTGCGCTTGACCACAGTTTGCGGCTGGTAAATGTGCCATGTGCGCTTGACCACGGTTTGTGGGTGGTAAATGTGCCATGTGCGCTTGACACGAACGCGCATTTGGCTTTCGTGGGGTGGAATGAGCCGCAGACACATGTAGCTGCTGTTGGCTCTTTGCCGGTTTTTCTGTGTGTGGTGGGGGCTGTCAGGTGCCCTTCAGCGGGTTCCGACTCACAGTGACCCAGTGCACCATAGAAGATCGCCGTCAGGTCACAGTGGTTTTCAGGCTTTGTGCCTGTGGTTGCAGCAGTGTGGGTATGAGAGAAGGGGCATCCAAACTGTCATTGTGGATCCGGCCGTTTCTCCTTTCCGTCCGTCCGTGCTGGGGCGTGCATTTTTAAGCCCCATTGTTTGGTGCACGTGGGACGGCTATGTCTCCCTGGTGGCTGGGCCTGCATCCCTACAAAATGTGTCTCCATCCTCTCCCTTGCTCTGAACCTAAGGTGCCCGACCCTCCTAGAGCCACTTGGGCTTTCTTTTGATTTGGAACAGAATAAGTCTGTCTTCCCTCCTTTTACCTTCACCGCACCTGCAACATTGTGTTCATCCTGAGTTTCTTGTAGACGTGGACAGAGCGGGGTCCTTTTAGAAACCCATCCTGGCCGTCTCTGTCTCCTTTGTCTGGGGCCATCACTTGTGCTGCTGCGGCGGCTGTTGTTGTTGTTATTGTTCTCGGTTTTCTTTTACAGGGAGACTTGGTGGCACGGTGATGAAGCATTCAGCACACGGAAAGGTCAGAGGTCTGAACCTACCAGCTGCCCCGTGGGGGACAGATGAGGCCGTCTGCTTCCATCAGTACCACATGGAGGTCGTTCTGCTCTGCCTCACAGGGTTCTTGCGCAGCACAGTTACCTCTACAGCAGTGGGTCTGGTATGAGGTGTCACACCTAATCAACAGCCATGTCACACCACTTCAAGATGGACAGAGGACACTATCATTTAGATTCCTTTGACCCCACCCCACCCACACAGCCTTCTGTGATATCCCAACACACACTGCTACCACCTCACCACTGGCACATGGCCACCCTGCAGGACCGGGGAGACCTGCCCCTTGGTGTCCCCAGGTTGTAAGTCTCCGGGAGCAGAGAGCCTCAGTTTCCCTCAGAGCGGCTGGTGGTTTCTAACCACAGACCTTGCCGTTAGCAGCCCAACGCAGGACCCACACCATGCACAAGCTCCCAGGACTCCCGTGTGGTGTGGTTACCTTAAACATGTTGAGACCACGCTGGGCAGTGCTGTCACTGGGCCAGTGGTCAGGCGAGATGCGAAAGGCAGAGCAGAGAGGGGCGGTCTGGGAGTTGACTTACCCCTCAGCCACCTTTCCACCCCCTCTTCTGTCCTACGATGGACCACTGCCCTTCTGCTCTCATTTCCTTTCTGTCTGACGAGCCCCCGCAGCTGTTTCCCAATAGGTGTTCTGGTGGCGAATTCCTACTTCTTCTCAACCTGATTTCACCTTCACTCCTAAAGGGTGTTTTTGCTAGGTGTAGAATGCTGAGCAGATACATCTTTCCTTTCAGCCCTTGAAAAGGGCGTCATTTCCCTTTGGCGTGAGAAGTTGGTGATTGGTTAGTCAAATGTCTGTTATTTTAATGTTTACCTCTCTAGGAACCCTGGTGGTGATGGTGTAGGTGAGGCATTAGACTGCTAACTGAAAGGTGGGAAATCCAAACCTGCCAGCTGTTCCACCTGCGAGGGGTGGGGGCATCTCAGAAATCCTATATGGGGTCTGTAGTAGTTACATAATCTGGTGTCAATTTGGGGCTTGAGAGGATTAAGCATGAAGGGGTGGAGTCTAGTCTGTCAATCAGATCATAGCCAATGAGGCCTCTGTGTGAGTGTGGCCTTCTCCTGAGAATGCTGGGAACTCCAGCATTTCCTCCTTGGAGGCGGGAGACACTTTTCTCTCTCGGCTCACTCCCTAAGAGACGTCTACTGACAAGACACATGGCGCTATGCCCTGGGAGCTGAAGAAGCCACACGGATCTACCCTGATGCAACCAGAGCTCTGGAGCCAGAGAAGCCACGTAGAGACCCCTGCTAGCGCTGAGATGTTTACAACGCTCCCAGATTCACAAGACTTCCAACCCACTGGCCTGTGATCCTCCTGCATTCAGCATCATTGCGTGCATTTCGTGAGTCTGAAGAGGACTTTATAGATTG
>NW_022103925.1:3673615-3675106 GCF_000313985.2 Echinops telfairi
ACGAGTGGAAACTAGATGCTTATTCAATTCTTCCTCTGTCTTCTTTCTGCTCTGCTACATGACCTCATCACCAAGCGATGCGTTTTCTCAGCTGTTCTGTAATCTGGATAAATTGAAGAGTCCATTTAATTTGGCAGCATTCACCCGCCACCATTTCTTACATTTGCTTTATAATACACATCTCATGTTTTTGAAACAGTGACCTTCAAGACACAGCAATGGGACATCAATAGACAGGATTTCCTTGAATCTGCTCCTGGCCTGGGGATGTATGTGACTGTCTCAACGTACAATGATGAGGTACAGTATCCTTTGCTGTTTCTGTTACAAACCTTTCTCAGTTTCTAAAACTTCATGGACCCAGGGTCGTTACAATGTTTTAAAGACTCTACCTTTAATGTAGGCGGTAAGCCCGCATTAACAAGCGTAACGAGTTTGTATGGAAAGGAAAGAGACCTCAGACAGGAACGCACTGCCAAGCAGAACCAAACAGGAGACCTCTCCTTTCTGGATTTCAAAACCTACCACAGCGCCACTGTGGTCAGAACCACCTGGTACTGACGCGACAGTAGATCAACAGACTGATGGGACAGAATTTAGAACCCAGGAGTAAATTGGTCCAGCCACAGACAGCTAATCTTTGACAAAAGACCAAACACATTAAATGGGGGCTAGACAGTCTCTTTAACAAATGGTGCTAGCGAAACAGGGAATTCATTTGCAGAAGAATGAAACAGCATCCCACACCTCACACCATGTACAAAAACAAACTCAAGATAGGTCAGAGACTTCAGTCTGGAACCTAGAACTAGACAGCACCCTGGTAAATGGAGAAAAGAGGGAAGCTGTCAGTGTTTCATTTTGCTTGGATCCACAATCAATGCTCCTGGAAGCAACAGGCAGGGATTCGAACAATGTATTGCAAGGGGCCAATCTCCTGCACAAGACTTATTTAAAGTGTTGAAGAACAAGGATGCCGCTTTGAGGGCAGAGTTGGGCTGGACCCACACCGTGGTATTTTTTTAATCGCATCATGTACATGTGAAAGTTGGACAGTGAATAAAGAATGGGTGCCCTTGAATGATTATGTTGGCAAAGAATAGTCGATGTGCTGTGGACTGCCAGAAGAATGAGCAAATCGGTCTTAGAAGTAGTACAACCAGAATGCTCCTCAGAAGCAAAGACGGTGGGACTTCATCTCACATACTTTGGGCACGTCATCAGAAGAGACCAGTCCCTGGAAACAGACACCATGCGTGGGAAAGTAAAGGCAGTAGAAACAACAGATAAAGATCATCATTGAGAAAATAGGGACACGATCTCTGAAGACAAATGGTGCATAAAAAAGTGTGGTGAAGAAAGCTGATGGTGCCCAGCTATCAAAAGATATAGCATTTGGGGTCTTAAAGGCTTGAAGATAAACAAGCAACTATCTAGCTCAGAAGCAACAAAGCCCACATGGAAGAAGCACACCAGCCTGTGTGATCACGA
>NW_022103925.1:3676116-3678498 GCF_000313985.2 Echinops telfairi
GGCGGAGACTCCCCCAAAGCGGACTCCGATGAGTGTTCGAGAAGGACGTCCCAGAGGAGTGCTCACAGGCTGGGAGCATGTTTTTGGAAATGACATGTCGGACAAGGGACTAACCTCTAAAACACATGGAAGTCGTCCACATCTCAACAAGACAAAAATCAAACAATCCCATCGAATCCCGGGCAGAGATCACGAGCGGGCCCACGTCTCCACGGAGACCACTCAGGCAGCCCACACACGGGGGAAGCACTTGTGGCCATGTGCCACTCCGGAGATGCACGCCAGCGCAGCAGCAGCAAGACCTCAGAGGAGTCCTGCTCCCGCAGGTCTGGGTGGGAGGTGGGGGTGGAGTTTTCCCACGAGACTCCCAGGCCCTCAGGACTCTGACCAGGCTACTGTGGGGGCTGAGCGAGCCTCGGGAGCGTGGTGGGAGTGTGGGGGAGTGCGTGCTGGCCCAGCTCTGCCTCGCCTGGGAATGACTTCAAGAGGGAAAAGTGAGTGGGATGAGGGGGATACACAGAGCCGCATGGCCATCTAGCTCCGTGTCTATAATGTTTGCGATTATTTCAGGACGACGGGGTCGGGAAGCTCCCCCCCAATTATCCCTAGGTACCATGTGTCTGCAGGATGGATGGTGGTGGTAGGGCAGTCCCCTAGAATATGGACAGTTGATGACTGCGACGGAGGCACTATGCACGAGCGATCGGTTTTAGATTACGTTTTCTATCTCCATTGTGCTCTTTGCAGTATTTCTATTCTGAGACTGTGGTAAAGGGCTAAATGACTTAGGCGCTCACCTGCCAGCAAGTGGCACCATTCAGATTTAAAAGCAAGTGGTGTTTTCCCCCAACACACCCAAGCCGATATTTGTGACCTTGAGCATTCCCCTGGGCAAGACGATGTAGGGTCTCGTGGAATTGATTCCGACTCACAGGGACCCTGTAAGACAGAGTGCAACTGCTCCCTAAAGCTTCCAAGACTGTCAGCCTTGGCAGCAGCAGGCTGTCCAAATCTCCCTCGGAGAGCCCGGTGGGTTCGAACTGCTCACCCTGCACCTCTGGCAGCCCAGCGTGTAAGCTGCCACACCACACCAGGGTTTGGAAATTCAGTCCCATAGATATGACACTGGATTTTGTTGTTGCTGTTCGGGGAAGAATGCGGAGTCAGCCACATAAAAATAAACTGCAAGGGAACTACGTACCTGGTGGGTCTGTTTTTCTCCACATCACCATGGACTTTTGAAGACTCTTCCCTTCATTTTCTGACCAGGTGTCACGCACGCTTCTTTCAAACAATCTAGAAATCATACACTAAGCAGCAAGTCCAAGTGCCCCCAAGAACTATAACCTCCGTGAGCATATCGCCGTGTGTTTGGGGAACCTTTATCTAAGCCCTGGTGGCGGAGTGGTTGGGCTACTGGCTGCAGGGTCGGCAGTTTGAAACCACCAGCTGCTCGGAGGGAAAAGAAGAGGCTTTCTACTTCTGTGAAGAGCTACAATTGCTGTAAGTCGGCCTCGACTCAACCACAGTGAGTTTGGTTTGGGTTTTATCTGAGCCTACAGAAAAAGTATGTGTGTGTGCGGATACTTGTTAAAAAGGCAGTACTTTTTACGAAAGTAAGATCCTATCCAGGCTGCAAGGAGACTGCGGGCGTCGGGGCCTTTGCCTGAGCTGCTAAGGGCGAGGGCAGCGGTTTGAGGTCGGCAGATGCTCCTCAGGAGGAAGAGCAGACTCTACTCAGGTACAGCGTCTCAGTCTCAACTCCACGGGGCAGTTCCACTGTCCTCTGGGGTGGCTGGGAGCTGGGAGCGGCTCGGTGGCAGTGAGCTTGGGCTTGGCTTCGGTGTCCATTCAGCTACTGTCAGGAGGCGATGGAGACGTCCCCAGAGCAGCAGCCGGAATGGACCGAACACCCTCTTGGAAGCATACCAGGGCTTGTGAGGACAACACAGGCCTGCCGAGGCGTCAGACCCTTGTACAGCAGGTCCCGTGAGGCAGCACTGGCTGGGGGAAACTCACAGCACCACCAAGCTCCCTTGGTGGGCTTTGCACACGTTGACTTAACCAGTGCACCGCTGGGAGGAGTTGAAATGACGTTCCCCCTGGAATTTTGCCACGACAAACACCATCACTGCGGACGTTCCCTGGCACACATCTGTCTGCGTGTGTTACTTACCCGAAGTTACGCTTCCACCCATGGGGCTGCTGGGTCCCTGGTATGAGGCTTCTTCAACATGGAGGTGTTTTGCCAAACTGCGGTCCCAAAATGGTTGGTTCCATTTCCCCTTCTCCCACCAACACTGTTTGGCAAGTGCTCATTAGCCCTGCACACTATTGTGGGGAGGAGCGGGGGTAGGGGTGGGGGTGGGGGTGAGGGAAGGA
>NW_022103925.1:3680681-3685741 GCF_000313985.2 Echinops telfairi
CGGAGAACACCTCATCTGCCTGCAGTCCAATTCCACCCGGCTCCTGTCTTTCGGGGGGAGTAAGCTGGTGAGTGTGTGTGTGTGTGTGTGTGTGTATGTGTGTCACCAGGGCGTAGCGGAGCTTGGAAAGGGTTCAGGGGCGAGTCTCGCGGTCGGTCGGTGGATGAAAGGGCCTGGGACTCAGAGCCGCCACGAGGGAAGGGGAGAGGAGCTGTGATTACTCAGGCTTGAACGCAAGGAGGGCTGAGGGTGAATCAATCATGGCGTCCTCAGAAGGGAAAGGCTCACACCGTCGAGGGCCATGGCCTCTTTCCGCCGAGGCCCCTGAGAACAGACGAACGAGAATTTACACCTTATCCAGAGAAATTTAGTTCCACCCGGAGACAAATTCCCTGAGACCATCCATCACATTTTCTCGGCGCCAAAGGTGTTTGCCCAATGCTCGTTATGTTCGGGCAGATAAGCGCACGCTGTCGGGTCAGGAGGCCACCACTTACTGTGTTGTTTTTACTGAGAAAACCCGCCCAGAGAACAGGGAAGGGCAGCTGTGAGCCAGGGGAGTAGCCCGTGGCTGGCCACAAGCCCCTATTGAAAACAAGGGGGAGGAGAGAGAGAAGAGAGGACAGAAAAACACAGTGAGTTGTTTTAACGGCTTCTCTGGTCCCCCTCGCACAGCGGATCCATTTGGATGTCCGAGTTGGGGAACATGACCTTGATGCCGCCATCTCGCAAGCCAAGGACAAAGTGAATGAAGTTAGCTTCAAGCTTGAACATCTGACTGAGCAAATGGAGCAGATAATCCGAGAGCAAAACTACCGGAGGGTCAGTTTGCCTGTTGAGCTAACCTTCTCTCTTGCTGCCAGGAGCCCTGCCCTGAGACCAAGCCCTGGGAGAATCAACTGCCTCGTCCCCACCCCCACCTTCCTCTCTCAGGCGTGCAGGGCTGAGGAGGAGAGCCATCCTTCACTCTGTCTGCTGGGCTGTGAGCTGCCCCAGACTCAGGGTTTCTGCTCCTTCACCTTTTGGCCCACCCCCGTGCTCAGCAAAGCATAGCTCTCAGAGGCAGAGAGTGGGAGCTTGAGAAGTACAAATAAATGCATGAAGGTTTCCACATGTCCCCTTTGAGCAGGGCAAGCATCCCCGGATATCTGTGGAGGCTCCAGGGTAGCCACCCTCTAAATCAACATTCTGTTCTGGTAAGACACTGTAAGGACACCCAGTCTCTGCGGCAAAGGTCTCTGGGCAAAGGTGAGCTCGTCACCAAGAAGCTCTGTCACTTACTGTCTTTGGTGTCAGCGCTCAGCCTTAGTTTCCCCGTGTGGAAAAGGCAGCGAGGACGGGTGCTATGATCGTTAAGTAAGGTCTGCAAGTGCCCAGCACAGCGCATGCCCAAAGTGAGGTACGGACTCGAGGGTGACCATCTGCCGTCTGTTCCCTTTGCCGGGTGCTGATGGTGGTGGTAGTGCTCTTAGATGCCATCGAGTCCTCTCTGACCCATAGCAACCCATGCACCACAGAACGAACACTGCCCGGTCCTGCACCGTCCTCACCCATGTCCCTGTGCCCACTGTTGCGCCATGCTCTCTCACCGCCCCTCCGCTTTACCAAACATGATGTCCTTCTCCAGGGACCGGTCTGAGCCTTGCCTCTACAGAGTACTCTAGCCGCATGTCTTGGAAAAAGTGCCAATGGTCCCCCTCCCCCCCAAAAATCACGGCTAACTATTTCAAATACAAAATAAAACAAACCGTGCTTTGTAAGATTGGTTCTTAACGGTAGTCTGAAAAACCAAACTCACTGCCATCGAGTCGAGTCTGAATCACAGGGCCCTAGAGAGGCCGGGAGAGCTGCCCCTGTGGGTTTCTGAGAGGGTCAATCTTTACAGGAGTCAAAAACCTCCTCTTTCTCCCACATATCTGCTGGTAGTCTTAAACTGCTGACCTTGCGGTTAGCAGCCCAACCCATAATGCACTCCACCACCATACGGAATTAACTTGCTAACATTAAATACTTTGGTCATTTTAAGTACCTGGAATGCAAGCAGCACCTTCCCTCAAACACGTGGGCCACGTATTTAAGATGCTGTCTATTTCTCTTCTGTCTAGAACCGTGAAGAAAATTTCCGAGCGACCAGTGAAGATACAAATAGCAATGTTTTATGGTGGGCCTTTCTACAAACACTAATCCTGATCTCAGTCGGAATCTTCCAGATGAAGTGCCTGAAAGACTTCTTTATAGCTAAAAAGCTTGTTTAAAATCTTACTCATAGAGGAGCTGATGCCAGGGGCTTAAGTGGAGAGCAAATATTTTGAGAATGATGAGGGCAATGAATGTACAAATGTGCTTTACACAATTGATGTATGTGTGGAATGTGATAAGAGTTTATGAGCCCCTAATAAAATGATTTTTAAAATCTTACTCATAAAGCCAAATGCTAATTGGCATGTAAAAATACATATGCTTCAAAACTATCAGGAACTGAAACAGAATTTCTATTTGATCAGCATTCCATCATTGATAAAATGTTACTTGAGCAACTGGCTTCTCCGTGTTTCAGAAAAGCCTGTCACCCAGTCCTTGTTTGAAACGTGTCACAGATGAGCACTGTCCCATTGAAGTGAAAAGGGAAGATAGCATCGGACGTAAAATGTTTGGTCATCACCTGGACGTGGCAAAAAGAAAAGATAAAATTGGTCCTAGTGACAGATTTAACCGGCTATCCAAGGGCTATCCTTTTAACATGTCATCAGCACAAAAAGGCTCCTCGACATTCTTCCTCAACCCCATGCGTGTTCTGCCCTGATCAAGCCCACACCAAGACCGTTCTGCCTCGCCACCACCCTCAGCGCTGCCCCGCGAGTCTCTGAGGCTGTCAATCCCTCTGGGACCAGAAGGCCTCTTCCGTCTGCTGTGGAACCACTGAAGTGGGCGAGTGGGGGTTTGAGCTGCTGACCTCTCGCTTGACATCCCAGCATGTAAAGCCCACGCTGCCTCCAGGGCTCAGCATTTTACACTGACAGGTTACCTCCATTTGGGCTAAGCACATCTGAGCTTCCGTGGCCACAGGAAGCTCCTGGCTACAGTACTGGACAGAGGTGGTCTACATCTTTTATGCATGGGATGAAATACATACCTGTCAAAACGGTTGCCAAGTTAACACTGTGCAGGGCACGATTTAGTGACATAGCTCGCACGAATCATGCGGTGTGGCTATCACCTCCTAACAGTTGCCAAGTTTCCCATAATCAGAAACTCCATGCCTTCTCAGACAACCCCCCTCCCTCCCCTGCCACCTGCCACCCTCCCCCCACCCCTGGTAACACTAACAAACTGTAGTCACTGCACATCTGCCAACTCTTAGTTCATTTGCGTGAGCTCATACATGCCCACTCATGAGTGAATGACTTCATTCAGCACTGTTTTTGAGGTCTATGCCTATTACAGCACCTATCAGGATTTAATACCTCTTGATGGCTGAGTAATATTCCATCGACTGTACATTCTGCATTGTGTTTATCATTCGTTATTTCTACCTTGGAGCAGTGGTGAACAGCCTTGCAATTCCCAGGTGTAAATCCAGACCCCTGCAAACACGCTAAGATGGAACTAAAGTGAGTCACGTGCTATACAAGGCACCCTGGTGGCATCGTGGTTACGAGTTGAGCTGCTAACAGCAAAGTCAGCAGTTCAAAACCACCAGCTGCTCTGCAGGAGACAACAAGACTTTGTACTCCTGTAAAGAGTTACAGTCTCGGAAACCGACAAGGGCAGCTCTACTTTGCCCTGTACAGTTGCTATAAGTCAGAATCGACCAAGTGGCAGTGGGTTGGTTCTGGTTTGAAAGCATTTAAAAGTTATGTTTAGGGAGAAGGTGGGGGTGGGGGGGGAGAAAAGGGAACCAACTACAGCGATCGATGCATCAACACCACCACCCTCCAGGGGAAGGGAGACAATGGTCAGTGTAAGATATGAAAACAATTATAATTTATCCAGGGATCATGAGGGTGAGGGCAGGAGGAGGGAGGGGAAAAAGAGCAGATACCAAGGGCTCAAATAGAAAGTAAATTTTAGAAAATGATAATGGCAACATATGGACAAATATGCTTGATACAAATGATGTGTGGAATGTTATAAGAGCTGTAAGAGCTCGCAATAATAATGATTTTTAAAATACCAATAAATAAAGGTTATGTTTATATTACCATGGTTACAAGTGGATTACTTGTAGGGCTCATACCCATAAAATCAGCATTTCAAACTCACCAGGTGCTCTGTGGAAGAAAGATGAGGCTCCTCGGAAACCCACGGGGGCAGTTCTACTCCGACCCACAGGGTTGTATGGGTCAGATTTGCCTCAATTGCAGTGGGCAAATAATCGTCCACTAAGTGTATAGTGGCATTATGAAAAACTTTGAAATACTGGGACTGACAAAAACGTGACAGAAATCAAGTGAACACCAGCTTGAGGGGAAATGGCGCCTCAGTCGGATTTGCTGCAGGCGGGGTTGCCTCAAGCCTTCCATCTGTGAGGTGCCTGCAAAGCACAATAAAAAAAGAAAAGCAGTTAGGCTTAAAAGGGCTGTGTCGACTTTTTAAAAGATACACAAGCTCCCCAAGTCTGGACTGAGGATGTGCGTTAAAGCTAGGGAGTGGCCCCACCTTCTTGGCCCTGGCTCCACCTCCTGGACCTTGACCCCACCTCCTTGGCCCTGGCCACGCCTCCTCCGTCTAGAGTCCCTTGATCCTGGCATGCACCTGGGCTCGGCCTGGTCCACTCCATCCACCATGGTCCACCAGGTTGAGGCCATCCAGTCTCCCTGGCCTGGCCTCACGCTAACCTGGCCCCGCCCGGTTTGCAGCCTCATCCGTCTGTTGGTGCTGAGAGGGGCCCAGGCCTGGTGCCTCCCCAACCCGGCCATCTCAGGGCCAGGGCCTCGAATTCCCTCAGAGCAGGCGCCGCGTGCGTCCGGGGAAGAAGCCCCAAGCACCGCAGGAGGAAACGGTAGGTGCTCTGCCTCTTCACGTCTGAGCCCAAACCGACACCTGTCCCCAGCAACACG
>NW_022103925.1:3686362-3695573 GCF_000313985.2 Echinops telfairi
GCGGGCTTCGTGGTGGGCATGTGGCTGGAGAACCCCCTCTCTTGAACCCCGGAACCCAGCAACCTATGTCGTAATTTTAAAAGTAAACAAAAAAGGCACTGCTGTTGAGTGGACTGCAACTCACAACGACCCTGTGTAGGATTTCGAAGGCCATAAATGTTTAGGGGGACAGACAGCCTCCTCTTTCTCCTGAGGAGCAGCTGGTGGGTTCGAACCACCCCTTACCCTTACCCGCCGGCATCAGGGCTCCAATATACAGTTTCTAGCAAAATTGCATCGACTGCTTAGCGTTTAATCATCCGCAGCAATTGCGCAATAGAACATGATCCTCATTCCTTGTTACAGTGTGTCAGAAAGGGGGACGATTGAAAAAGGAACTGCCCTGTCATTTTTAAGACTGCACCACAGAGCTGATTTCATATGAAAGGCCAGTTATGTTTTGTGATTAAACCACTAGTTAGAACAGGGGTTCTCAACCTTCCCAATGCCGCGACCCTTTCATACAATTCCTCCTGTGGTGGTGACCCCCAACCATAAAATTACTTTCGTCACTACTTCATAACTGTCATTTTGCTACTGTTGGGAATCGTCAGGTAAATATCTGATAGGCAGGGTGTATTTTCATTGTTACAAATTGAACATAATGAAAGCAGTGATTCTTCATAAAAACAATATGTGATTGTATATTTGAAATATTTATTTCTAATGACGAATAAATTAAATTTTGTCTTGAAGCATGGTGTAGCGTGAGTAACAGTCTTCACGCCCGGTACTTGTCTGTGGGCGTATCTGCATGTGGGCAGACCCGCCAGTAGTCGAATAGAGGAGCAATGTCTTAGGCGACCTCTGTGAAAGGTCCGTTTGCCACCCCCCTAAAGGGGTCGAGACCCACAGGTTGAGAACCACTGCGTTAGCAGAACAGCCCTGTAGGAAATAGGGGTTTACTTCATTTTCTCCTTTGAGTATACCAGCGTACATCAAAAAGTATTGCTATAGATCACTTAAAAAATTGTTTTAATTGTTATTGTCAGGTGCCTTAGACTTGGTACCGACTCAGTGACCCTCTGGGCCAACAGAACAAAACAAAACCCTGCCCGGTCCTGCACCATCTTCACAACAGTTGTTAGAGCCCATGGTTGCTTCCACTGTGTCCATCCATCTGATGTCTTCTCTTTCACCGGCCCTCAGCTTTACCTGATTGAGTGCTGCTTCCATTGCTTCCTCAGAATGTTTCAACATTTTAATTGGTACTTAATTCCCGGAGCCTTGTTTATCACTAATGACTTTAGTGCAGCTTGGGCATCTTCCTTCAAAACCATGGGTTCTTGACCATGTGCCACCTCTTGAAATGACTGAGCATCGACCGATTCCCTTTTGTACCTTGACTGTGTATTACTTCCTGCATCATTCAATATTTTGTCCATGGAATCCTTCAATATTGCAACTCGATGCTTGATCTTTTCTTTGATTCTTTCAGCTGAGTGTGTCCTTCTTTTTCGGCTGAATAAAGCGTGGCCTGGTCCACCACCATTTTCATTATCGGTCTGTTGCGCATGGTTGCTGGGAGTTGAAAGCAACCTGGCGGGCCCTAGCAACAGTTTGTATTCCCAGCATCAACATGGAAACCCTGTTTTTCTTTCCAATTAGCATCTCTTATTGGAAAACCAGGTCCCGTGGAGTCAGTTTGGACACATGGTGACCACATGTGTGCCAGAACAGAACCGTGCTCTGCGGGCTTGTCAGTGGCTCACTGGGGGAAGCAGCTCACTTGGCCTTTCTTCCCGCACACCTCTCAGTGGACTCCCTTTGCCAACCATTGTCTCCACTTGGGGACTTTTCGATCTGTTATTAGCAATTTGGGGTGTGTTTTTTCCCCCCCGGTATTGATTGGCTATTTAGACCTTTGCTGATTGTGGACTCAGGCGTTTTCATACTCTTTTATTGGAGTGGATACTTTTTACTGATTTGTAAGTGTATTTATATATTATTCGCAGCGACCCGGTAGGACAGACTAGAATTGCCCCCTTGTGCGTTTCCGAGACTGCAACTCCACAGCAGTAGAAAGCCTCACCTTTCTCTAGTGGTTTCGAACTGCTGATCTTGCGGTTAGCAGCACACCATGTGCCACTACGCCACCAGAGCTTGATGGCAGTAAGTATGAGAATCTTCATATGTTGTGGAGTCCCTGGTGCACATGGCTAAGCAGTTGACCACTCGTTGGGATGCTGGCCTTGGAGCCTGCACAGAGGTGCCTCAGAACCCAAGCTGCTCTCCTTGAGAACCCTGCGGAGCGGCCGCCGCTGCACATGTGGGGTGCCATGGGAGTCACACAAGTCACCCCCATGGCAGGTAGCAGCATTTGTATATTAAATGTCAACTTTTTTCTTCCCTCTCGTTACAACTCTGCTTCGTCGTTGCTCTTAATCTCCCCTCTCTGAACAGCCCTTTGGGGCTTTCATGTGTTAGACCGGTTCATCTTTACTCCTGGACTTCTGGCTATCACCGTGCCTAAGAGGTATTTCCTGACTCCCCATCACTCTGTGCTCAGGACCAGCAGTTCAGGGACTGAGGGGCAGGAGCATGCACGCTGTGGAGGGGAATATGTACCAGGTGGAGGTGAGCCAAACTCATAGGACGAGAGGGAAGAAGATAATTCCGAGGGTGGCTACACAGGGGTCCATTCATTTCTCACAAAGGATATGATTTTTCATATCGATGGGCCAGCTGCCACTGGTACGAAGATGAGTGTGAATACACAGGTGAGGGGGATAGGGCAGGTGGGCAGGGAAGAAGCTGCCTGGAAGGTCGGAAGGAGGCAGAGGAAATATGTTCTGTGGTCACTCTTGAGTCAGCATTGCCTCAATGGCAGTGAGTTTGTTTTTATTTGGGCCTTTGATTGTAGGTAAGAGGAGCAGGCAGAGAGATGGGCCGAGGTGGGTCATGATTGAAGCTTCTTTTTACTCAGTGTAATTATAAGCTAGCTGGTTTGAACATCCCACAGGGAGAAACAAAGCATGGCCACAGAAAAATGAGCCCTGATGGTGTAGTAGTTAGGTGTTTGAGTGCTAACCACAAGGTCAGCAGTTTGAAACCACCAGCTGCTCCTCTAGAGACAGATGGGCTTTCTACTCCCGTAAGGAGTTAACAGTCTCAGAAACCCATGGGGGCAGTTCTGTCCTGTCCTATAGGGTTGCTGTGAGTTGCAGCCAGCTCAGCAGTGTGAGTTTCGTTTGGTTTGGTTTGGTTTGGTTTTCCCGGCAAGGCTTCGGCAATTCTGGGATCCATACACCTGCCCATCCTCTTGGACATTAAGCTGCATTTCCATCCCATTCTCCCTTGCCTTGCCCAAACGAGGAGAAGACAGCAGCTGGGCTTGGCCGGCTTTGGGCACTGGCTGGGAATATCCTTGGGAAAGCAGGGGAAGGGGTGTAACAGGGCACAACATGGATGTGGTGGGCCACAGGATTCCAGCGTGGTGGACAGGAAACAGAGCCTGAATGGTGTGGCAGGACCCAGAGAGAAACTGTTCATCTGGCCTCAGAGAAGTGGTGGTTCAGCTGAAAAAGAAGAGCTGGGGTCCAAGGTGGGCCACAGGGACCAGCGATGACCTGGACCCCACATGAAGCCTTCCGTTGAGAGGGGAGGAGGGGGATGTGAGGTGGTCGTTTGAATTGCATGGAGAAGAAGGAAGATGAAGAACTAGGTGCTGAACACGACTGGATCTTGGACAGGCAATGCAAATAACGATGTAAGAACCAAGAAAATACTACAAAATTGAAGGTAGTGATGATAGCCCTACACTTTTTGATGCATTTGAACCGTTGATTTATATATTCTGTGAATTGTACGTCAACAAACCTGACACAAAGAGAAGAGAAAACCACCGGGTCTGGGGGAAGGTCCCCAGGATGGGAGAAGGTGACTGAACTGGATGCTGGGACACCGAACAGAGCTACCTTTGGTTTCCTAGTTCCACCTGCTGCCTGAGGCTGTCAACTCCGCCACTTGTCAGTTTGTCATACTGTGGCGGCTCGTGTGTCGCCGTGATGCTGGAAGCTATGTCACTTCTACCTCAAATGCCAGCAGGTCACCCGAAGTGAACAGGCTTCAGCAGGGCTTCCAGGCTAAGATGGACTACAAGAAGATGTACACTCTGCTTCACAGGATTTAGCCACTGAAAACCTTATGGATAGCAGTAGGACACCGTCAGAGACTGACACCTTCATGAGCAGCAGAGGACACTTTCCAAAACCGTGCCAGAAGATGAGCCCCCAGGCCAGAGTCATTCAAAATATGACTGAGGAGGAGCTGCCTCCTCAAAGTTGGAGTCCCCCATAGTGACGTGCATGGAGTCAAGGCTCCGGGACCATCGCTTACCAATAGAGCACAGAGCAAAGGCAGAAGAAACAGCTGCAAACATCTGTGGGAACTTTGCATGTACAAAGTATGAGTCTAGGGAAATGGAAAGTCTGCAAAAATAAAAGGGATGAAACACGTACAGATTCCAGGTATTCTGGGGCTTAGGGAGCTGACATGGACTGTTGTCGGCCATTTGGAATCACGGGCATGTGGTTTACCAGGCAGGAAGGACGGCAGATTCAAGAGAAAGGACTCTGCACTCATCTACAGCATGGACATGTCAAGATCTGTCTTGAAGTACAGTGCTGCCTGGGCTAAGAGAATATCTGTCAGTCCATTGTTCAAATCTGTGCACAAACTAGTGTTGAAGAAAGTGAACAATTCTGCCAGCGTCTTCAGTCTGAAATTGGTCAAACATGCCGTCAAGATGCGTTGACAGCTATTGGCAATTGGAATGCAGAAGTTGGAAACAGAGGAAGGAATATTAGCTGCAAAATATCATCTTGATGATAGAAATGAAGCTGGAGATCTCACGGTAGAATTTTGCAAGACCAACAGCTATACATATTGACTTCTCCAGATGGAATACGCATAAATAAAATAGACTACGTCTGTGGAAACACGCGGGGAAGCTCAATATCAACAGCTAAAACCAGACCAAGAGCCCGCTGTGGCACAGACCAGCAATTGCTCATATATAAGTTCAAGTGAAAACAAGAAAATTGAAACAGGTACCCAAGAGCCAAAATATGACCTTTAGTATATCCTACCTGAATTTTGAGAACGTCTTAAGACCTGATTTGCTGCATGGAACATTAGTGACAGAACACCTGATGAACATCATTCATGAAAAGAGCAAAAGGTCATTAAAAAGAAAAAATCAGAA
Source organism: Echinops telfairi (assembly GCF_000313985.2). Classification (NCBI taxonomy): domain Eukaryota; kingdom Metazoa; phylum Chordata; class Mammalia; order Afrosoricida; family Tenrecidae; genus Echinops; species Echinops telfairi. The sequence goes on from NW_022103925.1 coordinate 3,691,608, forward strand.
TGGATGTCAGAAGAGACTCCAAGACTTGTTCTTAATTGTAGAGTAGCCAAGGCAAATGGAAGAAATGATGGAATCAGAGAGCTGAGCAATTTTTTTAACAAAAAATTTCGAAGGGCAGCTCAAGAAGACAAAGCCAAGTATTATAATGAAACGTGCAAAGACCTAGAATTAGAAAACCCAAAAGGAAGAACCACTCAGCAAATCTTAAACTGAAAAAAATCTCAAGAAAAAATGCAAGCCTCAAATTGCAATAATGAAAGATTTCTATGATTGAATATATTGAATAATACATTGAAAAATATTGAATAATGCAGGTAGCATCCAAAAAGATGGAAAATATACAGAGCCACTGTACCAAAATGAACTAGTCAACACTCAGCCATTTCAAGAGGCAGCAAATCAGCAATAATTCGTGGTGCTGAAGGAAGCCGTTCAAGCTGCACTGAAAGCATTAGCCCAAAACAAGGCTCCAGGAATTGGTGGACTTCCAACTGAAACGTTTCAACAAGCTGATGAAGCACTGGAAGCTCTCACTTACCTATGCAAGCACATTCGGAGGACAGCTACTATCCAAATGCCTGGAAGAAAGCCATATTTACCCCCTCCAAAGAAAGGTGACCAAAAGAATGCTCACATTAGGGAACAATATCATCAGTATTACATGCAACTAAATTGTGCTGAAGCAGTTCACTGATGCAGATGCAGCAGAGGGCGTGGAACAAGGAACGATGTTGCTGGGATCTCGTCCTGGCAAAAAGCAGAGAAACCCAGAAAGATGCTTGCGTGTGTTTCACTGACTGTGTGAACCAGGACACACTACGATGGCCTGGGAAGAACGGGGATTTTTCACTGTTTCATTTCCATTCAGAGACCATTTCGTTGTGCTCATGTGGGACCGTCCATGGGTCAAGAAGCAGGCGTGTGCATCTGGGTTGTATCCTCGCCATGCTGTCTAACGTGAAGAAGAAAGTGACGCCAGGATTGGAGGAAGGTTTATCAACAACCTGCAGTATGCAGGCGGCAGCACAATCTTTGCTTGCCGAGTGTGAGGAAGATTTGAAGCACCTGCTGATGGGCTCAAACATGAAACCCGCTTTGAGGATGGAAACGACCGGGCAGTATTTCATTCCGCCCGACATCGATAAGGTCGCTAAGTCGGAGCTCACTCCGACAGCAGCAGCAAGACAACAAGGTACCTAGGGATTGCACTGGACAGGGAAACTGCCTGTCCAGGACGTCGGGCTCCCCGTGCAGCACAGAAGCGCACAGAGAAGGGTGGAAGCACGCTTCATTGATCTGTGGGACGCGGTGTTAAGGAGCTGCTTTCATTTTGAATGGTTACGATTTTCAAGTTAAGATATCACTATAAAACCAAATATTAAAAAAAAATATTACCTTTTCTAGACATTCACTTTCTATTGAGCCCTTGGTATCAGCTCCTCTTTTCCCCCTCCCTCTCCCCCTCCCACCCTCATGACCCCTAAATTATAAGTATTATTTCCATATCTTACACCGACTGCTGTCTCCCTTCCCCCATGGTTTCTGTTGTTCTTCCCCTGGGGGCGGGGAGGAGGTATGTGTTGATCATTTCAATCGGTTCCCCCTCCTACACTTTCTCTCCCCACCTCTCTGTACCTGAGGGGTTTATCTGACCTGGATCTCGTGTGTCATGAGCTCTTAACCTGTACCTGTGTTTGTGACCTGGTCTAGCCCGCAGTGAAAGGCAGGACTGGGGTCATGATAGTGGGGGGTGAGGAGGCCTCAAAGAACCAGAGAACTATTGTGTGTTTCACCGTTGCTATGCTGCGCCCTGGTTGACTCATCCCTTCCTTGTGACCCTTCTGGGAGGGGATGCCCCATTGTCTACAGATGGGTTTGGGGTGTCTGCGCCGATCTCCCTCATTCTCAACAGTATGCTTGCCTTTTGTTTGTTTGTTTGGGGGTCTTCTAATGCCTGTTACCTGATCCCGTCGACACCTCATGATCACACAGACTGGTGTGGTTCTTCCACGTGGGCTTGTTGCTTCTCTGCTAGATGGTCATTTGTTTACCTTCAAGCCTCTAAGACCCCAGATGCTATATCTTTTGATAGCCAGGCACCATTAGCTTTCTTCACTACATTTGCTTATGCACCCGTTTTGTCTTCAGCGATCGTGCCATGATGGTGAGCATCACAGAATGCCAGGTTGTTAGAACAAAGTGTTCTTGCATTGAGGCAGGTCTGAGCAGAGGCCCAAAGTCTGTCCACTACCTCAACTTATTGCCATATAAATAAATACATGCACCACTACCCCTATTTTTATCAATTAATGTATTTACATTTGTACACACCTATGTTTATACCTCTATCCAGAGCTTTGCTTCCTAGATCTTTCTTCTGTTTCCTTTTACCGTCCTCCTGTCCCACCATCACCCTCGCCCTTCTTCTGCCTTTTAGTAATTAATCTCAGCTAGATTGCTGTTGTTCCAATACCCTCAGGATCTCACATAAATGTTTAGAAAATATTGATGGCAACATGTGTACAAATATGCTTGATACAGTTGATGTATGGATTGTTATAAGAGCTGTAAGAGCCCCAAATAAAATAATCTTCTAAAAAATTGTTTTAATAGGCTAGATTTAAACTGCAGTGTAATTTTTTTTCAAGTCATGATTTTTGGACATATTTGCAGAGCAGGAGGGGGAGTGGGAAACTATTGCCAAATAAGTCATTTCAGCTGTGTCCATAGCCGTCGCTTCACTGTCTGAAATGAAAACACTTGGCTGCACCAACCCTGCATGTTTCTTGAAGAAGGATTGTCATTGTTAAGTCTACTCTTGTGCGTATTTAGAAGCCCTCCCTGGTCAGTATAATAAACTGTGCTTTTGTTTTACAGGCAAAAGGAACGAATGTGTGATCTGTAAAGCTCCCTGTCGTACCATTTCACTCACAAAACAGGTACGTTGGGATCTGTCATCTCCCACTCACAGGCTTAGTTCCTTCTAGAGGAGGACTGATTCCTGTCGTGCTTGGTGTCCGTTTTGTTTCATTTTTGCAGATTAACTAAATTTTATAAGATTGTAAACCAAATACCAATCCACGGTGTGTCTTTCAAAACCTCAAGATTGCTTTGTTTTTAGACATAGATTGTCTTTGGTCCCTGTGCTTGGAAATGAACATGAGGACTAAATTTCTCCCCTATAATATGCACCTTTCAGAGGTGGGGGGGGGCACATTGCAGTCAGAGTCAGCTCTGACTCATGGTGACCCTGTAGGTGGGAGCAGACTGCTCCACAGGACTTCGGAGGCTGTGATTTTTATTTTTTCTCCCTCGTAGCTTGGGTGGAAATTGACCCGGGACATTAGGTTTGGGTTCATATTTTTGCCTCATGGCGCTGGTTGCAATCCCCTTAGTGTAACAGCACTTGTCCACATCTCTGGGTGCCCCTTTTCCATTTGCCCACTTTCCCCTGCACCTTCCTGCCTTCTGAGTGGTGTGTTTGGCAAACGCTACCCCCTTGGTCCAGTATGGTTGACTTCCTGACCAGTGTGTTCCTCCCGAGTGTTGCATACACTGTATAGACTTATCTGTTGTATGGCAAGAAGTTGGTCCCTAGCGGGGAGTCCAGTTCTGGGCTTGAAGGGAGTCTCCGTGCTCCAGTCTTGGGGTTCCACCAGTCTCTATCAGAACAGTGATTCCGATTTTTTATTATTTTGAAACTTGTTCTTCGTCTTTTCTCTCCCTCTCTGTCTAGGACCTTCTACAAAATCCTAATCAGAGACATTGATAGCTGGGCACTATCTAGGTCTTCTGGTCTCAGCATAGTGAAGCTTAGTGTTCAAGTGGCCCGTTATCCTTTGGACTACTTATTTCCTTGAGTCTTGGATTTTCTTGGAAGAAGACTGCCACATCTTTCTCCCAAAGGACAACTGGGAGATTTGACTTGCCAGCCTTTCTGTTAGCAGCCAAGTGCTTTTCACTACT
>NW_022103925.1:3697054-3703167 GCF_000313985.2 Echinops telfairi
CCTTACAGAAGGGTCACGGGGAGGAGACGAGCCAGTCAGGGTGCAGTGTAGCAACGATGAACCATACAACTTTCCTCTAGTTCCTAAATGCTTCCTCCCCACCTACTATCATGATCCCAATTCTACCTTACAAATCTGGCTAGACCAGAGGATGTACCCTGGTACAGATAGGAACCAGAAACACAGGGAATCCAGGACAGGTGATCCTTTCAGGACCAGTGGTGTGAGTGGCAATACCCAAGGGTGGAGCGAAGGAGGGATAGAAAATGGGCACTGAGTATAAGGATCTACATGTGACCTCCTCCCTGGGGGACAGACAACAGAAAAGTGGGTAAAGGGAGACGTCGGACAGTGTAAGATAGGGCAAGATAAAAGTTTATAAATTATCAAGGGTTCATGAGGGAGGGAGGAACGGGGAGGGAGGGGGGAAATGAGCTGATGCCAAGGGCTTAGGTGGAGAGCAAATGTTTTGAGAATGATAAGGGCAATGACTGTACAAATGTGCTTTACACAATTGATGTGCGTATGGATTGTGATGAGAGTTGTATGAGCCCGCAATAAAGTGATTTATAAGAAAATTGTGAAAATGTCATTGAGACAAAGGCTAGGAAAGTTGCGTTGGGGTTTGTTTATAGTGTGACCATGTACCTGCTTGTTCTTCAGCGGTAGCAAGAGCTGTAGGACAAGGATTTGGTTGGGAGACCGTACCCCATCCACTCCACGTTCTTGGTCTTGCCCCTTCACACTTCTGTTTGTTCCCCAAACTCAAAGAGCACTTTGCATGAACACAATTTGAATTCCTGGAGCATGCCAAAACTAGGGTTTTGTTGTTGCTAAATCAGAAAGCGGGGTTCTTTGGAGATGAGTTAGAGAGATGGAAATGCCTCAAGTATATAGGTCGAGATGAAAAAATATGTCAGGAAACAATAGCATCATATTTTGATATTTTTCTTGATAGAAGTTTCTGTGACTTTAGAGCAATGAGTTCCAGAAGTAAGTCTAAAATTGATGGCTCTGCAGGAGGCCTCTGACCGGGTCTTTTGTTCGACCTGTAAAATGCAGTCATGTAGCGTCATACTCTGTATAACCTTAATTTATCTTCTATGACCAAGTAATTTTTAAAGAAGATGTTATTTCATTTCCTTGTGTTTTAATTTCCCCTTTATCTTCCTGTTGTTGATTTCTAATCGTATAGCAATTTGATGTGAGAAGATACTTTTAAATTGATTGAGGCTTGTCTTGTGGCCTAGCGTGTGGTCTCTTCTGGAGAAGGTTCCCTTCACACTGGGAAAACAATGTCTAGTGTGGTGTTGGGTGGCGTGGGCTGCATGTCTGTGAGGTCTGACTGACTGACTGTATGTTTTAGTTTTCTGGTTGTTGAGTTTCTTTCCAGTTGTTCCGTCCATCAAAAGTGGTGTACTAAAGTCTCTTGGTATTATTACAGAGTTGCCTGTTTCTTCAATTCTGTGAGAGTTTGGTTAATATTTTTTGAGGTGGTTTCATTGACTAGATTTTTTATTATGTGTTCTGTCAACCCCTTAATTATTATATCATGCCCTTCTTTGTCTCTTATACTAGTCTAGTTTTATCGTAAATTAATATTGCCACTTTTATTATTTTGAGAATGTTATGGCTCGACACCCCCCCAATCTTTTGGATTTTGGTCTATATTTATCTTTGTGTCTGAGGTGTGACTTCCTCCCTCCAGCACATGAGGGTAAAGGGGCCTGCCAGGTGGTTGAATGTCTCTTGGATACTTATCCTCACCTGTGAGGCAAGAAGACACATAGCCACCTCAGGCACAGAACCACGAATAATGGAGATTCATGACAATCAGAAGAATGAGACAAGCTACCAAGTAAAATTTGTAACTAGTCACAAATATATGTTAAAAGTTATTTGAAAAGCAAAACCAAAGCATTTAAAAAAATACTGATGTCAGATGGATGTTGGAGGAAAGTGGGGAAGATCAGACATATGCTGACTTATGTTTTCTTGGCATGATAAATGGAAAAAAGGCTGAAGTTGTCAAGGATTTTTTCTTACTTGGATCCACAATCAATGATCATGGAACCAACAGTCAAGAGATCAAAAGACATATTGCATTAGGTAAATGTGTTAGTCCTGGTTCACTAGAGAAACAAATCCAAAGAACCTCAAATATGTGTATTAGAAATAACTTTATATAAAGAATCATTGTATATATTTTTAAAAGCCCAGCCCAGTCCAGATCCAGTCCGTAAGTCCGATATTAGCCCATATGTTCGATCTCGATCTATAAATTCCTCTTCACACAACACATGCAATGATGCCAAATGCAGGAAGATCACAGGCCAGTGAAATGGAAAGTCTTGTGGATCCAGTGGCAGTGGAAGCATCTCAGTGCTGGCAAGGGTCTCCACTTGGCTCCTCCAGCTCCAGGGCTCTAGCATAGTTCCATGGGTCTTGTCAGCAGAAAGACGAAGCAGAGAGTGTGAGTCTGGCCTCCAGTGAGCTATTTTTCTCAGTAGCACCTCCAAATGAGTTCATCAAGCTGTGACCTGATTGGCAGGCTAAACTCCACCCCTTCACCTTAGTAGTCTCAAGTTGACACCAGATTATGTAACTACCACAGTAAATCTGCACAAGACCTCTTTGTGGTATTGAAGAGCAAGGATGTTACTTTGAGGACTAAGGTGTGCCTGACCCACAGCATGGTATTCTCCATTACATCATATGCATGTGAAAGTTGAACATTGAATAAGGAAGACTGTAGAAGAATTGATGCATTTGAATTGTGGTGCTGGAGGAGAATTTTGAAAGAACCATGGACTGCTAAAAGGACAAAGAGACCTGTCTTGGAATAAGTAAGGTCAGAGTGCTCATTAGAGGCAAGGATGGCAAGAGTGTGTCTTAAATACTTTGGATATATTATCAGGGGAGACCAGTCCCTGGAGAAGGACATCGTGTTTGATAAAGTGGAAGGGTGGTGAAAAAAGGAGGCTTTTGACAAGATGAACTGACAAACTGACAAAGCCCACTGCATCAGTGGGCTCAGGCCTCGGAACCGTTGTGGGAGTGGTACAGGGCAGGCAACGTGTCAGGGCTGTGTGTCAGCCCACTTGAGAGCCCCTAACAACAACGTGTTTTACTGACTATGCAAAGGCATCTCATTACAGGGTCTCACCAGGTTATGAATACCATTATAAAGAACGAGAGTTACACAGCCCCTTACCACCGACCTGCTGCATCATTAGAAGGAGAGTGGACATTTCGCCACCTGCAACAAATACCCAGAACCCCAGGATGTGCAGCTGCCCTGCTGCCCTGGGCTGACACCTCCCAGGGCCTCTAGAGAAGTTGTGATGCGCTGTTCATTGTAGTGCCAGTTGTAAGCCTCAAATGCAATCTTTTTAGCGCCTGCCTAGAAGCATTCACATAGACGGCCATTTCTTTCTCTTTCAGACTGACTCCACTATCCAGGCATTCTTTATGGGCATAGATGGGCTGTGTGCCAAGTACTCAAAGGAAACCTCCCAGGTGAGTGAGTGATGGACATAGGACGCTCTTCCTCCAGATGACCACCATCTGCCAGCGAAGCCAGTAGTGCCTCTGGTTTGGGGGTACAAAATAAAAAACCAAGCAGACCCATTGCCACTGAGTCAATGCTGGCTCACCGTGCCCCTGGGAGAGAGTAGAACTGCCCTCGTGGTCCCAAGACTGTGGTCTTTCTAGGAGCAGACTGCCTCCTCTTTCCTGCTAGTGGGTTCCAACTGCTGATCTTGGGGTTCACAGTCAAGCACCTGACCACTGCACCGCCAGGGCTCAGTGTGGGGATGCTGCTGATGTTTCGTACCATCGAGGCAGCTCCAACCCAACCCTACGCACCGCAGAACAAACACTGCGCGCCCTGTGCCATCCTCACCGCTGTTAGGTTTGACCCCCTTGTTGCAGCCGCGCTGTCAGTGCATCCTGTTTAGAATCTTCCTCTTTTTCACTGGCCCTAAGTTTACCAAACTTGATGTCCATCTCCAGGGACTGGTCCTTCTGAGGCCAGGTCTGACGTCTGTGAGAGGAAGACTCGCCATCCACACTTCTGTGGAGCCCCTGGCTGCACGTCCTCCAAGACGTGCGTTCTGCGGGCTTTCCGTGTACTTTCAGTGCTCGTCCCCAACTCCGTAATTCACACGCATGTGCATGGGGGGAGTGAAAATACCTACCGTGGCATGGGGCAGGTGCACCTTCGTTCTCAAAGTGACATCTTTGCTGTTTAATATTTTAAATGCGTCAGAGTTTCCCAGTGCAATATATCATTTGATGTCCTGACTTCCACTTCCACGAGCACTGATTGTGGTTTCTTGACATTGTCTGTCTTCTCTCCATTCATGATGATGTTGTCTGTTGGTCTAGTTGTAAGGATTTTGGTTTTCTTTATCTTGAATTGCAGTCCATACTGAAGGCAACCATGTTTAATCATCAGCAAATGCTCAAAGCCTCCTCTATTACAGAAAACAAGGTTGTGTCATGTGCATATCGCATATTTTAATGTGATTTTGTCCAATCTCAATGCCCAGTTCTTCTCAGTATAGTCTATCTTCTCAGAGCATTTGCTCCACATACAAATTGAGTACGTGTGGTAGAGAGATACAACCCCGACATGCACCTTGCCTTATTTTAAACCCCCCAGGGTACCTGCTTCATTTCTGTCAGCGAGTCCATATTTTCCAGCAACTCATCTTCCCTCTTTGTTTCCAACCTTCAAGTTCCAGTCGCCAGTAATTATCAGTGCACCTTGATTGCATCCGAGGGGAGAAGTTGGAAGAGGGCTTCCGTGTCTCCATCACTAGCCGTCGACTGATGTGTGCATCTGAAGGGTAGCTGTCTCAGCTGACCTTGTTTTCCTGTCGATCTCCTCTGACCACAGACTCCGTGGTGTTTCCAGACGGCCTAGACGCGTCCGTTTGTCAGTGACTGTGGCGCGTTCGTACTCCCTCTCTCACCCTCAGCTTCGTGAGCAGCGCCGAAGGCTGCTGCCTAGGACCCTGATTCTCAAGCATTCCACTTCGTTTTCGTGAATTCATTTTCCTAGATTCGTGCTCGGTGCACCCACATTTTGATGAGCAGTGGGTGTGGGCGGTTGTCTCTTCTCATTCGGAATTGTGCTCCCTCGCCCGCAAATGAACGTCCCGAAAGCAGCGTGTCCAGCTCTCCCAGCTTGTTGAGTGCATTCCACCTGAGAGGACCACTTGCTGGCGCTGTGTCTCACAATGTTCCTCAGCTTCTCATAAGGTTTTCCGTGCCGGATTCCTCAGTAGACCGTCTGCTCCTTCTTCCTGGTCGCTTCCTCGTCTGGGAGCTCTGCTGAGACCCGTTTCCCATGGGTGACCCCCACCCCCAGGCAGGTGAAATACCAGTGCTGCCACTTCAGCATCTCAGCAAGACCTAAGCCTCCACAGTGTGACAGACTGACGGACCAGGTGGGGGCGGCTTGAGAATAGTCCAGGCTAACCTACCTCTAAAGAGAAGGTATAATTGTACCTCCTGGATATAAGTCCCTTCTGAGATGTGTGGTCAGCAAGTGTGTTCCCTCGCTCTGTGGGTCATCTTCTCGTTTTCTTGCTGGTGAAACATTTGCAACACCGATTGAGAGAATTCTGGGAGCACAGGAGAGAAATGCTTCCTTGGCTGGGATGAGGCCAGTTTCACACGCAGCTCAGCAGAGGGGCCAGAAGTGGGAGCTCTCTGGGGCTGGGGGCAGATTGTGTCTCCCCAGGGGACAGTGAGGCACAGAGGCTGCTTCGTTGTTTCTGTCTGCTGATTCCTGCGGTGGGGCCAGACGATAGGGTTGTAGGATGTTGACCTCCCCTGCTAGTCCGCCCTGACCATTAGAGGATGGTATTTCCCGAGGGAGGGCGCCATGAGAAAGTCTCTGTCCCCGTCCTTGTCAACCCCACTCGCCCTTTGCTCATCGATGCTGGTGTTCTCAGGAGCCCCCAGTGATGGTGGGGAGTCTGGAGGGTGCCCGTCCCAGGGAGGTCAGACCAGGACCCCCTCGCCCGCCCCGACTCAGCCTAGCTGCCTAGCTGCACCCACCTCCAATTATCAGGGGAGACCAGTCCCTGGAGAAGGACATC
>NW_022103925.1:3703567-3709959 GCF_000313985.2 Echinops telfairi
TGCTCTCAGATTGCAGAATTCCAAGAGAAACACCGGAGGAGACTGCTAGCCTTCTACCGAGAAAGGGTAGGTCCAGCAGGGTCCTGGGCCTGTGACCCTCCACAGCTCTGCTCATGTGGTGGCAGGCTGTTCTCCCCTGCACTCCAGGGAGGGGTGGGCTCTGGCCTGGGAGCATCCCTTCCCCCCACCCCAATCTACCCCTGCAGCTTCTGGGCTGCAGCCCAGTTGGAGGGTTTGGGTCCAGCCCCGGGGAGGAGGTGGCAGTTTCGCCACCTCAGGAAGTCTGGGACTCAGTCCCTGTCCTGCAAACACCTGGCCCCTGGCTGTCACTGGAGGGCACACTGCACTCGCTGCTCTGGCAAGCCAGGAGCAGCACCTTCCCCGGAGCTCTCCAGACCCTGCTCCTCGCTCGCCTCTGAGAAGGAGGGAAAGAAAGTTCTAGTGGGGACTACGAGAAGCAGCCGTGCACAGGACCTCCACTCCCACCACATGATGGGGAAGCACAGGGGGACTGGGTGGGAGAAGCCAGAGGGTGGGCCCATGGCACCCCAGGACTTCCCGCCTCACCAGGACTGACAGCCCCCAGGGAGTGGCTAGTCCACTTACTCGTCTGCCCCCTGCAATGTGGTGACTCATCGTGTTCCCTGTGAAAGCCAAGGGAGACTGGGGAGTCCGGTCTGCACGCCCCTGTGCCCAGCCATCAGAACTCCACACCCTTGAATAGGCCCGCGCCCCTGTGTGATTCCGTGACAGCCACCTGCCCCTCCCAGGGCCCTTGGAGCCAGGAGGTGGGCTGCACAGGGGGCTGCAGGAGACAGCAGTCACTGCCGACAAACACCCCTCCCTCCCTGGTGCTCGGTCTCCCTCCGAGCTCCACAGCTGCAGGGCCAGGACCCGCAGCCAACCAAGGAGGACGAGCTGGCATATTAGACACACGCCTCTGGGCAACTCGGCGGAGGGTCACGCTGGGGCAGCCTAGCCAGGGCAAAAGTCCCCTGGGCTTGTGCTCACACTAGGCTGTGGGGACGCAGATGGACCCGGGACTCCTGGAGCTCGGGGACAGTTAGCTGGGTGCTGGTGAAGGCCAGGGTCATAGGCCCTGGAGGAGCTGACCATACAGGAAAGCACTCGTAAGTAGTGGGAGGGTGTCTAATGCTTCATCTCGAAGCCATTTCCCTGCCTGGCCTGGCCTGGTGACCTCCGGCTCCTGGGCTTGTGTTTAGATCTGCAAGCTGGAGGAGGCCCTGCAGAAGGCGGTGCTGCGGATCGAGCAGCTGCAGAGGTGAGGGCCTGCCCTGCGCAGGGGAGCAGTGTTTGCTTGGCAGCAGGCCCCTGGCCTCCTGTTCATCCACCCTGTGGACGCCACTAGACCTGCCGCCAGCCTCAAGCACTCCCAGTGCCCTTCCCGGCAAGCAGGGCAGAGGGCAGTGGAGGGAGGCCAGAGAAGGGCAACGGCAGAGGCCAGAAGCTTCTCCAAGCAGCAGCCCTGCAGGACAGCTGAAGGGGAGAGGGGGCCAGAAGACCAAGCAAGTAGAAGTAGCCAACCGCTATTCCCCTGGGGGTGGGCTCTCGGGTGGTCCCAGGGGCAGGAGAGAGCGTGGAGATGCCGCCTCCTGGGTGAGACCAGCCCCACTGTGAAGGTTGTTGGAGACCATCCAGTCGTCCCAGCAGGCCAGTATGGGAGGTCTCCAGCCACTGCCTGTGACCTTTGGCTCCTGGGCACTGTTGTCGTAGTCATTGAACCTCCCTCAGCTCCTAAAGAATGACTCTAAACTTTCTCATTAGAAACAAGAGCCGTTTGGTGCAGTGCCTTGGTGGGCCTGTTGCCTGGTCTCCCATGCTTCACGCTGCCAGTGGCTCTGTGTCTCTGGTGTCCACTGCACCTTCCTGCAGGGGAGGGAGGGGCGGGCCGCCTGAGCAGGGGCCACTGCAGAGCCTGACGGCATGTGCTTCTCTCACCCCGCCGCCGGCCTCCTGGTGGAATGAACCCACGGAAGGTCCAGCCGTCCAGCTTCACCCACTCCCTTCCTTCACCCCTGCCCGGTGAGAGCCTCGCAACCAGCCGCTCTGGGCCCCATCAGAACCGCCCTGCCGAGTAAGTACAGGGCGGGCAGAGACGCCTTCTGCTGACAGCCCCACAGCAGCTCGAGGACACGGGTCTTTTCCCACAGCGCCTGCAGCAAAGCCCGAGGGACACCGGCTCTTCCCGCCGCCGCGTGCGGCCACCTTGGAAAGGTACGTGTGCGTTGGTCGGAGTCTAGACACTCAACAACACGCCAGGAACTGGGCACTCCCAGCAGATTGTGGGAAGATGAGTCAGCTGAAAGCAAAACCAATGCTGTGTCCCCACTCCTGGGCAGTCGTAGGGAAGCACTGAGGGCCAGGCCGCCGACGGAGGAGGAGTCGAGTGGGAGCGCAGCGTGGACAGCAGCAGGGGAGGCCCAGGCCCGAGGCCCAGGGGCTGAGGAGGGCCAGAGCCAGGTGCTCGGCCAGCCCTGCAGGGATGTGGGGATTGGAATTTGAAGGCAGTGGGCAGCCAGTGCAGAGCTGTAGAAAGGGAAATCGATCTGGGTGGAGAGTGAACATGCTGGAGTTCTGAAATGAGAAGATTTAGAGCAGGCGTCCTCAAACTACGTCCCGAGGGCCACCCCCGCCCCCCACCCCCTCCAGGACATTTACCCTGCCCGCCGGCTGTTTTTTCCCCATTTGTTTTTTTACTTCAAAATAAGATATGTGCTGTGTGCACATATGTGCTGTGCTGTCTCCTGTGTGCAGCGTCCGGTCACTGGGAGAGGATGTTCATAGGGTTTTTTTTAAAACTAGTCCGGCCCTCCAACAGGTCTGAGGGACAGTGAACTGGCCTCCTATTTAAAAAGTTTGAGGACCTCTGATTTAGAGCAAGCACACACCATGCCGAATCATGGCACCTGTACAGAGTTCTAGGGCCGGACCAACTCACCCTCTCCTACACAGTGGTTTGTGGTTAGAACTGCCCACGTCCGCACGTCACAGGGTGCTGACACGGATGCTGTTTAAGGGCGGTGACACCCCGGCTCACGGTGTGCTTATGTACTGTGTGTGCGTTTCAGAGCAGGGGCCATGGACGTTGACACCACTCCTTTCTTCCAGAGAAAAGTAAGTACCCCGCTCTGCTGTGCCGTCTGTGCCCACGTACCACCCCGAAGAGCTCTCACTCATTAAGGGAGGGTTAGCCCATCTTCACTGCCAAACCACTGAGAAGCCCTGAACTGCCCTTAAACTGTCCCAGTGGGACATGTGGTCACATTGGGGGCAGCAACTACAAAGGTTAGACGTGCCCGCCCTCTCTCCCTGCCAGGGAGTCGATGCAGGACAAGGTCCAACTGTCCTTGTGGGTTTCTGAGACTAGCTCTCTGCAGGAGTAGACAAGCACCTATTTCTCCGTCAGAGCGGCACATAGTTTCAAACCTTTGGCCTTGTGGTTAGCAGCCCAAAGCATAACCTCTACCCCACCAGGCTCCAGGCAGGAACCTCAGAGGCTGTGGATTCCTGTGAATGAGGGAGGGACAGCGCAGAACAGGGAAGTGTGAACGGGGGCACGATTTGAAGAATAATACGGAAGTCACTTAATGGATGGAACTTGTAGAAATTGCTGAATGGTATATGTTTATTCTCAACAACTGAAACAAACTTAATGAAAGCACACATTAACAACAGATCAGAAAAGGTGTGCATGAGGCCTGTGTCCCCTCCCTGTCCCTCTGATGAGCGGACAGCATGAGGTGGGATGGCACAGGTTCCCTCTGTTGAGAGCCTCTCGGTTAGAACCAACTCAGGCACCTGACTGCAGGGCAGGCCTGTCTGTCTCCTGTGTGCAGCGTCCGGTCACTGGGAGAGGATTGGGAGCACACGTGATGGACCGACAGACCAAATTGATTTGGGTGTTGTTTGGCTTACGTTTGCCTCTCTGGACTTATTACACACCTGGCGGTGCCTTCCTTTCGGGGCAGAAAGGCACAACCAAGCCAGGCAGGCAGAAGGCCGCCAAGTGGAGCTACAGACCCGGAAGAGGGGCTCGAGGAAATGGGCTCTTCATGAGAGGAGAGCCTCCATCTCCCGTAGCCACTGGGGAGTTTGAGCGGTGGTTTTCTCTCCCGCCCGTAGCCTGATGCAGCAGCCGGCCCGACGAGAATCTCCTTGATCAGTCCACCTCGAGACGGACGCATGGGTGAGTAGAAGCAAGCCCATTCCCACTCACAGGGAGCGTATAGGACGGGTTGGAGATGCCCTCGTGGGTTTTTGAGACCCTAACTCTTTAGGGGAATAGAAAGCCTCGTCTTTTTCCCTCGGAGCAGCTAGTGGTTTTGAACAACTGACCTTAGGGTTAGCCCAACACGTAATCCCTGTACCACCAGTGCTCCTCGGATAAGTGAAAGTGTCTGAAACCACATCTCAGGTAGACATAGCGACTAAAATAGATTCTCACCAGAGTCGTTTTTAATCCACATTACCGGAGCATGTGCAGGTGAGTGCTGTCCTCAACAGTCAACATGAGGGGATGTTGTCACCAAACTGATGCGGCCACTGGGTCCTAGGGGGAGTGCTGTTGGACCTGCCACTTACCAAGTCACTAGAGAAAGCTGGGCTCGTGGCAAGGTGTCTCCTCTTGCTTGTGAGGGAGACGTTATTCCTGAGTTTGCTGGCAGCCTCGTTCCACATGAGTTTTGAATCACTGGACTCTTTCTAAGCGTTGCACCCTGCACTCCCTGCTTCACCACCACCACCCCCCACCACCCCGCCACACAGGCATGCGCTCCCTTCCCTAGGCAGTAGGGGAGGGAGAAACCTTTGTAGCCCTGCCCCTGGGATCCCCCCCCCCTCAGTCACCCCAGTGACCTTCCGGAAGCACTATGCTTTCCTGTCCTCTCCCCCTCTGCCGGCTGCGCAAAGCCCCTTCCTCTCAGCCCTCTCTTCCTCAGGGCTGACCCACTCCTGCACCGCCATCATGGACGTGGGCCTCTCCGCCTTTGCCCTGAGAACAGCGCCTCTAAACGGGGCTGTCCTCTCACCAAGGCCTCCTGAAGCCCCCGTCTTACATCCTGCCGCCTCTGGCCAGAGTGTGCATGCTAATCTTCCTTCAGAGAAGGCCTGCGCGCAGTGGATTGTCGGACGGATGTCTGTCTAAGACTTCCTTCGTTTTGCTGACTCTCACACTGTCATGAGAGTGTAGCAAGAATATTTCTCCATCCTTTTCCTGTGCAGTCTCTTTTGTGTCGTGTGCATGAAGAGCTCCATCGGATGCAGGCCTCGGCCCCAAGGAAACGCCCCTTCAGCTCATAGCAGATCTCTGCATGGTGGAAACGTAGCAGAGTTAGGTCACTGTGCTGGTGTGTAACTGGCAGACTGCTGAGGAGCCTGGCTCCGCCGAGCGGCCGCAGCCTTGAAGATCGCGCGCCCGTGCCTATCACGAGGCTGACCCAAGCACACCTTGCGCAGCACAGACGGCACTGGCAGATGGAGCTATACCACAGGAATAGAGAGTTCCTGTTTCATTTATTTTTCACTTTGGTTCGGGTGAAGTCTACATGACAAATCAGTTTTTTGTTAATGATTCATACACATTTTGTTTTATGCGGTTGATGGCGCCGCCCAAAGTCCTGTATCTCATTTCTACCCTGCATTTCTTATTTCCATTCCTCCCCCTTCCTGCTTCTGAACTTTGCCCTTGGGCAGAGGTGCCCTTTGCATCTTGAATGATTGATTGTCCTGTTGAGTGCGGTTGTATCGCCCCGGGTTCTGCTCCGGGCTTGAGAGGGGCTGAGGGCCGATAGTCTTGGGGTCCCGACCATCTCGGTCTGACCAGCGAGCCTGGTCTTCTCTGTGATTTTGAGGTTTGTTTCTCCCATTCCATCCAGGGCCTTCTCGGGTGAAACGCTCGCCCAGTCCGGAGGGCCAGGCGCCATCTGGCTCAGGGTCCTAGAGGCTGAGGGTTCCCTGGTCTGTTCGTGTGTCGAACTAATTGTTCCTGTGACTCTTTCCCCTTCTCTGCTCTTCTTTAGTTGGTCTCCCGTCCGCCACTCACCAAAGTGTGATAGGGCATCTTCTTTGGGGCTGTTGCTCCAGGCTCCTTGATGTCCCCTGAGAGGACAGTCTTAACCCCCCCTTGGCCCACTGACTCCTTCCCTCAAGGGGTTTGCTTGTGAGCAAGAAGTTTTCGTAACTGTGCCCCTGTAGCCTCCACTGCCTTCATGGGCATCAGCTGCAGGGGTCCTCAAACTGCGGCCCGCGGGCCACATGCGGCCCACCGAGGACATTTATCCAGGCCGCTGGGTGTTTTTGCCCCGTTTTGTTTTTCACTTCAAAATAAGATACGTGCAGTGTGCATAGGAATTTGTTCATAGTTTTTTTTTAAA
>NW_022103925.1:3710059-3732413 GCF_000313985.2 Echinops telfairi
CAGGCCGCTGGGTGTTTTTGCCCCGTTTTGTTTTTCACTTCAAAATAAGATACGTGCAGTGTGCATAGGAATTTGTTCATAGTTTTTTTTTAAAAAACTATAGCCCGGCCCCCCAACGGGTCTGAGGGACAGTGAACTGGCCTCCTGTTTAAAAAGTTTGAGGACCCCTGAGTTGGAGCTTACAACACACATCTTTGGGGACCCAATTCAACCCACAACATTGTCACCCCAGCCGATGCTCCCAGCTGCTTCTCTTCCTTTGTTTCTGTTAAAGTGCCCCAGGACCGGGACCCAAAGGGTTCCACCTATTACGGAAAAGCCGCGTTCCCCAGTTCCCCTGTGCTGGTGAAAGCAGAGGAGGGACTGTAGGAATCATTTTAAGAGCAGTGTCGTGCTCACCCTGAACCTTCCAGCAGGCGGCACGAACATGGTGTGAAGCGCTCGCTGTGTCGGTAGCTTTGTTCGGGGTCCTCCACGTTAGCCCAGCCTGGCTCTGCTCCCCAGGTCTGGGCTGGAGGAGCTGCTCCTGGGGAGCGCGGGGTCCACGCCCAGCCGCGCAGAGGGCAGTGCCATCGCCAGACCTGTCGGGGGCACCCTCTGTGTTCCAGAGAGCACCTGAGCTGGGTACTCGATAGGACTCATTGGCTCTAGTCCCCCGGAATCATCCAGACACTGCAGGATTCTCAGTGCCAGAGGAGTGGGCTGGGAGCAGGTTGCAGGGAAGCACTCACGTTCCCACCATGGGGGGAGGGGTGCACGGGCCCTCAGGAGGGGCCTCCTAATGGCAGGATGGAGACAGGAAAACCCCACAGACACACAGGCTTGTTCCGTCTGCCGCCGCAAAGTACAGTGGTCTGTTCATGTGAACAAGGTCTTTTTCACCCTCCCACCACAGGAAGCGTTTCCCACGGAGGCCTCCAGCACCTTGGGCTCACGCCAAGTCCAGCGAGCTTGCCGAAGCCTCTCAGGTAGACCTCACGTGCAACCTGCTAAAGGTGCTTTGTCTGAAAACCTGGACAGGCGAGCGTACTCCGGATCTGGCCGTTCCAGTGTGCCCCGCAGTGCTGCCCTGCCCTGCTCTGCTCTGCAGGGTGGCTCACATGCTGCATTGTATAGGGGCCTTGTAGGGGTTCACAACCATCCCCTTCATTGTCAGTCATCCACAGCAGAATGTCCACCACTGCAGTGGTTCCGTCCGGGCAGCGTAGTGGCACTGATGACACTCAACACGTTCTACAGACGCTCCCACTCCTTTTCTTAGCTGCTTCTCCCGCACGCACCTCACCCCCGTAACCTGAGCTTGTGTACCGATTCCATCCCACACAGACCACCCTGCCCCAGGCAGACAGCCGCTGCTCAGTAACCCAAACTAGAAACTGGACGATGCCGGGCGGGTAGGGGCTGGGTATTTGGGGTTTTAGGATTGGGGGTTTTATATATACTGTTTTTAGTTCTCTGGCTACCAGAATCTTTACAGTTTCAGTTT
Source organism: Echinops telfairi (assembly GCF_000313985.2). Taxonomy (NCBI): domain Eukaryota; kingdom Metazoa; phylum Chordata; class Mammalia; order Afrosoricida; family Tenrecidae; genus Echinops; species Echinops telfairi. Next base: position 3,711,546 of record NW_022103925.1, read on the forward strand.
AAAATTTGCTTAAGATATATAAAACATGTATTGTTACTCTAAAAACAAAACCCAACAGTAACTATATTGTGGCTTTGGGGACCGTTTCCAGAGATCAGTTTTCCATACACGTGTGTTGGTTGATTGGTTTCACTCACTGCGGTGCCCACAAGGGACACTTCACTTCTCCTGCCACCTCCCTGTGGCCCCTGCTTCCAGCACTCCTCCTCGGCTAAACCCTCTGAGCGGTATCCCTGGGTCAGTGCTGCCCTCTGATTGCCAACGGTAGCCAGTTCTCAGGCATACGCCTCCCCAGAGTCACCGTCCCCTGGCAGACCTGCCTGCTGCCCCGTGGAGAGTGGCCGTCGATGCTGCTGCACAGCTGGTTTCTGAAGCAGAAGTAGAGCAATGGGAAGAACGCCTCGTTAGCGACTGCCCGGTGCTTCAGCATGGACGTAAGCCTGCCCGGTACTTCAGCATGGACGTAAGCCTGCCCGGTACTTCAGCATGGACGTAAGCCTGCCCGGTACTTCAGCATGGACGTAAGGCCTGCCCGGTACTTCAGCATGGACGTAAGGCCTGCCCGGTACTTCAGCATGGACGTAAGGCCTGCCCGGTACTTCAGCATGGACGTAAGGCCAGGTTGCAAAACACTGTCTGCAAAGGGCCAGAGAGCACATGGTTTGGGCTCTGCTGGCCATGTAGACACCATTGCACGTGTTAAGTCCACATGTGGACTTAACCACTCTTGGACTTAACATGCCCCCAGCATGCCCTCAAGCGCCCCTCTGCCACCCCTAGAATCCAGAGTGTGCAAGGCCCAAGCCACCGTGCCTTCTCACCGGCTGCGTAGATCCATGAGACAGACCCCTGCTGTGCCTGGGGGAAGCTTTCTCTGGGACACGACCGCTACAGCCGCCTCCTCTCCTTGACGTCCCCTTGAGGCACCGACCAGCCACAGCATCTGTCCCCAGCCCCATACCACACTGGGAGTGCTGCTGGGGCCCTGTCTAGGCCCCTCCCTCATCATCTGTCCTGCTGGGTGCACAGACAGCACGTGCGCGGAGTAGGGGTGGTCACGGGCCAGGGGGTGGGCAGCTCAGGACTACCTTTTTGCAAAGAAAGGGTCTAAGTAGGGACGTGGAGCAAGTGGGGGTGCGCTGGAGAGCTGGTTGATGCCAGTCTCCACCCCATGGACAGCGTGGTCGCAGATGCTGCTGTGGGAACTGGAGGAGCCTTGGGCTGTGCAGCCCTCACAGAACAGCCCGGAGGACGCTCAGGGCGTGCCGCACGCCAGCTGGCCTGCAGGGCGAGGCTCATACAGATGCCTGGGAAAGGGCTGGATGCTAACCAACTCTTGACTTACTCGTGTCTGATTAGAGGGGGGTTGGTCACAGCGACATGTGTCCATTGGTGACAGGACCCCAGCGGGGGGCGGGGGGTGCCCTGCTTGCCCTGGGTGCTCAGGACACACTTTGAAAGGGAAGAACCACCAGTGGTCTTTACAAAGCAGCCCCACTCTTGAACGTTCCTGACAGGAGAGGTCACGTTCTGTGTGCTGACTCTCTTGCCAGGGTTCCAACACTGCAACTCCCCTTCAAGGGACTGTCATGGACGCCACCATTAGAAGGGAGAGCTGCAAGAAGGGACAACAGCCCCAGCCTCCGAGACTCCCAGAGCACCCCCTCCTCGCAGGCTGCGGCGCGGGGGCCGCCCATCAGCATAGCTGGCCTTCTGCAGCGGCAGCACACAGCAGGCAAGTGGACTTGGTGATCTGTAAGATGAAACGCTCGTTTTTCAAAAGAGAAATCTCAAGAGCCGGGATGAGAAGGCAGATGCTTCTAAGAACTGTGCATCTGAGCCTCTCTTTATTAGCTTTGACAGTAGTAAGATTCCATGTTGCCCTCCGTAACATTCTCTGTCGCTGTGGCACAGGAAATACAGAAACTCAGTATGCTTAAGCCAGTCGGCTCTGCTACCAGCCTACCTTCTCGGTGGGCAGCGGTTAGCAGCCACGTTTTCTCCAATGGTGTTAAAATGAGTGTCACTCCAGGACAGCGTGAACTGCTTGTTCTCGAGACTAACCGCACATCTCCCTGCTTCCTCTAGGGTCTGCCCACCTCGGGGGATGCACGCAGGAAAGGTGACGCCGTCGTCTCCAGGAGCTGGACAGGAAGGGTGACCAGACGTCGGTGTGGTTGTCATATCTGGGAGTGGCACGTGAGGAACATATCTGAAACTTTGCTCTTCTTCTCAACAACGTGAGACTTTGAAATACCGCTGCTGGAGAAGAGACACACCTGCTGGCTGTCACTGCCCCCAAGGGCTTTCTGACCGCTGCACTCCGGGCAGCCCCAGGAGCTGTGCGGGGCAAGTCTCGTGTGGAACAGCAAGTCTCACAGCCAAGCCTCTCCAGCTCGGTCAGGCCCCGGGCAGCCCTGCCCGACCCTGTGGGGTCTTTCAGCATCACATGACTCTCCACGAACATCCACGTAGAGTGGGACTCGCCCTCCTGTTGGGAACATTTTTCTAAAATTGTCAAAGACCTTTGTACACAGTGCGTCACCCGGGCCGGGCTCACAGCACCGCAGTAGAGCAGCATCGTCCTAGTCCAGGGAGGGTAAGCCTTCATTGAGCCTGTTCTCAGGCCTCTACCTGCAATATAAAGGTGCCTTTCCCCTCAGAGAGTCACACACGTCCGTAGGATTGCTCTCCATGCAGAAACCGTGAACGTGAAATATAGTCAGTGAACGTCTGACTGTGTGAAATCACTTCTCCGGCCGACTCTCCTCTGGGTTTCATCACGGGGCGCGTGTAACCACAGAAATGCTGCTGTCACACGGGCGGGCGGATTTCAGAGGAATGTGCGGGGACTCCAGCGGGGTACTGCCGTGATGACGGAGAATGCTCGGGGCTCAGGGCCCTCCGCGGGGGCCCAGCAGCGATCATTGGACCAGACCGCGTTCCATCCGTACTACTGCCCACAAGCGCTCCACAGCTCAGCACTGACCTGACGGGAACAGCCAACACGAAGGGGTAGCGGAGAGAGCAGCGTGATTGTGATCAGGGCGGGAGGTGGTGGTGCTTGGGTCTGGTCACAGCAGCCCTGACGCAGAGCCACCCTGAGTGTAACAGCACAACACTGCCAGCCCTGCCCCATCCCCACAAGGACGTCTGCACTCACGCTGTCCATCCGACTTGTCAAGGATCCTCCTCTTTTGGGCGTCCCTCTGCTTTCCAAGAATGGTGCCCTTTTCCAGGGACGCCTCTCTCCTGGTGACATGGGACACACAGTCTCACGCCCTTGCTTCTGAGGAGCCTGCTAACTGCACTTCCCAGGCAGTTGGGTTTGTTTTTCCCTGGTCGCCCGTGGGACTCCCAGAATTCTTCACAGCATCGCTCCAAGACACCCCTTCTTTGTCGGACTCCTTAGTCCCTGTGCAGCTCTCATAGTTACTGGACCAATCAGGGCTTGAGTCAGGCACAGCTTCGTCCTCAAAATGACATCCTGGTTCTCCAACACTTCAGAGAGGTCTTGTGCCCCGGATTTACCCAGCGCAGTGCACCACTTCATCTCTGGACGGCTGTTTCCATGAGCACTGCTTATGAGCCAAGCCACGGGACACCCCTGACAACTTCAGCCCTTTCTCTGCTTATGATGTCGTCTGTTGGTCCCCTTGTGAGCAGTTGGGTTTCCTTTACATACTGAATGCTGCAGTAGGTGCCCACAGCCCTCGATTTCAGTAAGTAAGGTGTGTCATCTGCATCTCACGGGTTGATGAGCCTGCCGTACAGTTCGCTAAAGTCAGACGGGATAGACTCAAGGTCAGATTTTGAGTCTGGTGGACTTGTTTTAATTTTCTTCAACTTCACTGTATGTACAGATGATTAAATTGCTGGCCTGTCCCTCAGTTGGCCTCCTTTTGGCTGATGCTATTACCTCTTTCCTCGATGTAGTCAGTTCGATGCCTGTGTGTTCTGTCTGGTGAAGTGCTCATGTAGAATCCCCATGTCTGTGCCATCGTGTCAGTTGTCTCTTCAAGACCCCCTCTACGTTTGCCAAGGCTGCGAATCATCATGGTAGCACATACCCTCATCTTTCGCTGGTGGGGCAGCTGGTAGATTTGAACTGTGAACCGTGTGACTCAAATTGAATAAAGCATCTGCCTATAGTGAGGCGGATTTGTCCCTGTGCTGTAGATGCCAAGAGGCAGCACTGAGTTAACAAAGACGGGTGGTCGTGGTTCCCATAATGGACAGCAGAGTCGATGTACTGATCAGAATCGCTGACTCGCATGGGCTTGTGATGTCGGCTACTTGAGCAGGGCATTCCTCGCACTGAAATAGGTTGGGAACGTGCCAGGTATTCCCTTCATCTGTATGAGGGCACTCTAGCTGGAGTCCTAGGAATAGAGAATCCGACCATCAGTCCCCAAACGAGCTCATTTACAACCCTAGCCCCTATACCACGACATCTCCCAGATTGATAACTGCTCATCTCTCCCTCTTCCTCCCACAAAGGGATCTACAGCCTCTCACAAGAATGACTATTGGGGGAAAGGAAATGATATTGGGGGTGGGGCGGAGTTACTAGAAACTGGCTCTGAATGGACACAAGTTCCAGGAGACCCAAAACGTCACTGGCCCACCAGTCACAGGGCATGTGAAGGGCATGTGAGCTCAGTTCCATCTTGTCCTGAGCCCAGTGGGTCCCCAAACCCATCCCACCACAGGTCTCAAGTTCCAGAGAGCATAAGTGGAACAGACAGACCCAACAACTGACGTCCCGGGTCCCTGCTGTGGAATCAGGATGACTGTTAACAGGAGACACCAGGAGAGCAGCCTCGGTCTAGAAAGATAGTCAGCCAAGGTAGCACTGCATTCCCGGAGGGATTGCAGAGATTGGTGGTCCCCCCCACACCAGGCACAAAAGTAGATGGATCTTGAATCGCTGTACGTTATTGTAAACTCAGTCTGGTGCTGACCCTGGTTGCATGTCATAGTCCCGCTGTGGCTTCATTGCTGGGGCAAATCAACACATCTGGGGGGGGGGGGTGTATCCGTGGGTTGGGAGGACATCATGCTCAGAAAGTACAGGGTCGGTGAAAAAGAGGAAGACCCTGGAGATAGATGGCCGCAGTGGCTGCACCAGTGGGCTCAACCCACAGGGACTATCAGGATGGCATGATACCGGGCAGTGTGTACATCGGCTGTACATAAAGCCACTTCGAGTTGGAACCAACCCAAAGACACAACAACAGAACAAAAGCGTGTTACTCGGTGTACAGCCATGGACCTAGCCTTTTCAATTCTGGTTTAGAAGGACCGCCAGAAGGCACTGGCCTTCAGCGAGCAAGGCCACTGATGCACCTTCACCATTCAACCTCGGGTAGGTCAGCTCACCAACACCGTGTCCTGATGTAGTGTCCAAGGACTGTGATCACCTTTCCCTTTCGCAAAATGTCCCATGACCCACCGACTCCAGACATTAACCTGACAAAAATCCAGCCACCTTCTACCACAGTGAAATGTCTAGGGGTGCAGTGGCATGGGCACGTCAGGATGCTACTAACGTGGAGGACACGTTGTTGCATCTGCCCCTCCCACAACTGAAGAGACGAGGTACTTGACGGGCCTCTCTGGGTTTGGGAGACAACATCTCTTCATTTGGGTATGCCTCTCTGGCCTGTTTATCAAGTGACGCAAGGCGGCTACTTTTGAGTGGGGCTCTGAACCAGACAGCTGCAACAGATGTGGGCCCCGTGCAGTCTGCTCCACAGCTCCGATCCCAGGCGCCCACCCGACACTTGCTGTTTGAAGTGCCCGTGGCTAACATGCCATTGGGGGCCCCTTGGCAGGACCCTCTTGGTGAGTCACAGTACAGACCATTCGGATTTTGGACCAGAACCCTGTCATGCTCTGCAGGTACCAACTCTTCTTTTGAGAAACAGCTTTTGGCTGGTCACTGCCCCTTAGTAGAGACTGAACACCTAACCACAGGCCCCCCAGCACCATATGGCCTGCGCTGCACATCACGGCTGGCTGTTACCTGGCCCACGGAGTCCTGAAGTTCCAAGCTTAACTGCAAATGGTATTTACAAGACTGGGCTCCAGCAGCCCTCTCTGAATGTGCCCCCAAAGTCAGTCTATGTGTGTGTCATGGGCATGCTTACTGCCGGGCCGCAGGTTACTTCATGTGACTCGTCTAGCCATAGTCTCTCCGACCTGCACCAAACAACCCTTTGCTGAGGGTCTGGGTAAGAGAAGGCAGGGGAAGATCCTGAGAGGATGGAGTTGTGAGGGGTTGTTAAGAGGATTCATTGCGCTTACCGTCTTGCGGCGTATAAAACGAACTTTCCCAGAGGGAGGAAGAGGGGATCTCAGGCAAGAGCCAGGTGTGAAGCGAGGCCCTCTGGACCCCAAGATTGCTGCGCAGTAAATTTCCTTGATCCAGAAGACAGCAGCGGAACCAGGAGTCAGAGGTAAAACAGCGGGGCGGACTTCCCAAACCTACGGAGCAAGTAAAGCTGAGTGCTTTGGGCTTGTGGAGGGGCAGCCTCTGGGCACTTCGCTGGGGAGCTCAGCGCACCATACACAGAGCAGGAGCTGGGCGCCCTGGGGTCGAGGTCTCCAGCAGAGGGCGTGCCCTCCGCCATGTCATCAGCAGCCCTCACAGGGCTTGGTACTGCGTCCTGAGTGAACGGTCCCTGGGCACTTTGCCTCTGTTTGTAGCCTGTTAACTTCCTGAACAGACCCCTTCATCAAGAGGATTGTCCGAGTTCTGTGGCCATTGCTGGACCCCTGCTGCAGGAGCTAGAACACCCTTAGCAGCAGAGGAGGACTTAACTCATCAAGTGGGTAGGATGATCAAAGCGCACGTCAGAGGAGACTCTGGAATTTTTCTTAATTGTAGAGTAGCCAAGGCACGTGGAAGAAGTGAAGTTGAACAGCTGAGTAGAAACTGTCAGAGGCCTGCTCGAGGAGACGCAGCCAAATATGATGACGAACCGTGCAAAGACCTAGAATTAGAAACCAGGCGGGGCGAAGACGCGCCGCGTATCTGAGACTGAAAACTCAAAAGAAAGTCAAGCCTTGAATTGCAATCTTGAAAGACTATGGGCGAAATTCTGAATGGTGCAGGAAGCATCCAGAGAAGGTGGGAAGGATACCCAGTCGGTGTACCAAGAAGAAGTTGGCGATCCACCACTCCAGGAGGGAGCATATGAGCAAGAACCAATGGGCGGAAGGAAGACGTTCAAGTTTCCCTGAAAGCATTAGATCCAAGGCCCCAGAAATTGATGGGATGTCAATTTAAATGTCTTAACAGGCTGACAAGTCACTGGAAGCACTCACATACCTGTGCAAGGAAGTTTGGAAGACAGCTACTTGGCCAGGTGACCAGTGACCCTTGTGCGTGTCCATTGCAAAGGAAGGAGACCCGGAAGAATGCTAAGCTGTAGAACAAGATCACCCACAATACCTAAGATCATCCAACAATGGTTGAAGGCGTACATTGACAGGGAACTGCTAGAAGTTCAGACCAGGTTTAGAAGAGGATGTGGGGCCGAGGATATCGTTGCTGATGTCAGATGGCTCTTGGCTGAACGCAAAGAATGCCATGAAGATGTTTGCTTGTATAGTATAGACACCCAGGTCTTCGACTGTGGACCCTAACTTGAGAATAAGGAGAACTGCAGATGCTTTGTTATGTTTATGAGGAACTTGTACATGACCCATGAGGCAGTTGTGTGAACAGAACAAGGGAATGCTGCATGGCTCAAAATCGGGAAAGGTGTGTGTTAAAGTTGTATCCTCCCACCATGCTTCTTCAACCTGCACGCTGAGCACATCATCAGAAAAGTTTGACTACGTGCAGAAGCGTGTGGCATCAGGATTGGAGGAGGTTCATGAAACCTGCTTTATGCAGATGACACAACCTTGCTTGCTGTGAGGAGGACTTGAAATCCTTCCTGATGAAGATCAAGGATTGTAGTTTCCAGGACGGATTGTTACTCAATGTAAGGAAGACATTGGACCAATAGGCAGCACCATGATCAATGGAGAAAAGATTGAAGTTGTCAAGGATTTTGTCTTACTTGGTTCCAAAATCAATGCTCATGGAAGCAGCCGTCAGGAGATCCAAAGACAGGTTGCATTAGTCAAATCTGCCCCACCAGACCTCTTTAGAGGGTTGAAAGCAAGGCTGTTACTTTGAGGACTAAGATGCGCCTGACCCAAGCCATGTCGCACATGCATGTGAAAGTTGGACAATGAATAAGGAAGAATCCACGCATTTGAACGGTGGGGCTGGAGAAGAAAATTGAAAGTATATGGACAGCTAAAAGGACAAACCAATCTGTATTGGAAGGCCGGAGTGCTCCTGAGAGGCAAGGATGGAAAGCCTTCGACTCACGTACTTTGGACATGTTGTCAGGAGAGACCAGTCCCTGGAGAAGGGCACCGTGCTTGGTAAAGGAGCAGGGCAGCAAAAACGAAGGCTCTCTACAAGATGGATTGACACAGTGGCCGCAACAGTGGGCACGGGCACCGGAACCATTGTGAGGACAGCGCAGGACTGGGCGGTGTTTGGTTCTGTGAGGAATTGGGTTGCTATGAGTCAGGACTGACTCGATGCCTCATAGCAGCAGGCTGGCACGTTCTTAGGGCACTACCCTCCTCATTTCCCAGCCGGCTTATGACCAGCGTGGCCATCGTGGCAGGGATGAAGGTGATATCTGGGCTCAACATCATAGACTTCCGTTTACCAAGGCCCTTTGGGTACTGCCAGTGTGGAGCCCCTGAGATACGGGACCAAGGACATCAGCCAGCAACTCGGTGACAGGTTGATTGCCTGGGCCACTTCCATCATGGAAAAGGCAGTTTTTTATTTGTTTGTTTTTGTTTTTACTGGAACAGACATTTACTCCGGATAGGGACTTGCCTTCCCTGCACACAGTTCTGCCTTATCTCTCGTTGTTGGGGTCACAGAATGCTCTGCCCACCGGCATGAGACCCACAGCACAGCCTCCCTTCAGGGCCTCACTTCACAGCCGAGGAGCGTCAGCAGGCGGCCCAGACACGAGAATCCACTGCTCTTTCCCAGCCCCCGACGCCCCGAAGCAGCTGCTCCAGGCAAGAAAGGAAGGACCTTCTGCAGACAGAATGGCTTGGAGCTCTTCGTCCCATTAGGTCAACCGGCAAGGAGTGAGCGCATTCAGAGGTGCGATGGATCCTGGGGACCCTACGCTGCAGGCGCTGCGAAGGGAGCCACGGCAGGGTTATAGTCAACATGCCAAAACCAGGGGTGCTGTGGACGGGTTCGTGTGTCTCCCCCAGCCCCCAAACCCAGAGGTCTCACCAGCTCTCTGGAGTCTCCTCGGACACAGGAATTCAAGGAAGAGGCACTGGAATAAGGTGCCATCTGAACCCAGGAAAGGGGAGCTCAGAGAGTCACCGTGACCTCAGAGGGATGACCCCACTGTGACCCGCCCACTGAGGAGACTAGCAGGGGCCAGAACGTGAGGTCTCAGAGAAGCTGGGCTGGGAGAGGCGACTGACTCCTTGCTGCCAGCAGAGGGTGGGGCTTCACCTGGGACACACATCCCACCCTGTGCCCCTGGGCAAGCCTGCAGTCCCCATTCATCACACACGCCTGGACCCCCACCGGATCACGGACCACCACCATCAGCCCACTGCCTTTGACCCTCCACTACTTCACAGGAACTCGAGAACCCATACTTGTCATCCCTGGCCCCCCACACCCCTGAGGACAGGCCTCCCAGTCTGGCTGGGCCTCAGGCCTTCCGCTCAGCCTATGGCAGCAGGGAAAACACTGTGAGAACCAGCGGAAGCGGGCTCTCTCCTGGGGGTGCCAGAAGGAGCCATGAGGGCAGTTTCCTGACTCTGCTCGGGGCCCGCCAGGGTGCCCTTGGCCCATGGTGTCAGCTTCTTCAGCCCTCAGCAAGGCACCCTGCACACTTCATGCCTCAGTGGGGTGGGGAGCATGGACTTCCACAGCCTGAAGACCTCGGGCCGCAGACAGAATTCAGCATATGGCCTGGAGGGAAATCTGTTGAGGGGACTTTGAGTTCTGGGAGCAGGTAGTATCGTGGTTACTCGTTGGGCTGCTAAACACAAGGTCAGCAGTTCGAAACCACCAGTCGCTCTGTGGGAGACGCATGAGGCTTTCTGTTCCCATAAAACCTCAGTCTGAGAATCCCACCAGGGCCGTTCGACCCTGTCCCAGAGGGTCTCTCCACGTCAGCAAGGACTCCACATGCATGAGTTTGGTTTGGGGTGAGTTTTAGTTCTGGGGGCTGACGAGTTAGGAGGAGGAGGAGGAGAACCGTCTATAGAGAGGTTTTGCTGATCCTCAAAGCCTCCTCTCTCCCGAGAGAGAGAGATTGTAGGTCAACCAGTGGGAGTGTTCCAACAACAACTCCCACGTCTGGAAACACCCCGTATCCGAACCCAGCAGAGGCATCCACCACGGGCTCTCCGAGTGCTGCAGTAGGGGCCCTGCAGGCTGAAACGCCTTTCTGTTGGGGCCACAGGCAAGACGGGATCTCAGGAGCAGTCCTGCAGATGCCCCAAAGGGCTCTAAGTGTCCTCTTCCTTCCCCACTGAAGCCTAGTGCTTTGTCTAAAGCAGCAGGACGGGCCCCCGGTGGCTGACTCCGAGGAGACCCTCCATCCGAAGTGCTGAGAGCAGGGGCACCTGAGGAAGCCTTCCACCCACCCAGGTAGCTCGGCGAAAGGAAGGTCGACAGGTAGAATGCTCACTTCCCCACACCAGCCATGCTTGTGTCTCGTGTAAACGTGCGCGGGCGGAATGGAGTGTTTGGTGCCGTGGGGGTGGATATTGGGGCTTGAAGAGAGTCTCCAGGGTAGCCTACGTGCATCACGCAGTCCAGTCGTCGGGGAAGGAAAGGGCCCACTACAACCGGTGAACCAGTTCCTGAGGCGATAAAGGGCTGAGTAGACCCAGGTCCCCAGTTGGGCCCCTTTGAGATGGAGGAGGTGATGGAGGGGCCGCGGCACTGTCAGCAGCCCAGGGAACTCTTGAGAAATGAACAGCTTTGTTCTGTCAAGTCCAGGAGGACCCGGAAGCTCACTGTCCTCCCCACATGAAGAGTAGCATCCTCCCCAGCCCTGCTCCCAGAGGACACGGGATCGCGTATTAAGCACACACCGTTGGAATGGAAAGGGGTGGTGCCAGGCTGGCTTCACTGGAGAAACAAATCCAGAGACCCTCGTCTATGTATAAGGAAGAGTTTTCTATCAAGAAGTAATCGTGCATCAATAAAACATCCCAGCCCAGTCCAACTCAAGTCCGATACTAGTCCGTAAGTCCCTCTTCAGACTCCCACAGCTGCATGCCATGATCCCGGACGCAGAAGCTCACAGGCAGTGAGTGCAGAGTGTAGATCCAGTGGTGGTGGCTGCATCACAGGGTCCCCACGGGTCTCCGCGCGGCTCTTCAGCAGGAAGGAGAAGGCAAGAGAGCGAGAGGGCGGGTTCCCAGGACCCTCATGAGAAGGCCACGCCCACAAGGAGGCACCATTGGGCTGTGGCCTGATTGACAGGCTAGACTCCACCCCGACACTTGTACTTATCAAGTTGACATAAGAAGTTCTATAACTACTACAGGCATGTCCCCAGGTCATTCTTATATGAGCGGGGCTTCAAAACGTCCATGGGGGTTGGGGCGGTGGGGGGAGAAGATCCATGATCTTCCCTTTCCATTCATTAACTTTTCTATCACAGGCCAGAAGTGAGAGTCCGAGTTCTCCCATTTGCCCACAGGCTGGGGTCTTGACATGACCCTTGTCTAGTTCAACCCTCAGAGCAGTACTGTGGGGAGGGCAGGAGTCACCACGGCTCTGAGAAACTACCCGACAGCCTACCTCGCCTACCTCGCCAGTGTAACCTGCAGAGGACTGAGACTGGGCACGAAGCGCTGGCTGTCCCCCTCTGTCCTCAAGCCCACGATGGCATGCATGACACATGCAACTGACCCTCACGCAACACGTCCCACAGCCTGACTCCTTACCCGTGACCCTCCGGGGCCGAAACGGCCCACAGACGTTGACTCAAAGACGGCAGTGAGACAAGAGCTTCCACGATAGAAGGGGAAATAGAGGCCGAGCATGTCGGCCCCAGTGTTGGCACAGAAATCATTTCTGGATCACTGAAACCACACCACTGGATTGAGGCAAAACCGAGGTTTGGGCCTGTGGTGAAATGAGTTCCTTCACGTGAGCTCTTGTCTCGGTTCTGTGCCTGAAAGAGCCATCTGGTGCTTCCCCTAAGCCCAGAGGAGCTGTTATTACAGTTGCCCCACCACCACCATGTTTTAAAGCATTTGATGAAGACGTAATCCAGACGTCACACCATTCATTGAGCTCAGTCACACCAAGAAGTTCTGTACAATTGACCACACTCAGCTTAAAAACATTCTCTTCTTGTACTCCTTGAGAGTGGCCCCCTCCCCTCACCCTGCTGAACGCCCCAGGAACCCTTAATCTAGTTATTCTCTGCCGATTCACCCGTCCCGGGTTTCATATTCCAAAAGGCATAGAGAAATACACAACAGGACTGTGGGCTCCTCTGTGTGGGGGTTGCTCCGGCTTGCAGCCTTCGGTTGCGCGTGGGCTGGAGGCTGACATCCAGAGTGTGCAGGCATCACACTCACTACCACGTTGCCATCGGGTCAGATCCGAGCCCCTAGCAACCCTGTCCGTGTGCAAGAGAACCAGACGCCAGCCCGTCCTGGGCCACCCTCACAGTCATTCCTAGCCTTGAACCCTGGTGGCAGCCCCTGCATCCGTCAGTCTTGCAGAGGGACTTGTTCGTTTTCCCCCCCCCCCCACCCCCATCCCTGATCCCACTCCCTCCCCTCGTGCCCTGTTTCCAGAGTGTCAGCGGCGTGTGCACCTGCACGCCCACCGTTTGGGGAGGAAGACCTGCCTGAGGCTCACAGTGGGTTTGCAGCAGAGCCTGGTGATGGAGTGATTTCTTCCTGTGGCCTTTCGCCTTGGTCCTGTTAGAAACCAACCAACCAGCAGCCACACGGGTTTGGGAGTTTGTTCCCTTAAACCCAGAGGAGGTGTCGCCGTTTTCCTGGTGCCCGTTGCCCTAGTTCTTGGGAGAAGCTTGTTCGTTTGGGCCAGGGAGGACGCCAAGTCACTGCTGGCAGCAAATGAGACTTATGATCCAGTGAGATGGAGCCCCATGGGAGGGTCGGGGTGTTTAGTCCAGCTAGGGGACCGATCCACGGTTATGCAAATGAAACCGCTAACCCGTCCTGTCCTGTCCTGAGGGGCCTGCACTGCCATAAAGGGCGGACCTAAAAGAACTGCCCTCCACTAAAGAGGGGTAGGGCTGCTCTTGACTTTGGGACAGTCTTCTAGACTTGGCGTGCTTCCCAGTTGGTCCTGATCCCAGTGGGGTAACCTGTGACGTCTCTCAGATCCCCTCTAACTGTGAGTATGACCCTGTGCCCTGTGTGGTCACTGCAAACCCAGCAGAGGCTGTTGGCTGGTCTCCGAGGAGTAAAAAAGTTGGAGAGAGGAGATTATATATATCAGACCCTGACCTCACGGGGCTCGGCTTTAGACCAACACTCCTGGCCTCGCTTCCTCCCAGAAGTTAGGCAAGTGGGTCTGACGCTGTGACTGCCACGTGACAGGACACACTGGAATTCCACTCAGACCATTGAATCCCTGTCTGCGGAAGTGTCCCAAGCCCACCCGGGGCCTGCAGAAGAAGCCAGGCCCCAGGAGAAGAAGCCTGCCAGAGGGCAGACAGGAACAGCAGGGACTCCTGGGGAGGAGGTTCTTCTGGAGTGTGGGTGGTAGGTAGCTAAGCCCACTTAAGGGCTGCTGATAAGGAGCTGCTGCTGCTGCTGTGGTGACCAACCCAGCCATAAAAGATCACAGCTTCAGAGTGAGAAGTCGGAAGGTAGGGGGCACTGGAGGCAACGGCAAGGGGTGGGGGGGCGGGGAGAAAGAGGATCCGGACTGCTAGAGGAACTGACAACTCCTGAGACCCTCACTCTTTCCAGGAGGTGGAAAGCCTCGTCTCTCTCCCTCAGCGCATCGGGTGGTTTTGAACTGTTCACCTTTTGGTTAACAGTCCTGAATGTAAACAGTGCACCACCTGTGCCCCTCAGGGCTACACAAGGTTGTCCTGTTTGTTGGTCCAAACTCACTGCCATCAAGTCACTGCTGGCTCCGACCGAACCAACCCCTGGGGTTGTTTCCGAGACCGTCACTGTTTACAGGAGGAGTGGAAAGCCCAGGCTCCCTCCCGAGGAGCTGCTGGTGGTTTCAAACTGCCGACCATGCGGATCGCAGCCCAGCGTTTAACTGCTACACCACCGGGGCTCCCAGTGAATGCACAGGAGACAATGGACGATGCCCTGGCTGGGGTCAGGCACGCCCTCGTCCAAAATGCGCCCTCCTTGCTTGTCAACCCTCTACAGAGCTCTGGTGCGGCAGATTTTTACCCGACGCAACGTGGCGTTGGATCACTTGACTGCTCCTTCCGTGAGCACCGATTGTGGATCCAAGCGAGGTGAGATCCTAGACCACTGCGATCTGCCCTCAGTTTATCACGTGCTGCCTAGTCATGCAGATGTGAGGATTTGCGTTTTCTTGACACTGAGTTGGGGCCCAGCCCATTGACTGCCCTTCCTTGTTGGGAGCCGGTGGCCATTAAGGCCTTAGCCTCAGCCACGGAGCCGAACTTGGCTGCTTCCTGGTTGTTAAGTGTTGTCTTTCATTTGCTAAACCTGTGGGGGACTGGCCCTGCCTAAATTCCTGCCCAACCCTACCTCCACGTTCCTAGCTACGTGCTCAGTATAAAGTTGACCTTTTCACCCATTGGTTAATAATGCCAGGCGCTCATTGGACTAAGATGGACTTTGCATTACGCCTGATGAACCTTAGTCTGCATGCAGGACGTCTTTGAGAACTAGCGCGCGTGCCCTTTTACCTGCAGCTGATTGGTTAACGTTCTGCTTCATTAAGGTACATGTTGGATTGGATGTTGTGTCGCACACTTTATTAAAATATGCACCTCCCAGTTCCCCTTTTTTATACCCCAGCTTTGCCCAAATAAATGAGCTTGATCAGAGTTTTGTCTTGCTCCACGTCCCCGTGTCTTTTCTTCCATCCAGGTCTGCCTTTCCCTGCAGGGCCCTGCTCGTGCGTCCCGCAGGCCTGGACGCTACACTTCCTCAGCACGCACTTCGAGTCCTCCTCACGTTCAGCAAGCAAGGCTTGTCATTGCATGCGGCGCACTGCTCGTAAGCCCCCTCCAGTCCTGCTGCCACATTCCTTTCCTGTGACCCAGGTCTCCCATGATCTGCTCAGCCAGAGGATCCATCCCTGACGCACCCCTCTCCTGATTGTAACCCCTGCAGCGTGCCCTTGTTCTGTTGGCACGACTGCCTCTCCAGCCCTGGGCCAGATCCTCGTGAGCACAGTGACGTGTCCTGGGATGCCCATTCTTCTCCAGCCTGTCCGCGCAGTCAAATGCCTTGGCACGGTCCATCGAGCACAAAGAGACGTCTTTCTGGGCTTCTCTGCTTTGAGCCGACATGCATCTGGCCTCAGTTGTGATATCCCTTGTCCCACGCCCTCTTCTGATCCTGGTGCCGTTCTTCTTGACACCGGCCAGCTTCTTGGATTAGTTGCTCAGCACTCCGATTGAATAAGTAAGGCAAGAGAGGGCACAGCCTGCCTATACGTTTTTCTGCTTTTGCAACATGCGGTTCTGACAGCTGCCATCTGCAAATGCTTAACTTCGCAGCTGCTTGGAAATCTGTGACAGACATAGATAAGAAACACCCCCGTGTTAGCAGTGGAGCCCCAAACCCACGCTCTCTACCCATTTTATTCCTGGAGTCCTCCCACCGGCAAGGCTGCAAACTTGGTCGCACGGTGACCAAGTTGGCCTCGGGTTTGCAGTACCTCTTTAGTCCGCTAGAGGGAGGTGGCCCTGAGTGAGCCTCCCTGCAGTGGAAATTGGATTTCCGTGCCCCGGGACAAGTGGTCTATTCATTGCTGCGTTGGCTGAGGCTGTAAAAGCTTGAAGCAATTGAAGAGAATTACAAAGATAAAACGGAATGATCCTGCAGGGCGGAGAGGCCTTGTTGACATGGCGCATCGGCCACGGTGGCGCACACCTAGCCTGCCAGAAGGCGGCCCTTGTCCCAGCACACTGAATTCGACCAATGGGGTCCCAACAAGGATGGCTCGAAAGGGCGCGTCTTCCAGCATGTTCCCCACGGAGGACTGGAACTGTGAAACTGACCACCGGAGGGAACTCCTTGGATGCTGATGACGACAGGGTGTCCCCAGACAAACTGTGTCCTGTTGAGCAGGGGGAGGGCGCACTAGCACTGTGACTGCACAACTCATTTTGAAGGTGATTTAACCTTGGAGGTCTGGGAGTGGGGTGGGGAAGCGATAAGATAGATGTGGTAGAGATTGTACAATTCTCCTTGATATGATTGATTGAGCTATTCCATTGCACGATGTGCACATTATGTGCCAATAAAGCTGTTAGGGGGGAAACGCAGGAAAGAAAGAAAAGAAAAGAGACCTCTGAAACTTGCTCTTGAACTTCGAGTAGCCGAAGCCAGTGGACGCAAAAGAGCTGAGCACACCGTGCCAAAGGGCAGCTCCTGAGACGCAGGGGAGTGTTCTGATGACGTCTGCGAAGACCTGGAGTTAGGAAAACCCAAGCCTCGCGTCGTCGTGTGGGAGGATTCAGGCCACACTCACAAGAAGGCGGAAGGAATACACAGAGTCGGAGAGAATCCGTGGCTTTTCAGCCACTTCAAGGGGCAGCATGTGATCCAGACTGGGCGGTGCGGAAGGAAGAGGCTAGGCTGCAGAGAAAGCACTGGTGGAAGACAAGGCTCCGGGAGTGATGAGAACACAGGGAGACGTCTCAACAAACAGCCGTCGAGCTGGGAGGACACCCTCACTCATTCATCGAAGCCAAGACACTTTGAAGACCGCTACCTGGCCAGGTTGAGCAGCACCCATTCCTAAGACAGGCGACCCAACAGAATGAGGAGATTATTTGAACGGTGTCGGTAATATCACACAGAGATAAAATCCCGCTGAAAAGGATTCAAAAGCTACGGCCGCCTGACATTGACAATGAACTGCCAGAGATTCAAGCTGGATTCAGAAGAGGGTGTGGGGCAAAAATGGGTGTGTTAGTCTGGCTACTTTAGAGAAACAAATCCACAGAAACGCATGTATAAGAGAGAGTTTTATAAAAAGATGAAATGCACTTCAAGAAAACATCCAGATGCAGTGCTGCCCAAGCCCACAAGTCCAACATTAACCCATATGTCCAACGCTAACCCATCAGTCTGACACCAATCCACAAAGTCTTCCATCTCACAAAACACACACTATGACGCCCACTGCTTCAAGAGGAAAGTCGAATCAGTGAACGTGTAAGCATCTCAGCGCTGGCAGGGCTGCGCTGGGGTAGCTCCATGCGGCTTCTCCTCGGGGATGTCTTGCAGGAAGTGAGCCTTGCCAGCTGAAGTAGGGAACTGGCTAAGGCAGCTGCACCCTGGTCCGACCATCACAGAGCAAGAGACCTGAGAACTAGAAAGGCGAGGCTCACTGAGCCATTTATCCCTCCGCCCTTCAATTAACCCCACGTGTGTTTATCAGGCAGGTTGGCACAATCAACGTTAACTAACTCAATGGCTATCTTTTTTTTTTCCACCCCTAATGTCAGCTAGATCTTGGCTGAAAGCGGCAAATGGCAGAAAGATGTTCACTTGCGTTTTGTTGACTGGGTGGCGTCGCTGAGCCGTGTGAATGGTAACAGACCACGGGTAGCCTTGTGGAGAATGGACTTTTAGGACACTTCATGTGGTCGTCGGGCAGAACCTGTCCATGGGCCGAGAGACAGTCCTGTGCACAGCACAAGGGAACACTCCGTGGTTTAAGATCAGGAAACGTCAGCATCAGGGCTGTGTACTTTCCACACCATGCTTCTTCCAGCTGGTGCTGAGCACAGTAATCCAGGAGCTGGCTGCGGTGTATGAAGAGAATGCGGCCGGCGTTGGAGGAAGGCTCCTCAGGGCCCGTGAGATGCTGGCGGGTGCGGCGTGGCGGCAGTGAAAGGGGCTCGAGGCGCTTGCTAATGGAGACAGTACTTTCCGTGGGGATTACACCTCAAGAGGGGAAGCCCTCACAGCGCGACCCAATGACAACATCCTGATAAGTGGAGACAAGATTGACGCTGTCCAGGATGTCCTTCTACTTGGACCCCCGAGGAAACAGCGGTCACTTTTTTTATCATGCAACGTGTCACACTGGGTCAATCTGCTGCACAGGACCTCTTTGAAGAGTTTTTGTTTAAGCCGAGATATCACTTTGAGGACTCAGCCAGGGCATTTTTCAGTGGGCTCATGTGCCTGAGAAAGTTGGACCTTGAATCAGGAGGACCGGAAACCCATGGATTCATTTAAACGGCGGTGCTGGAGAAGAAGATGGGAAGTACCACGGACTGTCTTGGAAGAAGGACGGCCACAGTGCTCCTTAGCGGCAATGATGGCTAGATTTCATCTCCCATGCTGCGGGCATGTTGTCGGAAGAGACCAGTCCTTGGACAAGGACATCGTGTTTGGTAGAGGAGGGGGCGGTGAACGAGAGGCAGGCCCTCAATGAGATGGGTGGACACAGTGGCTCGGACGGTGGGCTCAGGCACAGGAACCAAAGCTGTGAGGAAGGCGCTAGACCTGGTGGGGCTTGGTTCTATGGTGCATCGGGTCACTGTGAGTGGAGCCCCACCCGACGGCACCTCCCACCCACCACATGGCTGGCGCATTGACCGGTGTTTAACAATGCGTGCAGAAGGCGCTATATAAATTCCGTGCACCAACCTCCATGCTTTTTATTGTTGCTTCTCATCTTGTTTAATCGCGCCCCGCCCCTCACAGCTGGGTCCCGGGACAGGCCAACATCAAAGAAGGGATGTGGGGACTGGAGCGGTCACGCAAGACACCATGGAGAGAGGGCACCTGCTACATCCAGGGGAGGCTGGTCTCAGGAGGGTGCGACCTCAGCCCCACAGAGACACTTGAACAAGCCAGGCCTGGGCCCAGAGGGCCCTCAACTGTGGGAGGCCCTGGTGACCTGACCCAGACAGACAAGCCAGCCTCGGGGTGGGGAGGGTCTGAGAGTGACCCCCAGAGTGTTGGGCTTTGCCACCTGAAAGATGCAGGGGACCCTGAGGAGCATGGGGCTTGGGGTGCTTCCCACGACCCACAGAAGGGGCTTCAGGGGCAGGGGTGGGAGGAGGGCAGGAATTGGAGTCAGAGGAGCAGGGCAGAGGTCACGAGGGAGGGGCCCAAGGTCTGCTTGGAGAAATCACTGCATCGACAAAATGGGGCGACAACCCCCGCCCGGCCCACCGCCCTCTTGTCCTTGCCCACCCTTCCACCCCAACCCGGGAGGCCATGGCAGCGCTGGGCCACCAGCACGAGGAGGAGGGCAGTGGGGGGATGTTTCCAGTCATATCAGACATCCACCACCAGGCTCCACACGGGACTGTCACGGGGGAGGCCAGGCAGGGACAGCCCTCCCACTGTGTCCCTCCTTGGTAAGCACACACTCTGCCCAGACCCTCCTCTGACTCAGCAAACGCCCCCCCACCTGTGGGCCAGTCTGCACCCTGCTCCTCCTGCTCCCTGCACCCCGGGTTCCGGCTGCCCCATCTCTGCACAGACCAAGTGTCGTCGGCTCCCCTGCACCCCAGGATCTGTCCTCTTTCGTGCACAGACCCCGTGTCCCGCCTGCTCCCTGCAGGCAGTGGGGTTGTCACCCGGTCTTGTGGCACGTTCCCCTGTACCCTAGAATCTCCCCTTCCCTGCACAGACCGCAGTACGCTATGCACTCACTAGAGGTAGGTAACGTACGTACCCCGGACCTGTGGCCGATTCTTCTGGCCCCTAAGATTGCTTCCATTTCCTGCACAGACCCTGTGTCTCCTCTGCTCCCCATCGGTAGGGGAGGCTGCCCCCCAGTTCTGTGGTGGGGTTCAGGATCCCTCTCCTGCACAAACCCTGGTGTCCCACATGCTCCGTGCAGGTGTGGGGAAGGGCTGTCCCCTGAGTCTGCGGTGGGGTCTGTGTGATGCTGTCTCTCTCCCAGTGGCCCCTCTGTTTCTGTGGGAGGATTTGGAGGCATCCACAGCTCAGCCGCCCCCACACCTCCTTCCCAGAATCCCCCACCAGCTGGTGCCAAAGCCTCACCAACCCATGAGGACCTCCACCCGGGTCTCCCTGCCGCCTTCCTCTGTGTCTGGCCTCCCGTTCCTCCTGAGACCTCCAGGGAGACTGACTAGGCTGTGGGCCTTGCGTGGGGTGCCCCAGGGTGCCTGGCCTCTCCAGCACAGGGCCTGGCCATGCCCAAACTCGGGTGACCTTGAAGATTCTGACGCAGCAGCTGAGAGGGACTTTGGGGCATGTGAGTTCGAGGCTGGGTAGGACCCTGGGGGCCACTCGGTCCCCGCCCCGGCACCTCTGCTTCTGCCCAGGGACCCTGACCAAGGTCTTCCTTGCTGCGAGGCTTCTTGTGGCCTGCTCCTTCCACAGTGCTCCTGACGATGGCTCTCCCTCCCCCAGACACACACCCGCTCCCTCCAGGCCACCTCCCTGCAGGCTGGTTCTGCCCTGCGGCCCTTAGGAGACCCTGTGCCCAGGGGACACCGAGAGATGACTGCTGGGTGACCCCTTTGTCCCCACTGTACCACAGACATCCCTCCCTGTGCCCAGGGATGGCCCTTCCTCACCCACACTCCCCCCTCCTCCCGTGTTAGGTGGGGTTGTCTAGCGAAACAAACA
>NW_022103925.1:3733472-3739549 GCF_000313985.2 Echinops telfairi
CTAGCGAGCCGGAAGGCAACGAGGCAGAGTCCCCAGTGTGTCACTCTTACACAGAAAGGCTGATGACACCAAGGACGTGTCCCGGGGCTCAGACCCAACTGAGAGGTTGGACCCCACCCCTGTCCTTAACCACGAGTGTCTCATTGGCATAACCCTCCCCATCACACCTCCCTCCCCCTGCCCACACACACCTCTGCTAGCCACCAACATTCCCCTCACACTGACAGACGTCCCTCCCTGACCATGGATGGCCCTGTCCACCCACAGACATCCCTCCCCTCAGCCACACGGGGCCACCCGAGAGCCTATCAGCAGGGCTTCTTGGTTCTGTCTGGGTCTTGGCTCCTTGGGGTCCCATAGGGTGCGCCGGCTGACCGAGGTCCACAGCCTTTGGAACGGATCACAACTCAACGCAAACGGGACTCCAAAATCCGCACCACGGCACCAGTGGGTAAGATCGTGTCGACAGAGAGAAGGTCATCGGGATTTCATTTTGCTCAGTCCACGCTCCGTGCTCAGGGAAGCAGCCGTCAAGAGACAAACGGCGTGCTGCTGGGGGGAAGCTGCTGCAGTAGGCCTCTCCGTCGGGTGCAGAAAGGCGAGGAGGGCACTTTACGGAGTTAGGGGCGCCTGGCCCAAGCCTGGGTACTTGCAGTCGCCCCATACAGACGTGAAAGTTGGCCACGGACGAAGGAAGACCGAAGGCTTGGTGCATTGGGAGCGTGGTGCCGGAGAGGGTTGAAAGTGCCCAAAGAACAAAGGGAAGAAGTACGGCCAGAGCGCTCCTTAGAGGCGAGGATGGAGGTGTCATAGCCCGCACTTTGAGCATGCTGCCAGGAGAGACCAGTCCCTGGAGAAGGACATCATGGTTGGTCAAGAGGAGGGGCGAGAGAGAGGAAGGCCCTGGACGAGGTGGATCGGCACAGCGGCTGCGTCCGTGGGCTCGGACATAGGAGCGATGGTGAGGACGGCTCAGGACCAGGCGGCGTTCGGTTCTGTTCGGTTCTGTTGCGCAGAGAGCTGCTACAGGTCCCAACCACCTCAGAGGCGCCTAAGTGCCAGGTGTGCCAAGGGCCCCTCCTTCTGGTGGCCATGCACCTGAGCTTCCGGCAGGTCCTGCCTCCAGGGCTGTGCCCTCCTGTTTGCCTGGGGAGTCCTGATCTGAGGTGGGGAAGGGCGAGGGAGAGACCAAAGAAGGGAGGTGGGGGAGGGTCCAGTGCCTGGTGAACTTGTAGCAACGGCTTTGGGGGTGCTCGCTTGCTAGATCGTTTGGCAAACTCGTTGGGGAACCCCGCGCACTGCCCACAGTGTGGTCAGCAGGGGGTGCTGCTGAGACCCCGTGGAAGTTTGGGGAGCACAGGATTCAGGGGTGCACTCTGGGGCTAGAATCTCTGAGGACAGTGCCCAGGGGGTGTCTGCTGACCGTGCGTCCATCCACACCAGCCAGAGTGGCAGTGCCAAGGTCAGTGGCCACAGTCTTCCCAGCCCCACCGCCCTGCCCTGCCGTGCCGTGCCCTCTGCCACATCGTGAAATCGTATGGCCCAGGGCATGAAGCTACTGCCTGAGGGTGCTGCTGGGACCCTGTGCACAAAGTGGGACACTGCCCGGTCCTGCGCCATCCACCCTCGTCCACGGTTGTTATGCCCGAGCCGCAGTGCCGGCCCGTCAGACTGAGCGCCTTCCTCCCTCTCTGCCCCTCCACTTGACCAAGCATGGTGTCCTTCTCCAGGGACCAGTCTCTCTGGACGTGGAACTTCGAGGAAGGATTTCCAGGCAGTTCAGGGAACCAGAAAGCAGGGCTCCAGCTGGTCTTCCCACTCCAATCTCTAGCACCCCCCGGCCCCCTCCCACCCCCCACCCCCGGCTTTTCCAGACCCGAAGCCAGCAGCCAGTTCTACTCACCGCCAGGCTGGCGGTTGCGCTGGGCTGGGTTGGGCTGGGCTGGGTGGCTGTCTCCCCAAGTCCAAAGGGACTGCCCTGGGCCCAGGTGCGCCATCATCATCAGCCTGCACCTGTCCCGGGAGTAGAGGGTGACCAGGTGGGTCTGTGTTTTTCTGAAGCAATGAGGCTATTCAGCTCCAACTCTGGCAGGAGCAACTGGTGCCGAAATCTGCCCCCGCGCCTGCCTGCTGGGGAGCCAACAGCGCTGTTTGCCAAAGCGGTGGGGTGGGAGGGGGTGGGGGGTTGTTGTAGCGAGACCGCCCCAGGAGGAATGGGGTGGGGGTGGCGCTGCAGCAAGCCATTGGGGCTGTAAGACCCGGTCCCCACATTAATCCAGGACCGTGGACTATAGCTTTCAGAAGGGGCTGTGGGGCAGAACTGAAGTTTTACTTCCCCTGAAGAGAGTGCTAAGCTAGTAAGATTGAGAATAATCTATGGGTCATTGTGTGACGGTTGTTTCCACCTAACCAAACTGGTCTTTGTACCCCAACCCCTCTCCCCACCCTCCCCACCCCCAAAGTCCTCTAGCCCTTGGACATGGGGGGGCGGGGGGCGCTGCTCTGAGCCTGTATTTTAACCTCAGAGACAAGCGCAGGTAGAATGGTCCCTGCCTAGCGTGGAGGCGGCGGCCAGTCCCCACAAACTGACTCAGTGAGCTGTCCTGTCAGGGCCCCTAGACGAATCCCCCACCTCGTCCGGCGCCACCGGAATGGATTTTATTGGCAGAATCCCTCAGAAGGCCCCCAGGGTTGGCAGGAAGGCGGAGGGACCGGCTCAGGAAGCAGGCAGGCAGGAAGGAGGTAGGGTCCGGCCAAAACTCACCGCAGGAATGGGTTTCTTGGGCCCTGGCCACTGACCTGGCGCCACAGGAGTGCCCGGCTGCAGCCTGGCCGCCAGGCCTGGACGCAAGCGGCCTCTCTGTGGGCCATGGGCCTCCAGGGCAGCGTGAGTCACCCTGCTGTCCCTGCGCCCCTGCCTCCGCCTCTTCGGTCACCCCCCTGGGCACGAGCGCCCAGCCAGCCAGACCTGGCTCACACACGCCCCAGGCCAGGGCCAAGGCCAGGGGGACCTACGTGGGCCTCCTCAGCTGGCAAAGGGACGCCCCAGATAGAACCCGGGCCTAGGTAGCCTGAGAGGCAAGGCCCACCTCCCCGGGCACACCATGGGCATTTCTGAGGGGGGTGGACATTCCTACAGACCCACAAAGTACGAGAGCTGCTTGGAGCAAGGTTTCTTTTCAGACTTAAGGAAATTCCTGAGATTCTTAGGTTGTAAATCCAAGACTGTGCGCGAGTCTACTCCATGCCGGGCAGGTCCACCGGGGCGCATCCAGGCCGCAGTGGTGAGGTCTCCCACAGCCAGGGCACACCACCGGCAACGCTGCTGGGGCATTCCTGAGAGCTGTCTTCTTTGACGCGCCATTGCCAGCTTTGGGAATGAGGACTCCTCAATTCCTCACGAGGGCATCTCGTTTCGGGTCCATCTGATTCTTCCTCGGGGTCAAACTCGAGTCAGGTGCCCCAGACTAGAAGGGACCTACCTGGGGTGTCCCTTGGGGACAGGCCCATCCCCCACCCCCACCCCCGGCCACCGTCTGGAGAGGCATGGGAGGACGCAGCATCTGGGTGCCTCCACCTGCTGGCTTCTTGATGCCCTGCTGTTGCTGTTGTGTTGTTGCGAGCCATCCCCAGTGCACTGGTGTCCTACTGCACCAATCCAGAAGGAGCCCAGGTGGCCTCATGGGTTATGGGTTGGGCTGCTAACCAAAAGGCCAGCAGTTCGAACCCACCGGTGGCCTGTGGGGAGAAAGAGGAGGCTTTCTCTTCCTATCAAGGGTTACCGCCTTGGGAACCCACAGGGGCAGTTCTACCCTGCCCTCTGGGGCTGCTCTGAGTGGAATCCATTGGAGGTCAGTGGGTTTCCAACCGACCTCGCCCCAACACAACCTACTCTGCCCACGACTGACCCCTCCCCGTGGCGGGTCCAGGAACCAGCCATGCTCTGTGGTGGGTTCCTTTTTCAGAAGTTCTGCTGAAGGTCTGTCCTCGACGGATGACCCCCATCGGACATCTGAAACACCCACAGCCTCGCTTCTAGCGTGGCGGCAACTGGCAAGCCTCCGCAGTCCAACGCGAAGGAGGGTGGTGGTACGTGGCCTGCTGAGGCATCCGCCACGTGGAGTCTGCTCAGGGACACGGTGACCATGGTGCAGGGCCGGCCTGTGCTTCCTTCTGTGGTGCATAGGGTCACTGTGGGTTGGAACAGAGTCCATGGCTCCTGACCACTGCCGCCGCCGCCGCAGTGTACCTGTGATGAAATTCACCCGTGTCTGTCTATAGTCTCTTCCTGTGCAGACATACCAGCAGAGGGGGACTCCGCAGCACCCGCGCACACACCCCCCTTGCACTTCAGGCCAGCTGACTCGTGAACATCCAGGCCCGGGTGTGCAAAGCGCGGCTACAGGGTCGCCCCCGTGTGAGTGTCCCCCGGGTTGTTCTGACCCCTTTCAGAGACATGAGGGTCTCCAAGGTCCTGGCTGGGGCCACACTCTGCCTCGGGTGTGGGGCTGCCGCTTTTAAACGCCAGCCCATCACCAGCCAACCCTCTCGTAACACCCCGTGAGCATGAGATGCTGGAGAGCTGTGAGGACGATACAAAGTGGCGAGACCAGCTTTCTTTCTAACCAGATTCAACGCACACGGGACCTTTCGCTGGTCCATTTCCATAGCCCTTTGGAAAG
This sequence comes from Echinops telfairi, assembly GCF_000313985.2. Lineage (NCBI taxonomy): Eukaryota > Metazoa > Chordata > Mammalia > Afrosoricida > Tenrecidae > Echinops > Echinops telfairi. The sequence goes on from NW_022103925.1 coordinate 3,738,155, forward strand.
TGCACGCTTCGCACACTGGGGCAGGTCAGCAGGGGCCAGACCTCACCCTGAGTGGTACCAGGAGGATCCACCTTCTTCCCCCTCCTTTCCCCCTCCCTCCCCAGCTCTCCCAGGCCCCCTCAGTGGCATCTGTCCCCCATCCCTGGGGGCCACAAGTGACCAAGTCTCAGGGACCTGGGAGGGGTGTGTGAGGGGTAGGCTGCAGCCCCCATCCCCTTAGGACCTCAATCCTCCCAGGGTGGGTCTTGAACCCGTGGCATCACCAGGACTTGGTGCAAAATGCAAGTTCTCAGCCACACAGACCCTCTGCTTCCGAGCACGGTGGTCCTTGTGTTGGGAGCATCCTGTCGCGCTGGGTCTCCTGATGTCACCCTGATGTCACACACACTCCCACAGAAGAAAGCAGGAAACGGGGGACAGGATCAACGAATGAACCCAAGACCTCGGTGCTGTGACACAAACAGTTCAACGACCAACTGTGAACGGAAAGGCTGGCAGTTCGAACCTTCTCCCCACCCCACCCACCGCAGCCCAGGCACCTCAGAAGAAAGGCTTGGCTCTCTGCTACCATCACCCATTGGAAAGCCTATGGGCCACAGACTGACTGCACGCAGGGCCCCCCCCCCCCCGTAAGGCGGTGTCCACCTGAGGACCACAGGCTTTGCTTGAGGTGGGGGGTCCTCTCTCATTACTGCACATTCCACGGGGGCCCAGGACTTGGTGATCACTTCTGCTGTCCACCCTCCCCAGGTGGGCCCCTCAGGGCTCGGGGGTCTTTGCGTGGTGGGGCACCAGGTCCTTTGGAGCCCTGTGTGGCCCACTGGCCATGGTGACTGCACAGGGCCCTGTGGCAGCAGTTCAGGTCCCCCCTGCCCCCCACCTGGGGTGGCATACCGATTTTTCCATGCCGAACAGGATAAGGGTCCCCGGCTGGTAAGGTGGCCCCTTCTCCTCCTCCAGGAACCCGAGGTGGCCAGGGGACATCCCAGCTTCTGGTTGCATGGAAGCAGGGCCCAAGTTCCTGGTGGATCCCAGGCCCATCCAGTCACGGAGCCCAAGGCTGTGCGCAGCGCAGAAACACAGACAGTCAGGTGGATGGGGTGCTTCTGGCCAGATGAGTACTGACCACACCCAGCCAGGTCCCTGCACCTGAGCGATGGGCTCTCTGGAAGGACAGAAGGACTCACAGGGTGTGTCCACTAGACCCTCACTGCCTCCGGGGCGCACCCCACCTGGGAGAGCCAGGGTGCCCAACCAGCACAGGCTGAGAGAAGAAGGTAGGCCGATGGGGTGTGCGTGTGTGTGTGTGTGTGTGTGTGTGTGTGTGTGTGTTTCACATGCTAGCCCCTGTGGGCACAAGCACAGTCAGGGTAGTCCCCGGGTAGTCTCAGAGGG
>NW_022103925.1:3740765-3742529 GCF_000313985.2 Echinops telfairi
TTTATTGATCGAGTTGACAGGAAATGGTGTAACTACCGCAGTGTGGATATTGGTGTGGGTGTGCCTGTGATCGGGGCTGAGTGGAAGTGTGGTTGTGTGTGTATGGGTGTGCATGCATGTAGGCGTGTGGGTGTGGTTGCAGCTGCAGCTGCAGGTGTACAGTAAGTGTGGGTGGGTGCATGTGGGAGGGAGTGTGTGTGTGGGTGCTGCTGCAGGTGTACAGTAAGTGTGAGTGTGTGCATGTGGGCGTGTGGGTGTGGTTTTGAGCGTGGGGGTGTGGGAGGGTGGAATGAACACGGAAGCAGGGCTGTGGAGGGCGGAGGGGGCATGGGTGTAGTTGTAGGGGTGCCTTAGCTGAGGGGGCCAGGAGGGTGCAGTGGAGACTGCTGGGGTGGAGCTGACCCAGGGCCTTCACTCTGGTCAAGCCCCTCTCCCCAGCGCCTGGGGGATCAACGGCCTCTGTCCCTGTGGGGTCAAGGGTGCAGAGAGAGGGGCACACCCTGCCGGAAGCAAGGTGCTAGGGAATGGGAAAGAAAACTTAGGAATCATTTGAGTGGACAAAGTTTTAGGTGGTGGCCCACAAAAACTTGCTTCAACTATGTTCCCGATGTATATTCTTTTAGGGAAAATAGGCCTAGTCCTTCGTGTATAAAGGTAGTCATCAATCAACCCCAACTCTGGGTACACACCCAACCCCCAAACCAAGCTTACTGCCCTCAAGTCAACGCCGATCCGTGGCAGACCCTGTAGGACAGGGTAGAACTGTCCCTGGGGGGGGGTCGGAGACAGTGACTCGTTTTTCCGGGGGCAGAAAGCCTGGTCTTTCTCCGTAGAGCTGCTGGTGGTGTTGAACTGCTGATCTTGCGATTAGCAGCCCAACTCTTAACGATTCTACCACCAGGGCTGCTCCAAACTACCCAGAGGGTTTCCAATGCTGACATTTGGCAGGAAAGCGCCCCATCACCGAGAGCCCACCCACCATGCCTAACCCACCAGCCATGGAGAAAGAGGTGGCTGCCTGCTACCTTACAGGGACTTTCTGGCAGGTCTACCCATCCTCTAGGGTCTCCGTGGAGCAGAACTGACTTGATGGCAGTGAGCCGGCTTTTGTGATTGTGGCAGTTTGAGCTTTACGGGATCTGACTGCCACTGCACGGGAGCGGCCTGGACCACCGGCCCCCAGCCTGCCTTCCCCGTGGCGCAGCCCATGGCGGAGTCAGTATACTTCGCCGGCCTTCCTCAGCCACTGTCCAGCTGAGGGACTGGGCGTACCATAGCTTGGACCCGGCCACCTTGGTCCTCAAAGTGACATGTGCTCCTTGCGAGAGGCCCTGTGCAGTAGATTGACCCATGTTTGACCTCTTGCCTGATGCTTCCATGGGCACGAAGGGCATGCTTGGGGCTCTCGGGAGGTTCTCTGGGTATTCGGGGGCCTTAGGGGGCTCACAAGGACTCACGGACATTCCTGTTGTGTCTGGGAGCTCGGGGTCTGTTGAGGGTGCTGAGGTGCACTCAAGGCGTTCCTGCTGCCCCCCAAGAATGGAAGGGCCCCTGACATGCAGGTCATCAGTTGCAGCACGGGAAGATTCCAGGCTTGGCACCCTAGTCCCCCACTGGCTGCACCCTGTCCATTGAGCCTGGAAAGTCGGGCCCCACCAGGGGAAAATGAGGCTCCACCCACCGTTCTGCCCTCCCCAGCAGGGTGTGGTTCAGGCCCAGGGTCCAGTCCAGAGACATGGGGTGCAGGCCTGAGTGAATCAGCCC
>NW_022103925.1:3743674-3762051 GCF_000313985.2 Echinops telfairi
GGGGTGGGGGGGGGGGGGATCCTTCACCCCCTGGGAATGCCCGTGTGTCACCCTAGCCGCGCAGCCCCCTCTGTCCCGCTTCCACCTCCTGCCCCTTCCCAGCTCAGTCGCACACTTGGCCCAGAAACGGTTCTCCTGGGCGAGCAACTGCCTGTGCCGAGAGGGGGGCTCTGGGGGGCGCAGGGGCTGAGGGCGCGAGGTGAGCGGTGGACAGAGAGTGGGTGATTGGGGGGGCGGGTCGCGGGGAACTGGGCGCGCAGGGGCGGGATGCGGGGGGCGCGGCGCCTCTGCTGGCTTCACTGCACAGTAAAACGAGATGGGGGATCAAGTTCTTCCTTTGTGGCGACACACAAAGGTGCGGGGACGGATTTGGGGCTGGGGCGGTTTCCTGGCGCAGGGCGAGCCGGATTCACACGACCCCCGGGGCCTGGCTGGGCGTCCCCCCCCTCTCCGCTGAACCTCCTAGCTCCTCCTGGGCTTTGGGGGGGGGGGGATCCTCAGCCAGCTGGGGCCCCTGGGATGGAGGAAGGGCAGAGAGCGGGCTCTGCCAGGCCGCGGCCCCACGCCCACAGCGAAAAGTTCAGCTTCAGCATGACTTCTAGAATTTTCCATGGAGTCACCACCTCCACCCAGAAGACAGGGTGTCTGCCACCCAAAGGACCCCTGGCTGACTAACACACTCAGAGGTTCCCCTGAAGAAAAGTCTGGTGATGTACTGGGGGTTGGGGGGCAGCCAGCCCCACAGCCAGCACAAAGTCCCCTCGTCTCCAGGGCAACCGACTTTTGCCACCAAACAGGTGGCATATAAACGAAAGCCTTCTCGTCGGAGAGGCCAGTGGCGTGGTGGTTACGTGTTGGCTGCGATCCTCGAGGTGGGCAGTTCCAAACCACCAGCCGCATCTCCGGGAAACGATGGGGCTTTCTCCGGTAAAGTGCTCCGGCCGCAGAAACCCACGGGGCCAGCGCTACCTATCCGGTCATTCACTCTGAGTCCGCTGGGCCATTCGGACGCAGTGTGTGTGGCACCCTCTAGGATCTCCGAAGCTTCATCTTCGTGGCGGAAGGGCATTTTGCTTTCGGCCTAAAGAAAAAACGTGGAACTCTTCCCTTGCGGTGACGCTTCAGCCTCCCTACCTGTGCAATGACCAGGGTCTGGCCTTCTAGAACCCTCTCCAGCGTGTGACCTGGAAAAACTTTCACTCAGTCGCCCGGGTTCTCGGGGCACAGGACCAGCATCGCTGGAGCAAGCAGGGGCCTGAGTGCCATCGGCCGGCGTCCACCCTCGTCACCCCAGGAGCTGCCCTCACACCCCACACAGGCCCTCCCAGAACTCCCACGCCAAGCGTCCGGGAACTGCTTCCAGATGATTCTGGCTGCGGCAGTAGCCGCCGAGAAACTTGGAATGCTGGCGTGTCAGGCGCTGGAGGCCCGTTACCCCATGGGCACTTGTGTCATTTGGTGCATTGGCCGTCTGCTCTGAGAGTTTCTCTCCCTTCCAAAGCAAACAGGCCAACCGACGCTCGGGGTCGGCGAGGGGCCCCGCTGGCCAGAGCGGGCGCCTGCCAGGGCGGCCTGTCTCGGCAGCCTCCCCATGCCCTGCACACAAGGCCTGGGGACCGGCTGGCCAGACCTCAGGCTCATCTTGTTGGAAGAGAGCAGCACCCAGATCCCTCCCTGCAGGCTCGGCCTCTCAGCCAAGCCAGAAGTCATGTGCTGTTCCTCTGTCCCCCTCTGCCTGGCCACCACAGGGACATGGGGCCAGCAAGGACCCCCCCCCCCAACACCCAGTGCACACCCCCTTCCCCGAGAGTCCAGGACACCCCCCCAACATCCACTCCCTGCTGTGTGAGGAGAGTCAGGGCCCAGTAGGGCGCACCTGACCCCTGGGGGAGGGGAGGGGCACACACATTTGCACACACAAGAACATGCACACAGCTTACGAGGGTGCACATGCGCATGTCCATGTGCCCACACATATACACACTAATTGTGCGTGTTCACGCTTTCACACGTGCACGTTCAGGCACTAATAGGTACATGCACAGTGAGCATGTATACACACTTGCACGTGCAGTGTAGACATTCATACGTGCACAAGGGTACACACACATCCACGTGCTAATCATACATGCATCTTTGCATAAGTACACATACTCGGGCATGCACCCACACTGAGGCGCACATACATGCACACAGGCACACAGCTGCAGTCCCGGGACAAGGACACATGCTATTCTGAATCTCCAAGCCTCTGCCAGGAGGCACACAGGAGGGGCCAGCTGAGAGGAAGGTGTCCAGGAGAAGGTGATGCTGAGCAGGGGAGGGGGCATTCACCATGGACAGCTCTGTTGGAGGTGGGGAAGGAGACTGACCAGGGCAGCAGGACTGTACCTGAGCATCAAACACACAGACTCCTGGAGTCCTGGATCCAGCACTTACCGCCTGCCTGGTAGAGGAGGCGCTCTTTGTGTGGGAACCATCGCAAGACCCAGGGAGGCAGGCGAAGGATGGACAGGCAGGCCAAGCCAGCGTGGACAGAGCTGACACTGGGCAGCAGGTGCTCAGGATGGAGAGTTAGGGTGGGGTGGGTGCTGGGTTTTACTAAGGGGCGGTTCACAAGAATGTCAGCACATGTGGAAGACAGCTACCTGGCCAACTGCCTGGAGGAGGTCCATATCCGTGCCCACTCTGACCCAACAGAAGGTACAAGTGACAGGACACCGAATCACGGTCACATTCGAGCAGAACTTTGCTGCAGACCATCCAACAACGGTTGCAGTGGGGTGTTGACAGGGAGCAGCTAGAAGTTCAGGCCGGATTCACAAGAGGATACAGAACGAGGGACGTCACTGCTGACGACAGATGGAGCTTGGCTCAAAGCAGAAAACACCAGAAAGATGCTCCCTTGGTTTTCATGGACCATGCAGAGGCAACCAGCTGTGTGGCTCACAACACACTGTGGACAGACTTGGGAAGAATGGGAATTCCGGTACACTTCCTTGTGCTCATTCAGAACTTGTGCGTGGATCGAGAGGCCGCTGTGGGAACAGAACAAGGGGATACGGCATGGTTTAAAGTCAGGAAAGGTGTGTGTCAGGGTTGCATCCTCTCATCACACTTGTTCAGCCTCTACGCCGAGCAGAGAAGCAGCATTGTATGAAGAAGGACGCACAGCAGCCGGATTGGATGAAGGCTTCGACGTTCCTCTGGTAGGCATATACCCCAGAGAGACAGGGCAGGAACAGATGTGTGCTTTCCCATGACACAACCCTCCCCGCTTGGGAAAGAGCCGAGGACTTCAGGCACTGTCTTCGAGTGACGACGATGAAGGGTGGCAGCCTTCGGTATGGATGACAACTCGATGTAAGGGAGACCCAAACCCTCACACCTGGACCAAGAGGTCACATCGTGCTGGACAAGGGATAGCATTCTGCAGAGAAAAGATTGAAGTTGTCAGTCAATGCTCACAGAAGCAGCAGTCAAGAGACCCAAGGACCCATTGCATTGGGTAAATCTGCTGCACACGGCCTCTTGAAGGGGTTCAAAAGCAAAGGCGCTACTTTGAGGACGAAGGTGTGCCTGACCCAAGCCATGATAGTTTCGGTCGTCTCCTGTGCAGGTGAAAGTCGGGTTGACTAAGGAAGAGAGAAGAATCGGTACATTTGTATCATGGACTGTCCAAAGAAAACCCCAAACCAATGTCTTGGAAGACGTGTTCTTCAGAGGCAAGGATGACAAGACTTGGTCTCGTGTACTTTGGGCAGGTTGTCGAGATAGGCCACCCCTGGAGACGGACCTCCAGCGGCGCAGAGGACGGTCCTGAAGGAGATGGACTGACGCTGCGGGCAGCAGTGGGCTCAAGCGCAAGGACAGTTGTGAGGGCAGCACAGTCCTGTTGTGCGTCCGGTCACGATGAGCTACAACTCCTAATCACAGCAGCAGCATCACCACCGGCCGTGCACAATACGCCTGGCCGCTCCTCCGCCCTGCCTGTTGTTGCCACATGGGAATGAAGCCTGGGCTTCGTGCTTCAAGAGAAGCTTCGATGGTTTTTTCCATTGAAGTCGTTCAGCTTGGGGGGTGGGGGGGGGAGCATTATAAGAACTACCTTCCATTGAATCTATCCTCGGGCTCATTTCTCAGTCTGTTTCTATTGTGCGCTAGTCCCAGTGGACCAAGGAAAACAAATTTAGGGGCACTCACAGGTGTGTGATAGAGAACTTTATATCAAAGAGCAATTGTATATTGAGAAAACATCCCAGCCCCGTCCAGATCAAGTCCATGAGTCTGCTGATATTAGCCCTATGGCTGATACCAGTCTATAAAGTCCTCTTCAGACTCACACAGCCATGCAATAATGCCAAATGCAGGAAGATCACAGGCCAGTGGATGGAAAGTCTTGTGGATCCAGTGGCGGTGGAGGCATCTCTGCGCTGGTGTGGGTCTCCACGTGGCTTCTCCAGCTCCAGGGCTCTGGCTGCCGTCAGCACAGCTCTATGTGGCTTGTCAGCAAGAAATATCTCACAGTGAGACAAGCAGAGAGAGGATCTGGCCTCCAGTGCGCTATTTATCTCCATCACGCCTCCAAATGAGGTCATCAAGCTGCGACCTGATTGACAGGCTCGACTCCACCCCTTCACAAGTTGACACCAGATGATGCAACTGCCGCATATTGGTTGGTTTTCCTGTGCGTTTCGGGTTCTGGTTTCCAGCTTCTTGGCTTACCTGGCCTTTTTTTTGGTTCCTGGACAATGACAGGAGGTCCCCAAGCACAAATGGGTTGGGGAGACCCTGCACCTGGAGATCTGTAAGCCCTGAGAACAAAGGAGGAGTGAAGGTAAGGGTTTGCCCCCAGGGTGGACAGAGAAAGGGAGGGAGAGAGAGCCTACCCCTTGAGCCCATGTCCCAAACTGAGCAGACCTGCCATGGTGACGAAGGCTCGGGGGCCCGGTCTTGGCAGCTAACGGCAACGACAGCATCTGTGATCTTCCTGCATTTGGCATTATGGCATGGCTGTGTGAGTCTGAAGAGGGCTTTATAGACTGGTATCTTCAACCAAATGGTTGGCCTTGGACTTCTCATCTTCAGCCTCCCGGGGCTCTGATTCATGTACCATCTAACGTGCAAATGACTTAGAGCAGCCTTGGCCTTGGCCTTGGGCTGCTAGCCCATCACCTCCCTGTGCGAGCTCTCCGGGACCCTGGAAGTCCTGCCCCTACAGCATGAGTGGGTGGCCCCACAGGACAGGGGACTCTCAGGGACAGCACCCTCGCCTCCAGGGTGAACACAGCTTCCCCACGGCTCTTAATCTAGCCATAGGTGCCCATCTAGGTGCCAGGGGTGTGGGGCCCTGGGAGGGGCACCCCAACACATGGGGTGCCCTGCGATGTTGGCCCCCACAGCCCTGGCCATGTCGCCCGCCCTGCCCCCTCCGGGCCCCATGCTGTGGCTCCAACTGGGTTTGACTCTGACAGGGCCCTGTGAGTGCTGATACATTTGCAGTTTCTGAGCAACTCTTAAGCCAGCGTTCAGAGCAGGCTGTTTTTCCAGTGGAAACTGTAACCCGAACCCAGGAAGGTTCCCACTCCCTTGCTTGCTCACACGGAAATGTACCCCTGCAGCCCTCTAACCGGCAGGCTGCCTTTGGCTGCACCACCAGACGTCCTGGCTGGGGCCGTGCCACTCCAAGCCAGAGGTGGCTCCCGGTCCAACGCCTGCCCTCCTGCCCAGAGCCTAAAGTGCCACCGCATGCAGCGCCAGGCCCCGGGGCCCCAGGGACAGAGTCCAGCTGCCGTTGGCGGACGGGCGTGGGTGGCTGGGCACATGGAGGACAAGGTGGAGGGAAGGCAGGGAGGTCCCCTGCTGAGGGGTCATGGCCAGGGGTCACCACTCTGGCCCAGCATGCCCAGTTCCTGGGCTCGAACCGGAGGCAGCCTGTGGCCCCTGGACTGGACTGGGCGCACCCCCAGCTGACCGGCACAGGACAGGAGAAGCCTGGTGGGTCAGAGAGCCAGATAGTCTCCTCCCAGGAGCCTCAGGCCCGGCTGGGTAACTGTCCACTGTCCTGGGACAATGATGTCCCACTGACCAGCCACAAGGCCCAGGAGGTCCAGCACCATGTGCCCCGGGCATGATCCCCATAGCAGAAGGGAGATTCCCACTGGTGCCTCTTCACAGGGGGGCGGCAACACGTTCTTCTCCCTGACCCCCTGCCCTGGCTTGGGAGGGGTGCAGGCTGCTGTGGCCCCCCTCAGCGTTCTCCTGGGTCCCAGCTCCTGAGCACCGGGCTGGGCTCACCTGCAGGGACTTGTCCTTTCAAGAGCCGCCGTCCCCACCCAGCCCGCTCGGCTTAAGCAACAAAAGCCGCCCAAGACAGCATCGCTGGCTACGTTTGTGTCTCTCTGCAGATGTTCCTGCGCTTCCGGCATGCGGGGCGCCCAACGGGGCTTTGTAAATGTTTGTGGAGTCCAGGGAAGAGGTGGCGACCCTTTGAAGCTGCGGCCCTTTGTAGAGGCTCAGATGAGGCTCCCTAGCCCCCTGCCAGCAGGCGGTGCCCTGGGCGGACTCGCAGCCTGCACCCAGCTGAAGAGACCCCAGCCAGCACCGCCAAAGCTCTTTCCTGCTCCAGCATGTGCCCCTCCCTCCCCACGCCAGGACTCACCATAGGAACTTGGGCCCCCAAAGGAAGGGGGGAGGGTGTCCAGGCCCTCCTGGCGGCACTCCATCGGGACAGCAGCAGCTATGAACACAGCAGTCCCAACACCAAACCCTGGATCCAGCCCAGCCAAAGCCTCCTGCATTCTGGTGCAGCTCCACATTCCCCAGGAGAAGACCACTGAGAGCCCTGGTGACGCACAGTGGGCCTGCTAACTGCAAAATCAGCAGTTCAAAACCACCAGCGGCTCCACAGGAAGGAGACAGGGCCTTACACCCCTAAAAAGAGTGGCAGTCTTGACACTGGATTATACGAGGAGGAGTGGAATTGGAGAGCATGCTGCGGTGTGTATTTTTGCCACCATTAGAAAAAAAATCATAATCACATGAATGACGACTACAGAGAAGAAGTTTCTTCTAGGATCTTCCTTATTTCTGTGTCCAACTGTCCCCGGCATGTGACACCGCAGAGAGGACCTGGCTGGGGTCAGGCGGGCCGTGGTCCTCAGAGTCACAGCCTTGCCCCTCCACGCTCTAACAGGCTCTTGTGCAGCAGATTGGCCCAATGCAGCATTAGCTTTATCTAGTGCCTTTGGACCTCCTGACTGCTGTTTCCATGAGTATTGATTGTGGATTCAAGAAAGACAAAATCCCCAACTCCAACCTTTCCTCCATTGGTCATGATGTGCCCTTTGGGGCCAGTCGTGTGGATCTGGGTCTTCTTTACCTTGAGCTGTCATCCACCTGGAAGGCGACAATCCTCGACCTCCATCGGCACGTACCCCAAGGCCTCATTTTCAGCAAGGCTGTGCCGTCTGCTCGTGTCGCAGGTGTGCCTAAGCCTTCCTCTCGTCCTGATGCCGCACTCTTCTTCCTGGACCCCAGCATCTCGGCTGATCTGCTCAGCACACAGACTGAACAAGTGTGGTGAGGGGGTAAAACACCTTTCCCGGTTTAAAGCTCTCCCGTGGTCACCACTAGCCATCTTTTCCAGGTGTTTGTCTATTTCCTCCAAGTCTTTTGTGTGACTGGCTGGTTTCTAAGGAACCTCAGAGAGGTCCACCCATGTGGGGACCCATGTCGGGGCCTCACCTCACACTCCCCTGGCTGGGCAGTGTGTCTCCGCTGTATGGACACAAGCTGACGCGTCCATATGCCGCCTGGGCAGAGAGTGTGTGGCTTTTTGTTTTGTTTTAAGATCATTTTATTGGGGGCTCTTACAGCGCTTCTAACAATCCACGCGACAATTGTATCCAGCATAATTGTACATATGTGGCCATCATTCTTTTAGAAACATATACATTCTATTTTGAGCCCTTGGTATCAGCTCCTCTTTTTACCCTCCCTCCCCACCCTCGTGACCCCTTGTTAAATGATAAATTAGTATTAATTTCATATCTTTTGTTTTTTAAACAAATCCCAGGTCTGCGGCAGCCCTGCACCGGGCAAGTCTCTTGACGTTATTTTCCCAGCAGCCTCTGCTCACCCTGCATCTCTGTATTTGTGTCGCTACCCCACCCAACCACCCTGTGGTGGGCATTCTCGCTGCCCCTCAAGCTTTGTCCTCCTGATCCTGTGACTGCACGCTTCACAGACCAGGGACGGAAGCTGCCGGTCCCGACAAGAGTCACGCTCATAGCCAGGGTCAAGCGGCCCCTGTGAGTTTCTGGGAGGCAGTCAGCCTCCTCTTCCTCCCCAGCAGAGCAGCTGCTGGGGAGGAACCGCTGGCCTTGCGGTGAGCAGCCCGGCACATGGTAATAGACAGCATAATGTCAGCATAACTTTCACACACACCCAGAAGCCAGGGCAGTCCAGTGACGGGCTGTGTCTCGGTGCTTGGTTGGTTGTGGTAACCTGAACTGGGCCAGGGCTACCGCTGAGGTTGGCCTGTCTGTCACCTGAGGTTTGTCCTCGTCCCTGCTTCTAATGGGCTGCAGTGAGGTGATGTGCAGGGAGCCCGCCCCCCACCCCGCTCCGAGGGTCCCAGGTCACACCCGTACATGTGCACACAGGGCCCTGAGGAAATTGTGTCATGTGGGCAGGGGGCAACCTCCTTCCCCTCTTCTTCCCCGGCTTGAGCCTCCGGGTCGTAGGGTCCCATCCCCTAGCCTGGGAGTTGTTCTCTCTGGTTCTCGGGGCCCCTGCCCCTTGCCCTGCCCCACTGGGTGGCTCAGGCTAAGGTTGCACCCCACGGGGCACGGACTGCAGTCTCGAGTCTCCACAGTGCCCTCAGTGCCAGGGAGTGCATTCTGGCCTGGACTGTGTCCATGTGGGTGGCCAGGTGATGAGTCCCCAGCTCTGGGTCTGGGCAGGCTGGCCCCGAAGACCCTGGCCTCTGGCCTCGTTGTCCACCCCAGCCCCACCCCCCAGATTGAGATGGCCCCAGCTACTGGTCTGAGACCCACGCTGGGCTGCGGGCGGGGTCTCCAGGCTCAAAGCCCAGCGGGAGTCTAGCCTTTCCTGTGATGATCAGAGCCAGGTCCAGCTCTTCCCAGCCACCTAGGAAGGAGCCCAGATCAGGATCTTGGCCAAAGACCACAGGGGTGTCCGGAATCCCTTTCTACCTGTGGACAGGTGGGGCTACCAAGCATCCTGAGATGCAGATGGTGGCACGTGGGCCTAATGAGTCTACCTGTGCCCAGGGCACTGGCATGCAGACCAGGACGGCTGGCTGGAACTGGGGCTCCAGTCCAGAGGGGCCAAGAAGGGGTCAAAGGCTCCTCACACACATACAATTGTGTGCATGGGTGTCATATACATGGACACACGTGTGCACAGATACCCACACACATGTGTGCACACACAGGTACACATGTGGACATTGCGTGCTGTGCACACAATGTATGGACACAGGTAGACATGAATGCCCCATGCATGCTAGCACACACAGGCATCACAGGCATGTATGTGCATGTGCACAGACACCCACACATATGTGCGCACACACACAAGTACACGTGTGCACAGGTGCACCAGGTCTACTCTTGGGAACAAATGTGGCAGAGAAAATGGGGACAGAAACCCATAAGCTGTCCCCAGGGACCTTCCACCCAGAGTCCTCTCTGTAGATGGGGGCTGAGGGCTGCTAGGAGGTGACCATTGGATGGGGGGGCAAGGTACCCCCTGTCCCCTGCCACCATTACCTCGTGTTTTTCCTGAGATCGCGGTCGGCGTGCTGGTGTGGGATACCACAGACAGGAAGGGGTCATCCTGCTCCAGATGGGGGCAGGGTATGTGAGCACACTCAGGGGGGCCACCCTGAGGTGGGTGTAGGGTGGGGTGAGGAGGGGTTAGTGGAAGCTTCTAGACTCTTGCAGTTGGGACCCTGCCCTTGCTGTCCCCAACAGGAGCCCAGGGACCCTGCCATAGGTGGGGATGGGGTGTGGGGTGGCTCCAGGCGACGCCCAGCCTCCTGGATGCCTGATCCCAGTGACCAGCAGTTTCTGCCCCAGGCCATGGGGCTGTGGGTGCCCAAGATGCCCCAGCACCTCCTGGGGCACTCCTGTGCTGGCCTGAGTGCCCGGCCGCCTGCCCCCCCGGAAGGCCGGGAAAGGACTACTGCAGACACACCTCGTTTCCTCTTGGCGGGAGCTCGGCGGCAGCGCTGCTAGAACAAAGCGTGGATTGTGCCTTGCTCGGGCGCTCCCCGGTCGAGCGCTGCCCTGGCCTGGCCCCACGGTGGCAGCCGAGCTGGTCCTCGTAGCTCACAGAGCAGGCTGGAGCCAGCCGCTGTCCTGGGACCCCAAGCATCGTGTTCAGGCCAGCCATCTGCTGAACTGCACCCTGCTGGCCTCCATACCTGGTCAGCCGGTGACCACCACCACCACTACCACCCCCTGCTCACTTGCACTGCCCCTCCAGTATCATGCCTTTCTGTAGGGGTCTCAGCCTTCTGGGGGCTCCGTGGGGCCTTTGGAGGACCCTAGGAGGCTGGATGGGGGTGGGGAGCAGACAGGAAAGAGAAACAGCCCTAACCCTGGACCACTGCTGGGCCCTGCAGCCCCCAGGCCCCTCATGGTGTCCCACAGTGCACAAGCCTCGGCGCACGAGCCCCTCACGTGTTGTGCTCCGTGTGTGCGCACCCTCACATGCCAACTCACGCGTGTACACCTCTGCCTGAGCGCTCTCGTCCACGTGAGCGCCCCTGATCGACAAGCCAAAGGTACGCTCACACACCTGGCACACGCATGCACGCTCAGGCCTTCAGTTTTGCACGTGCCTGCATCTCTCACTGGAGGGGCCAGCACCCCGTGGGGAGACGGCTCAGGACTGGCCGCTGGGGTTCAGGCCGGGCCATAGGTCTTCACAGCCAGGGATGGGCAGGAGAGCCCCAGATGGACCAGGCACAGGGAGCCCCTCCCCACCAGACACCCTCAGGGGCCTCATCTAGGGACCCTTGCCCCATGATGGCCCCCACCAGCCCCCACTAGGGGGGCCCCAGGCGCTCTCCCTGTCTGTTGATTTAACCCCCGCCTGCCCGGCGGCTGCCTGTCACTGCCCTGAAAGGCGCTTTGTGCGTGCTGAGTGGCGGTGGCGGCGGCGGCGGGCTTGTCTTGGACGGGCTCCAGGAAGAGCGCAGAACGGTTTTTGGAAGAGAGTGGGGAAAAATAGAGGGAAAAGCTGTGAACAGGGAAGGAATGTACCTCTGAGCAGCCAGCGCCGCCCCAGGCCCGCCCTCTCCCAGCCTGGGCCAAGGCTGTGGGCTGGACTGCCCTCCACCACCCAGCCGGGGCCCCAGGACAAGGTCCCTCCCGGGTAAGGGCCAGGCCTGCCTGCTGCCCTGTCAACAGAAGCCCGAGGCTGGGGGTCAGAGTGCCCAGTTAAAAGGCCCCGAGCCAGTGCACACGTGGGGTGGGGGTGGGGCTGCCCTCTGGGGAGGGTTCAGCCCCTCAGAATTCGGATGGGGTCCTACCCTCCACCAGGCTCCCGGAAGGGCACACCCACCCCACAGAACAGAGTCAAAGCCCCGGGCGCCACTGCAGGCGCACTGGACGTGGGGCAGGACACAGCTGTGAGCCCCGGCAGTAGCTGGCAGCACTGGCCGGCCGGCCTTCAGGACAGCAGCCAGCATGGCTGGCGGCGGCAGGAGTCTGTCTGTCTGATCACCCGACTCCTGTTTGTCCCTCACTCCCTGGGCGTTGGCTCCAGCCAGTTGACCCCAGGGACTGGAGATCCCAGCCCACCCCTCCCAGTGTCCACAAGAAGGGGCCATGGAGGGGACTACCCTGGGCACTTCTGAGACCAAGCTGGGGCGCAGGGGGACCTAGCCCCCGCCCCCAACGCCCTCTGAGTAGAAAGGCTGGGACCTCTGCTCCCTCAGCCTAAGCCTGGAAGGGGAACCCGGCCCACTGCCCACCTGGCCCTGCCGTAGAGCCCTGGGGGAGGACAATGACCCAGCTGGCCCCCTACCCCCAGGAAGCCTCCAGCGGCAGATGAGCCTCCTGAAGCCCCCAGCCCTGGCAGCCAGAGGGCACAGAAACACTTCCTCCGGGTCCCTAAGGGTTCCCGTGTCCCCCTGAAAGCACCCCAGGAGGTGGGGGTCGGGGTGGGGAAAAGAGGGTCCGGTGCCTGCGGGAGGCTCTGCCTGCGGAGAACCACTGCAAACCCCCTCCGCGCCGCCCGCCCGGCTCCCCGCAGCCCTTATAGGTCCTGCCACGGTCAGGACCAGCCAGACGCCCCCGACCCTTCAAGCCTGGTGCCCTCCCTCCAGCCAGCTGTTCGCAGCTGTCACCACCTGCCGGCCCAGGGCCAGACGCCTGGCGGCTGTCACAGGAAAGTGGGGGGTGGGAGGCTTGCAGCTGCCGGGTGTGGGGGTGTGGGAGCCCCTCCTCCAGGCCACCACCTTACCTGCCTAGTGTGATGTATACCCCTACCATGGGCCCAGGAGCCACCTCGGGTCCAGGCCTCCCAGGAGGTAAGGGCTGGTGAATGTACTTCTGCTGGAAGGACCTGAGTCACCCGGATGAGAACCTCAGCTCACAGCTATGGCAGGGACACTGGGCATTTGCCCACCCAGACCAAGAGATCCCCATCCCTGGGTTCTCCCGCCATGGCCACCTCTGGGGTGCTTGACCCAGGGAGTCTCACACCAGCACATGCAGGCTCTGCAAAGCTCGGAGGACGTGGCCGGCCTCCTGTGCTGGGCACTCGCTGAGCACATGCTAGACACTCGCTGGGCACTCACTGGCCACTCCTGGCACACATTCCCCTGGAGCTCTAGGCTGCAGGAGGCCCTGAAAACTTCTACACCTGGGATTGGAAGGTGGGGTCTGTATTCTAAGCTGATGACTCCCATGGGGACAGGTTCCCTATGGGCCTGCAGCCCCCCAAAACCTCAGGCCACTGTGCTCACCACTAGGTCCAACCCAAGCACACAGACTGGTCACATCCCGAGAGAAAACCCAGACCCCGTGAGGAATGTCCAAGCCCCAGGGTCAGTGTGTCAGAGGGGAGCCCAGGAGGACCCCTGGCTCCAGAGTTTCCTCTGCATCCCGCACCCCCACCCCCACCCTTCTGCCCACTCCCCAGGCTGGGCTTCACACCAGCAACACCCACACACCTCCCTCAGGCCAGCAGCCCCATGCCCCCATTCACATGCCTCCATGACCCTACCATACCCCACAAAACTCCCTCCGGGCCCCCATCACGCCCCTCCACATGTGCACCGGGCAGGCCCTGCCCTGGAGAAACACTCTCTGCCCAGCCTGCTGGGATCAACCCCTAAGAGTGGCCTGGTCTCTTGGCGACAGGTATGCCCTTTCCCTTGACCCCCAGACCCTGATAGTCTAGCCTGGGGTCTTTGCATTGGGACAGCAGTGCCCCCATCCCCTGGACAGAGCCTGTGCCCCCTACCTTCTACTCCCTCTCCGGAGCCAGGGCCAAGAGTCCCAGGAGGCAGTAGCGGTGCAGGATCTGGACACTGATGCATAGGCCAGGGTTGGGGGTGCTGGGCTGGGGGTGCTGGGTTGGGGGGGGCGGTGCGTGCGCAGGCCAGCCTGCTACAAGCTGAGAAGTGAAGGAGCTCACAGGGCGGCTACAACAAAGGTGAGGGCACTGCACATTCCCTGTGCTGCTGAGAGCAGCTGAGGGGGAGGACAGGAGGCCCCAGGATGGGGAT
Organism: Echinops telfairi; assembly: GCF_000313985.2. Classification (NCBI taxonomy): domain Eukaryota; kingdom Metazoa; phylum Chordata; class Mammalia; order Afrosoricida; family Tenrecidae; genus Echinops; species Echinops telfairi. The sequence continues at coordinate 3,757,446 of NW_022103925.1, forward strand.
GGGGAGTCCCAAGGTTGCCTTACCTCTTGGTGGGTATGGGAGCTGGTGGACACAAGAGCCAGGTGGCCATGCGAGTGGGTTGGTGTAGGAGCAGGTGAGGATGGGAGAGGGTGGGCACGGGAGCAGGAGGGCATGGAAGTGGGTGAGCAAAGGAGTAGGTGGACACAGGAGCCAGGCAGTCAAGGGAGAGGGTGGGTGTGGCAGTTACATAATCTCCTGTCGATTTGCGAAGGGGTGGGGTCTGGCCTGTCAATCCGGCTGCAGATCGATGACCTCGTTTGGAGCCGCCACAGAGAGAAGCAGCTCGCTGGAGGCCAGACCCACTCGCTCTGCTTCGTATGCTTGATGACAAGCCACATGGAACGACGCTGAGGGCAGACAGAGCCCTGGAGCTGGAGGAGCCCCATGGAGACCCACGCTGAAATGCTTCCACCGCCACTGGATCCACAAGACTTTTTATCCGCTGGCCTGTGATCGTCCATTACATGTGTTACATGAATCTGAAGAGGAATTTGCAGACTGGTATTGGGCATATGGGTTAATATTGGACTTAAGGACTTGATCTGGACTGGGCTGGGGTGTTTTCTTAATATACAATTACTCTGCATATTAAGCTCTTTCTTATACACATATGAGTGTCTCTGGATTTGTTTCTCTAGTCTACCCAGACTAACACATGGGCATGGGGGAGGGCAAACATGAGAACATAGATGGGCACAGGAGTGGATAGGCACAGGAGCCAGAGACCAGAGGAGAGCAGGCTGTTGTGGGAACCGAGGACCAGGAGACCACCTGGGTGGGAGCAGTTAAGTTGGGGGAGGGGCTCCAGCAGGTGGGCCAGGTGGTCACTGCTCCATGGACAAAGGTGAAATTGGGGTTATCATCATCATAAGAAAGTCAGGGCTTCGGAACCTGGCAGTGACCAGGGTGACTAGGGTGAGGGGCTGGTTGGGGAGGCAACAAGAGTCCCAGGACCCCAGCCCCAAGCCCAGCCTGGGCATGTCCAGGGCCTGAGGCCCAGAAATGAGACCTCCCTCATGGGGGTTTCTGGGGACAAAGAGCCCCAGGTGGCTGGGGTGGGATAGTTTCCCCTAGGAACGGGGGAGGGGGGTGGGGGGGGGGCTCAGGGGAAGGGGTGGGCAGTGGCCTGGGTGGACAGGCCTCCCTCTTGGTCCCTGGCCAGCAGCTTCCTCGGCTTCCCAGACTCCAGAGAGGTCTGATGCCAGGGGCTCAGGGAGGCACTTTGTGGGCCATCCTGAAATCAGTATGGGGGTGTGGGGTAGGAGCCCTCCTCACCCCCTCCTCCCTGCCTGCCCTGTCCAGCTCCTCTTCAAGGTCCCCAGGAGACCAGAGAGACAGAAAGGGAGTGGCCGATCACCCTCGCCAGGGCCCAGCCTCGCACAGCAGCGACAACCTCTCAGAGAAGGGCTCTTGCGGCCCCTCAGGGGGGATCCCCCAGCCCCAGGCCTCCCTCCTCCCCAGCTCATCACCCAGGCCTGGCCATCCCCACCAGGGCCCTGAGCCCAGCCAGGCCTGGGCGCCGTATGGCTGGTCACGCGGTAAGGTCAGCGCAGGGCACGGGGCCCTGCCAGGCCCCGCCCGCAGCCCCACCCCACGCCAGCTCAGGCCCCCCTGGGTGAAGTGCAACCACCAGCCCTGCCGGTCAGATAGGCCGCCCTAGCTCCTGGGACACCGGGAAGAGTCTCACTCCGGAAGGTCCTGTAGCCGTGGGGTCGGGGGCTGCTTCTCTGGGGCCGGAACCCCATGGGCCTGCCCCTCTGTCCCCTGTGGGGTTCCTCTGTCCTCACTGGCCAGCACCATGTGTGGCCTGGGTTGTACAGCCAGGCCCCAGGCAAGGTCACTGGGGTGGGCACATTCCAGCGCCCGCATAGGGCACATCCCTCGGTGCCCCCAGACCTGCACACCAGCCAGGGAGGCTCTGCTGGGCTCCAGGTCCCCAACCACCTAGCCCCATGGGCTGACGTCACCCTTCACCCCACACCCGAGGGGCTGTGCTGTGTGGTGCGTCCCCCTCCTGTGCGCTTGGCCCTTGTCCCTCCGCCACACGCCCTACGTGGGTCTCTGTTCTGTTCTTTGTTTCATGTCCCTGCCTCGGACCCACATGCCCTGTCCTCGCTACAGTGTCCTGTGTGCTGTGTGCTGTATCCCCACCCTGTGTCCCATGTCCCCTGTGCCTTCACCCCAATGTCCTCTCTCCTTACCCTGAGTCCTTATGTCATGTCCATGTCCTCACTCCCATGTCTCCACCCGATGTCCATGTTCTCACACTAATGTCCTGTGTCCATGTCCTATCTCCAATGTCCACTGGCCCCACCCTTTACCCATGTCCCCTCTGCCCTGTCCTCACTCTAGCCTCCAGAGCTGTGCCCCTCGCTGTGCCCCCTGGCCTGTGCCCTTGCCAGGCTGTGTCCCACCCTCTGCATTCAGCTCCCGGGTCCCCTGGCACCCAGCCCCCTCTGGGGCCTCGGGGCAGACTTTGATCTCTTGCCAGGCCCCTGCTGACCTGAATGCCCGAGGGGGCAGGGCATCCAAGTCCCCGCCCTGGGCATCGGTCTCAGCCTCCCCCCTCCACCCCAGGGACAGCTGCGGGCAGCTCCTCGGATGCCCCTTTGAAGCCTGTTGGGGGGTGGGGGTGGCGGGCAGGGGCAGGCGAGGGCGGTCACACCCAAGGGTGTCAGGGCTGGGGCCACCTTTCAAGTTCTGTGGGCTTCACTGGGCAAGCTTGTGGCGGGCCAGGACCAGGATCAGAGACAGCAGCAGGAGGCTGACCGCTCAGCCGGTTCGGCACCCTGTCCCCATGGCATTTCTCCCTGGTCCATAGTCAGGAGCCTGGTCCAGCTCAGCTGCCTCCCTCTGCCACCAGACTGGGACCCCCCAGGACAGGGCCCAGGCCCTCCCCAACCCCACAGAAACCTGGCACCCAGCCGGGGACAGGGCACTTATGGGCGACCCTCCCGGAGACACCCATGGCTGTCCACTGACCTTCCCAGCTGCAGCCAAGGGCACTCTAGGACCTGGCCCTTAGTTCATATGGGGGGTGGGGCACTGGGGCAGGGGTAGGGCTCAACCAAGGACCCTGGCCCCTCCACCTCCTCCAGGGCCCAGACCCATTCTAAACATCCACCCCCAATGTGTCTTCTCTTCCTTCCATGTCTGCCCCCTCCCTCCCCCAGCGTGTCTCATCCCCACTGCCTGTCCCCTCCCTCTGTGCCTGCCACTCCCCCAGTGTGGCTGCCCCTCCCTCAATGTGCCTGCCCCTCCCCCAGCGTGTCTGCCCCTCCCTCAATGTGCCTGCCCATCCCCCATGCGTCTGCCTCTAGCCCCCAGTGTCTCTGCCCTTCCCCCATATGGTCTGCCTCCTCCCTGTGTCTGTCACCTACCCCCGTGTCTCTGCCCCTCCCCCAGTGTGTCTGCCCTCCCTCCATGCCTCTGCCCCAGCTGGTGCACCTGTGTCCACCTGATGTTGCCCCAGGAGTGCCAGGGGAGGGGATACACCCCAGCCAGGCATGGCAGGAGACAGTGGATGGGGCCCCCAGGGGGGCCTGATCTGTAGAGGTGAGTGAGGGACACTAAATCCCTCCCCACCAAGGGGACCCCTGCATATCCCACAATCCCCACCAGTCCGGAGTCCTATGCTACGGCCGTGGGCCGGATTCTGTGCAATCCCTGCTCCCCCTCGGTGCTCTTCCCCTGGCCCCCTCCCCTCAGCGCCCCCAGCCAGCTCCCACCATCAGTCAGCCAGTCAACAAACGTCTGTGGGAGGCACACTGGCACCACACAAGGCCCAGCTCCATGGAGGAGCTTCCGCCCGTCCACTGCACTCCCTGAGCGGCTCTGGGGGCAGGCACACTCTGCCCCTCCCACCTCCTGCCCCCCAGGACCCCTTTAGAACCCTTCCTTCATTCACCCTGAGGTCCCTCCAGGTGGGGGATGTGGAAGCAAGAGGCCATTGTGGACAGGGAACCCTGGGACACATGTGGGTGTGGCGCAGTTGTGCACCTGGAAGTAGGAAGGGCCCGGGGGTGGGTGGACACTTTGCAATCAGGGGGCGGCCATGGCAGTCAAGTGGTCAGGCAGCCATTCCAAGGGGCAGGAGGCTGGGGTGCTAGGTGCTCCCTGCCGACAGCCACCAAGCCCACGGCCACCAAGTTGATTCTGGCTCAGCGGCCCCCGCAGGACAGAATAGAAGACCAGAGGACTTCAGAAAGCCCAGGGTCATGGCAGCATGCGGCTGCAGCCTCCTCTCTCAGAGGAGCTGGTGGTTTCGAACCACCAGCCTTTTGGTCAGTTCCCAACACAAGCCACGGTGACACTCAGGCTCCTGGCACCCACCGGGAGGCGGGTGTCCTCATGAGCTGGTGGCAGGGCTTGGGTTGGAGCTACTCCAGGGACAGAGCAGGGATGACACCAACAAGAGAAGGATGGAGAGGTGGATGGACCAACAAGGGAGGGATGGAGAGGTGGATGGACCAACAAGGGAGGGGTGGAGAGGTGGATGGACCAACAAGGGAGGGGTGGAGAGGTGGATGGACCAACAAGAGAGGGGTGGAGAGGTGGATGGACCAACAAGGGAGGGGTGGAGAGG
>NW_022103925.1:3762551-3779319 GCF_000313985.2 Echinops telfairi
TGGACCAACAAGGGAGGGGTGGAGAGGTGGGTGGACCAACAGGGAGGGATGGAGAGGTGGATGGACCAACAAGGGAGGGATGGAGAGGTGGATGGACCAACAGGGAGGGATGGAGAGGTGGATGGACCAACAAGGGAGGGGTGGAGAGGTGGATGATACCAATAAGGGAGGGATAGAGAGGTGGGTGGAAGGGGCTTGAGGCCAATGGACTCTTGAGCCCCAGAGGGCATGGGTTCTAGGGGTGGGGGGTGGAGCTCCGGGTGGTGGTTCAGGGCGGAGGCTTGGACCTCGAAGGTGGCTGGAGCTCTGAGGGTGGGGCTGAGGATGTCGTCTCCTGGGGTTGGGGGGGGACCTCGGTCTACCTTCACCCAAACATGTTCTCTTGACCTGTCCCTCCTCAGGACCCTCGGAGCTGGGCTGGCGCCGCCTACTCAGTCTCCAGCCTGCCCAGCAGACTCCGCTCACTGGGCCAGCAGGTCACTGCCCTTGAGATTGGCCTGCAGACAGCCCAGCATCAGAGAGCAGTCATCGCTGCTCTCCCCAAACCTGGGGTCTACCTGCCTTCCTACATCTCGGCACCCCTGGGGTCTGCCCACCGCCTGAAGTCGCCCACTGTCCATGACCTTACCACCTGTGGTCTTCCCATCACCTGCCCTCTTGCCTGAGACCCATCTGAGCGCTAGTTCCACAGGCCCCTGGTCCTGTCTGCACCTGGGCTCGGTCACCAGCTGGGGACTTCCACCATAACCATAGCAGCCGCCCTCCAAACCCTCTGGGTAGGAGGCCTTGCCAGTGCACCACCCACTGCCCTGCCCTGAAGTGTAGTGACCAGCCCAGGGTCACCTCCCTCACTCCCAGGCCCACCTGGGACCCCGTGGGCCCTGTCTGAGGGGAGGAGGGATTCCAGTGGAAAGAGGAAGGACCCCGTTTAGGAGATCAGAGAAGGAGACCCCATTGTAGGGGTACCAAGAAGGGGAGGGAGTCTCAGCCCTGGGGCAGTGTGGCGGCCCTGCCCACTGGGAGGGGTTAGACGAGGCCTGGGCAGGTCCCCCTAGGCCCCGCCAGGCCAGGCAGCCCAAAGAGCATAGCCAGCCCAACCTGGTGGCAGGCACAGAGGCAAATCTGACTCGCAGTGACACTGCAGGACAGAGTGGCACTGCCACAGGGCGTCCCGGGCTGTGGCCATCACAGGAGCAGCCAGCCACTTTGTTTGCAGCTGAGAGCTTAACCACTCCGCACAGGCGCCTTGCTTTCAAGGGTTCTTTTTTTTGCCTTCCGCAGCCCCAGCGGGGTCTGGACTTGAGGGAGCCCGCGGGCACAGCAGGCCTGAGCTTTCCCCCCAAGGGCCTCTCGGACTGTCAGCATGACCCCTCATGAGTGGGGCAGTGTGCTGTCTGAGCCTCAGTTTCCCCTCTGCAGGGTACATCTCCATGCCCCCTAGTCACACTCTCTGGGACGGAGCCTAGAGGGTGGCCTGGGGAGGAGCCCACTGATGACCTCACCCAGAACCCTACCCCAGGCCATACACAAGAGGACCCTGATCCAGAGGGGGGCCCAGCCCTACCCATGGGCCTAATGCCCAGGACAGCCCCACCACGGAGGCACAGGGTGGTGCCAGAGAAGGTGGGTTCCCAGCCCACCCCACAGGTCCACCACGGACCAAGGGGCACAGGGAGCGACAGGAGCAGGGCTGGGCTCCTGTACCCAGAAGAGGGAACCCCAAGGGGTCCCCATGAGGAGCCAGAGGCTGGAAGCAGTGTTACCAGAGGCTTCCCAGGGCAGGTGTGGAGGAAGGGCCAACCAAGAGGTATAGACCTGGGCACAGGCTAGGGCACACACATCCTGCCACCCCAGGCCAGGCCTGCCCGACACACACAAGCACTAACACACACATATACCAAACACAGGCACTCACATAGACATAAGCATACACAGGCACAAATGCACATGCGCGTACAAGCAGGCAGGCACAGGTGTGAACACAGGCACAAGAGCACTCCCTGCCCCAACTGAATCACACACACACCTCCAGTAGAAACACGAGCTCCGGGACAAGGATGCACTCTTTCTTGTTTAACAAAATAAATTAAATATACGCGACTTCAGCTTAAACCCTAGATAAAATTACAGAGGTTTGGGTCTGCCCTGGGCAGTGGGAGGTGGGTGCCAGGCCTCCACGGGGTGCCAACACCAAGCTGCAGGAACAGGCCCCGGCCCCTGCCACCCACCCTCCCGGCCAGAATCCCTCCTTGCATTATTATTAATATTATTATCTTCATTTCTTAAATATAAATATCAAGGGGGCTCCTTCTCTTGGAGGGGGGTACACCCCCAGGCCTGGATCCAGGCTCTCACGGGCAGAGCCTGGGGCTACCACCACTGCCCCCAGCTCGGCTCGGGGTCCTGCTGGACACCCCGTCACCCAGGACAGGTGGTGGCAAAAATAGCCAGCTGCTGCCAGACTGGGCAGGGGTGCAGGCAGGCCAGTATCAGGGCAGGGCACAGCCAGGGCTGGGGCTGGTCAGTTTGCCAGGGCACTTCTCAGGCCCCTGGCAGGCTGAGGAGGGGTATCGGGGAGCCATGACCCCCCACCCCACCCCAGGAGCCAGGGATGGGGCGATTCCTTCATTAAGTCACTGCATCTGCACTGCAAAGCCAAAGTCCAGTCTTCCCCAGTTACTCACTGCGTGTGTGTGTGTGTGTGTGTGTGTGTGTGTGTGTGTGTGCAGTGCCGCACACCTCACCTTGTGGCCATGCTTCACACTGGGCTCCCTGGGCACTGGCTGCCCCTCCTGGCCTGTGGGCCCATCCTACTGTCTCTGTGTGCCCCTGAGCCCATGCGTCCGTCTGCCAGTGGCCCCCAAGAGCCTGGCCCTAGCACTGGTAGTGAATGTGCTGGTGTTGATGGACCTTGCCCTCCGTGTGCGAGTGCGTGTGCGTGTGCGTGTGCACGTCCGTGTACAGTTTGGGGTAAAGCTTGGGACCTGCCGCTGAGCCAGGGCCCAGCAGGTGCTGGGGGCCCGTGGGAGACCCATGCTCCTCACACAAGGCTGCTGCCACCACAGGCAGGTCCTTGTCCCCGCCGCGGTCCCGGGCTGCCCCGGGTGGGCGGTGCGTGGGCGTAGGCATGGGCGGTGCACCGGTCATGGGCGTGCACGGCTTCTTCTTGGTTTGGCAGAGCCACAGCAGCACAGTGCCCAGGATGAAGACGGCCCCTGCCGGGATGCCGATGACCACGGGCCACGGGAGGCTGGTGGTGGAGGACGACGACGCCACAGGCGGCCCGGGTGGCTTCGGGTCTGCAGAAGCGGTTGAGTGGGAGGGCGGGGTCACAGAAGGGTCCAGGGGTCGTGTCCATGGTGGAGGTAGGTGGGAGACCCAGGAATTCCCACCCACAGTGAAGGGGTGGGGGCCCAGGAGTCCAGCCCACAGTGAAGGGGTGGGGGCCCAGGAGTCCCGCCCACAGTGAAGGGGTGGGCCTACGAGCCCCACCTGGCAGCACTGTGAGGAAGGCACTGCGGAAGCTGTAGCCCATGGTGTTGGCGCCCAGGCAGATGTACATGCCGGCGTCGTCCTGGCGCGCGCGGGCGATGAGCAGCTTGTTGAGGTAGGAGCCGTCAGGCCGTGACCACACCTCGCCGGTGGGCAGCACCACAAACTTCTGGCCACCCACATCGATGGTGGAGTTGTGGCGGCCCTCGGCTCCATACTCCACACGCTTCAGCCACTGGATCACTGGCTTCACATCGCTGCGCACCTTGCACTGGAACGAGGTTGTGCCACCGAAGTCCACGGTCGTGTTCACGGGGTGCGTGCCGGTCAGCACGGGCTTGGAGCGCGTCCGCTCTGCGCAGGTGCGGGTGGCAGCTGTGGGCGGGGCTTCCCAGGCACCGCCCAGCATCCACAAAATCCAATCCACCTCGAGGGGGGCGTATTGATGGCGCCCACCCATCCACCCACCTCGCCGTCCTCTGCTCTCCAGGATTATGTCCACCCAGTAGGTGGCGTCCACCACCTGTCCACCCACCAGTCCATTGCCCGCCCTGGGCAATAACAGGTCACGTCCACTCTGCAGATGGCGTCCACCACCTGCCCACCCACCAGTCCACCCGCTGCCTGCCCTGGGCACTCACGGATCACGTCCACCCTGTAGGTGGCATTGATGGCTCCAGCGCGGTTGGACACACGGCACGTGTACTTGCCACTGTCCTCGGGCCGCAGGTTCTTGAGGCTCAGCGTCCACTTCTTCTTCTTGCTCTCGCTGGCCTCGGCCCGCAACAGGGCCTGGTCATCCTTCATCCACGTGATGTCCGGCCTCGGGTACCCGCTGGCGACGCACTTGAGCCGCACGGAGCTGCCCACGGGCCGTGCGATGACCCGGCGCCGCATCTTAGAGGGCTGTGTGAAGCGGGGCCGCGCTGCAGGGCCAGGCAGCGCTGAAGTCAGAGCGGAAAGGTCCGAGCACCACCCCCGCAATCATCGCCCCCACCCCACTCCTGGGCAGCACTTACCCCACTGCTTACTGGCTGGGTCCTCTTGGCCCCCGGCAGAGCCGTCAGCCGCTGGGCTGATCTTCCCTGGGCTGGTGTCCTCTGCAGAGCAGGGGGCGAGGAGGAGGGGAGCATGAGGGAGGAGGCGCTGGAGACCCCAGCCCCTCCCGCCCATCTGGGAGAGCCCTCGAGGACACGCCCACGCGGCAGAATCCCCAAGACAGCTGGGGAGAGCTGCCCAGCGGCGCCCTGGGCACAGGTGACCCCAACGGGCTGGGAGGGGCAGGCGAAGGGCGGTGGGTGGGCCTGCCCCTCCCACCCCGGCTCCAGGGGGTCTGTGGGGCCTGGGACAGAAGTGGGGCCGAGCTGCCAGCAGCTGCGGTAACCCAAGCCCACATCAAGGCGCCTGAGGCCGCGGTGAATTAACATGGTTCGAATACCGCCCGGTCATCTGCCCCTTTGAAAGGCCCGTGGGGGTGGCCTGCACCAGCCTTCCCATCCTGGAGCCCAGAAAGGCCTGACGGCCTGACGGGAGGTGGGGGGGGGGGGCCCCCCCGCGCATGCTGAGGAACCAGGGCCAAGCCAGGTGGTCTCAGACGCCCACCATGAGCTGCCTTGAGTTGAGCATGGCCACCTCTGTGCCACCACATGGCTCTGGAAGGGCCTTTCCAAGAGGCCCCCCACCAACACACAGGAAGGAACCCAGACTGAGAGAGGGCGGGGCACCCAGGCCTGGTATCAGGGTGTGTCTCTGGGTGACACCTGTCCAATCCAGGGCCCTGGGCATAGAGGACAGAGAACAGAGAGGCCGCTGGCTGCCCGGCGGCCCCTCTGAACTCCGAAATCCGAGCCTCAAAGCCCCAGCCGCCACCGAGGTACACCCTGCCAGGGCTGCCCGCCCAGCCCCTGCCTGCCCGCCTGGACTGGCAGCTTGCCTCCGGACCCCCGCCCAACGCAGAGTTCCTGTACCCTCTGCTACTGTCCCCAGCCCACTCTGCAGTGCACTATCAGTTCTCTGTGGGGAGGGCCTCCTACCCTCCCCCAGCCTGGGGTCAAGGAGGGTGGAGGGCGGAGGTCAGCCAGGGTCCAGGTGGCCCCAGCTGAGGCTGTGTGGGGTGTGTGGCAGGCGGGGGGAGGGCAGGTCTGCCAGCTGGGTGGGCGGGATATTGACTCAGGGTGCGGCCGGGGCCACCCTGTCCCAGTTGAGAGGATCCCGGGGTCTGACTGGTGCAGACTCTGTCTCTATCAGGGACCCTGTCCCACTACCCATGACCTTTGACCCACTGAGGTGCTGTGCGCGCACCTGTGACGATGAGCGTGTAGTTGACGCTGAGGCTGCCGAAGCCGTTGGTGGCTTTGCACACATAGGTGCCCGCGTCCTCACGTTCCACCGCCTTCACCTTCAGCCCCTGGAGCAGGACTCGGAAGCGGCTCCAGCCGCTGTGGATGGTGCGGCCGTCTTTGGTCCACATGGTCAACGGCGGCGGGTCCCCCTCCACGGGGCACTGCAGCCGAACCGTGCGGCCCAGCCGCGCCACCTGCCTGGGGATCACCTTGTCTGCCATCCTTGGAGGACCTGAGGCGTAGAGAGGACAGCTCAGTGAGGGGAGTGGAAGAGGGCAAGCAGGGGACCCCCACACGGGTGACTGTCCCTGCCCAGGGACCCTGGGTTTCCACCCATATTTACACATGCAGTAGAGGGTCGAGGCAGGGACCCCTCTTCCCAGACCACACGCCAGGCACTAACCCCATGTCCACTGAGTACCCATGTCTCACATGACCCCATGTCTATTAAGCACTCACTACGTGCCAGACCTGTGTTCACCCAGTACCCACTGTGCGCCAGATCCCACATTTACCCAGCACCCACTCCATGTCAGACCCCACACCCACTCAGCAACCACTGTGCGCCAGATCACATGTGTACCAAACCCCACTCCATATCAAACCCCACGTCCACGGGGGGGTTTGTCCCATACTCTACATCCACCCAGCACCCACTGTGCACCAGACTCACATGCACCCACCACCCACTGTGTACCCAGTAGACCCCCATATCCACCCAGCACCCACTGTATGCCAAGCCTCACACCCGCAGAGCACCCACTGTACGCCAGGCCCACATTCGTCCAGTGTCCACTGCGCACTAGGCCCATGTTTGCTGAGCATCCACTGTGTGCAAGCAGTCCTTCCTGGACCAGGGACTATTCAGTACCCTCACAGAGCCTCATGTCCTGGGTCCCGACCCCCTCACCCCATACCTGGAGACAGCTCTCTCACAGAGGGAGGTCTGAGGACGGAACACACCCTTGACAAGCTCGTGTCAAGAAACACAGGGCAAGTTTCTAAGCAGCAGTGACGCTGAGGTGAGGGCCAACAGTGCCAAGGGGCTGGGGAACCCTCAGGGGCAGGGGTGGGCATAGGAAGGGTAAGGCTGTGGAGGACAGAGCAGACTGGGGTCTGGGTTGGGCAGCCAGGCCCAGGTGAACGCACGCTGGAGGTGATCAGGATGCAGGGAGCAGCACTTCCCCTGTTTCCTAGCCCCCTCCCAGTGGGGTGGTCACTCCCATAAACCTGGGGAGGCAGCCTCCAGTGCCCCAACGGTCCTTGGGGGGCAGGGGCCCTGCTGGCTCAGAGCATGGGGACCCCAGGCGGGTTGGGTGTGTGCGGCAGTGCAGGCAACAGCGGGCAGGCAGGCAGGCAGTGATGTTATCTCAACAGGGGCCTGACAGTGGAGGCATGTGTTTTTAATAACCAGCTGGTATTTTTTCAACATGCAATTACCAGCTGCTTACATTACCGAGTGGCGGCCCTCCCTTGTGCGCGGAGCTTCTGCGGGTCTGCGGAACCTGACCTGGCTTCCCTTCCTAACTTCTGCCACTGGGGACAGAGACCCTCCCCCAGCACTGAGCTCAGGGAAAACACAGGCAGGCGCCCCACCTCACCTCTGTGCTGGGGCAGAGGAGCCGGCAGGGGAGGGGGGAGATGAGGTCCAGGTTTGAGGACCCCTCTGGGGGTCCCCCAATGAGGAAATCTCTGGACTGTGATCCTAGCAGGAGTCAGCCCAGCCCTGCTGGTATGTGTGTGGGGAGAAAGGGGGCGCGGGGGGGGGCGGGGAGGGTAGCTCTCTGGGGCTATCAGCAAAGGGCCCACTTCCTGCAGTCTCTGACAGCCATGTGGGCAGGTGCAGGCCTCTTGGGGGACAGCAATGGGGGTGCCGGCCAGGCTGGGCCCAGGCTATGTGGCTACCTCTACCAGCCACTCAGCCGCACCCTGGCCATCTGTCCCAGGTGAAGGGGTCCTGACTGGCTTACAGGCACAGGGTGTATGGGCTGGGAGGACCCCCACTCACCAGCTCTCCCTGCGGCCACACACTGCCCTACCCCCTGCCCAGGGGCCTCTGGGGACACCCCCCACCCTAGGCCTCCCAGTCATTCCCAGGCAAACCCAGCCCACCACCTGTCACTGCCTAAAATTCCAGCATCACCGGCCTCCAGCCGGGAACACTGACAATGGCTGGTGGCCCCTCGTCCCACCCGCTGGCCCATGCGGCCTCCTGGGAGGGCACCTGGCACAGACCCGTCCCCAGACACCTGTCCAGGAAGCATGGGAGAGGCTGCTGGTGGCCTGAGCAGTCCCTCCCACTCCCTTGGGGGGCTTCCCCAACCAATCCACACCTTCCTGGAAACACATAGTAGGGGCTCCCCAAGGGCAGAGGGGCATACAACACCCCCCCCCAGCATGGGTCACAGCTGAGGAGGGGCACGGGCAGTGGGGACGCCAGACAGGTCCTGCAGCAAAGACAGAGCCAAGTGACCGCCAGCCAGCCGCTGCAGGAAGCTGAGCCCCCGGGGCAAGTGCTGCCAGAGGCCAGGCCATCAGCAGCGGCCAGAGGCCCCAGCTGGAGCCAGCCTTATCCTAAAGCAAACAGCCTCCCCTCCCCACCCCACCCCCACCCCTGCCACTACCACCCCCACCTGGGCCCAGCCGGTGGGGGCTGGTGCGGCTCCATTGTCCATCACCGCCAGGCCAGGGCCCTAGATCCCAGGCTAGCCCCACCAGGCGGGTGGGAGGGAGGCCCAGCCCCTCCAGACTGGCCAGGGGTTTGGGCCTCCTGACTCTATATTTAGCACAGGAAACACAGCCCCCATTGTTCCACCTGGAAGCAGCCTCCAGCCCACAGAGCCAGGGGAGAAACTGAGGCAGGAGCCGGCGGTGCGGGGAAGGGCCCAGCGGCACCCTCTACTCCATTGGGTGGTGAAGGGAGGCAGCTCTGGGTGGGGACTTTGGCAGAGTTTCTGGGGTCCCTCCACTGGGCCCTGCCTCCTCAGCCCCTTCCTCCAGGAAGTCCCCAACCTTAAACACACACAGGATGATGGACACACCCAGGTTCATGGGGGGTAGGATGGGGGAGGCTAACGAAACACCTCTGACCAGTAGTCCAGTAGTGGGGAGGGCACTTGGGGAGTGCTACCACCTCCCCTGCCCCTCCTCACTGGCCCTGCTGTGAAAGGCATGACTCAGAAAGGGGGTCCAGGCATGGGACTTTGCGGGCAGTGAAGCCTCTGGATGGGGTACAGTGGCCTGAAGGAGCCCAGAGTAAGGTGACCAGACGTCCCGCTTTTGGCGGGACAGTCCCAATTTTTAAAAAATTTTCCCGCGGCGTTTTTAAAAAGTCCCGATTTTTAAAAATGACAAGCTAGGGTATACCATTTTCCGCTGTCATGTGGCTATTTCGCCAGGATATGAATTTTATCAATGGTGTCCCGCTTTACCAATGTTAACATCTGGTCACCTTAGCCCAGAGGGCCCTCTGCCATCCATTCACCTCTGGAGAAGCTCTGTTTCAATAGCCACCTCTCCTTCTAGCCCAGCAGCCTCCACACATAGGCACTGCCCGGCCGTGCTGTGCTGATGGCAGGCAAGCAGCAAGGGGCCCAGCGCCTCGGGCAGCTGGTCCAGTTCTGTAAGACCAACTGGTCGGCTTTCTCTGTAAAGCAGAGGACCTGGGAACAGGCCTCCCCCGGCAGACCCCACACACACTGTAGCCCCCAGCACCTCTGGGGTCACCCCAAGCTCAGGACCCCTCCCCAGGCCACCATGGGGCCCTTGCAAGCAGGCTCTGGATCAGGCCTCACCAATGACAAACCTCCACGCCACCCGGCAGGCTCACAAGTAGGGCAGGGGCCCTGGGGATCGGCACAGAGGGTCAGGAGGCAGCTGAGCCAGGGAAAAGGGTTTGCTTGGTACATGGTATTGTGGCCGAGCCACAGGGCATCCCAAGGCTGGGACATGGGCAGACGCAGACACACACACACCAACACCACCACCACCACCACCACCACCACCACCACCCCTGTGACAAAGGGAAAACTCTCAGATGAACACCAGACTCACTGCTCTGGAGAGATCATTCTGACTCAGACGAGCCTAGAGGGAACCTGAACTGCTCCTGGGGCTTCCAAGGCTGTGAAACTTCCTGGGGACAGATGGCTTCATTCAAGGTGGAATGCTCACCGCAAGAACGGCAGTTTGAAACCACCAGCCACTCTGCGGGAGAAGAACAAGGCTTTCCACGCCTGTAAAGAGTGACAGTCTGGGAGACCCACAGGGGCAGCTCCACTCTGTTCTACGGGTCCCTGTGAGCCGGCACCAACTCGACAGCCCGAGTTTGGAGGGTTTGCCTCCATTGGGCAGCCAGTGGGTTTGAACTGCTGACCTTGTGGTTAGCAGCCCAACACAGACCCACTACACCACCAGGACTCCGGCTTCCAGATTAAGATCTGGACACTCAGATATCAGGCTCACTGGCAAGGCGTCTACTGCGACGCAGAGTTTCCAGGCTGCAAATCTGTGCGGAGCCTCCAGCCCAATCTTCCCGAGTTTGAACTGCTGACCTGTGGTTAGCTGCCCAACTCGTAGGCCCTACACCACCAGGGCTCAGAGGAGCTGGAAGATACAAAGGCCACCACTCGGTCAGAGGCCTTAGTGAGACATTCACTGCCATGTGTGGTCCCCTAGGGTGACATCCGGGCCAGCCTCACCCCCCAGCACTTTCACTCCCAGTCCCCAGCAGGATTCAGGCTGAGATCCTGACCCGGGGGGCATGGAGAGGGACAGGGAGGCAGGCACAAGGCACGGGCCTCTGGGAAGGACCCCACATGGTCTGCAGAGGTCAGGATCAAGGACCCTGGACAAGACGGGGGGCAGCCCCCCAAGGTTGGTCTATGTGCCCCTGCAGGCACCAGGGCCCTGAATGGCTAGTACCAGGCCTTGACCTCTGACCTCTCCTCTAGGCCTCTGGCACTCAGCCAGCAAGGAGCATGCACCTTGCAGCCCCAGCTGGGAGGGGTGCCCAGGATGTCAGGATCCTGGGGATATGGACATCACTGAGTTAGCTCATCCAACTGATGCAAACCTTACACACTGACCAACTTCTACCCACTCCTGGGGGGTAGGTGGGGAGGAGCCAGCAGGGCAGGTGGGAGCAGGGCAGAAGCAGACCTGCTGGAGAAGGTTAAACAGCCTGAGAGAGAAGGCTTGAAAGGACGGCGTGGTCAGCCTTGGTTGAATGGGCAGGAGTGGGGGCAGGTGGGTCTGCTAGGGCACTGGGTGCCAGAAGAGGTGGGAAACAGGAGGAAAGAGGCTGGTGTGTGTCAGCAGCTGAGTCTCCCCAGGGTGCTGCCTTGGCCCCCAGGTGCTAAGCGGTGGGGCCAGGTCCACAGCTGGGCCCCCAAGGTGCCAAGTAGAAAAAACCATGTAACTCTCCCTCTCCAAAGGTCCTCTGACCAGACAGCGGCTAGGACCCAGAGGAATCAAGACCGAGGGGCGCTGAGGGAGCAGCCTGCTGCAGAATTGGGGGGACAGGTAAGGGTCCTCCAGGGTCCAGCTGCTCCTCAGGAGTCAGGAACAGAGCCCTGTCGGTCTGGAGACCCTCATGCAGGGCTCACTCGGACATGCAAATGCACACAGGCTCCAAGTCCCCAGCTGCCTGCCCACCTGCCTGCCTGCCCCGGGCCTGGCTGCTCGGCCAGTGGTGAAACTGGTAGGACCCGCAGGACAGGTGGTTGCCCCAGAAACCAGGACTCTCTGGACGCCTCGAAAGGCAGCCATGCAACAGCAAGCTACTTGTGGCCTCGCATCCACCCAGTGGCTGGCCAGCAGCAGATGCCTACAAGCTGGCCGCAGGCTGGGGATTGGCCTTGGAGACCCCTGCTGGACCCGTCGAGCCCTCCTCAGGAGGCCCTGGGTAGCTCTTTTTGCAGACCCTTCTCCTGAGGGCACCTCTTCCATGCCCCTGCCCTGGGCACGAGGGCACAGAGAGAAACCAGGTGGGGGTGGGGGCCAAGGCAGCCTGAGGACCAATGCTAATTGCCAAGAGGGCATCCAGACCCCACCTATCATTCCCACATCTCACCAGGTCCTCCCCCCGCCACGCCACCCAGACCCCATCCCTGTCCACTGTCCTTGGCCTAAACCCTAGTCTCAGCTTTCAAAGCCTCTCCCCTCGTCACTGCCTAAAGGCCTGGGGGCTTCCTAGGGCCTGTCGCAGGGGCCATCTATCCCCACTGCCACCCCTGGGAACAGCTGGGCAGGGGAACACTGCAAGTCAGGACCCCAGACCCCTTCCCCCCGGGATCAGCAGTGCCCACAGCAGCTGGGACTGATAGGTTGGTCACTGAGACTAGTCACCCTGAGGCCCAGGCAGCCCTGAAGTAGCATGACCCTAACCAGCCATAAGGACTCTGCAGGGCCACCTGCTGCCCCCGGCCTGGGGACTAAGGAGTCCTGAGGGATCGTGGGGCCCCTGGCCTCACCCCGGCCCACCTCCCAGCAGCCACTAGTACCTCGGCCTCCCCATCACTCACTCCTCATTGCTCAGCCCCTGGTCAGGACACAGCGACTGGGTCAACCTCTTGAGCGGCAGGCTGGCCGCGCAGGACAAAAAGCCACCGTGGTTGCTGCCAAGACGGGAAGCCCTTGGGGCCAAGAGACATCCCTCCCGCTGCTGCCACCTCAGGACGGGGGGTGGGACCCCAACGGGCTGGGCTACCCCCCAAAGAAGGCTGCTGTGCTGCCAGTGCCCCACCCCGGCCCTTCAGCAGAGGTGCAGGGACCAAGGAAACCCATTGCAGGAGTCCTCAATGAAGCAGGGTGGCCCCTCCTCCTGAACCCCAGCTTGTCCCTCCTCATGGCCCATATCCCAGTCTCAGAGGCATCCATGGTCCCCCAGTGTCCACCCTGGCCTTGCCAGCGCTGCCCCGACACCTGGATACACCCCCGCCCCACCTCCTCCTCCTCTGGTTCTTCCTGCCTCTCCCGGGGGCCCCCAGCTCCAGGCCCCGAGGCCTCCCAGGGCCTTGGAGCTGCACCTGGGAGTATTCAGGCTGGCAGCCATGCCCTCAAATGGCAGTGGGTGTTTGGCAGAGCAGGGAACAGACGTGGAAGGACTGCTGTTCTGAGAATCTGGGGACAGGGGTCCCCAAGTGCTGACACTGGAGCAACCCACGCCAGCATGGGCAGCAGGCTGCTCCCTCCTCCAGCCGCCGCGGAGCCCGCACCTGAGCCAGGGCCTGGGCCAGCCCCAGGCTGTAGGCCGGGCGGCGGGGGGGAAAAACCAACATTTCCCCTGGTTCGGGCCGCGGCCGCACTGAAAGGGGCTTTGAGAGCGCTGCCCGGCCCATTGGTGGGGCCTCACAATGGATAAAGGAGCCGGCGTTTTCAGCTCCAGCCAAAGACGACTTTGTTCCCTGTGCCCCCCCTACTCCCAAGGGGACGGTGATTTATTTTCCCTTCCAGGAGTGGGAGCCCCCGAGGCATAAACGAGGCAGCTGGCCAGCATCCCCACCTCTCCCCACACCCCCGGCACCGCGCCCCCACCCGTCAAGAACACGGCTGGGCCTGGCGTTCGCCACCTTCCAAAACCTACTGCCAGGGAAGCCCATTCCCACTTAGACAAGGCTCACTCACTGCCGACTCCCGATGCCGACGCCCAGCAACTCTGCAGGACAGGGTCTATGTGGCCCCTGTGGGTGTCTGAGATGGTGACTCTTCACGGGAGTGAAGGCTGAGTCTTCCTCTCAGGGAGTGGCAGGTGGTTTCAAACAGATCCCCTTGTGGTTAGTCCAACGCATAACCACTACTCACCACGCCTCCTGAGCAACCCCAGTGACCATGGAGGGAGGAGAGAGCTGACCCGGACCCACCAGGGTTTCGGAGGCTGCAAATCTTTCTAAAAACCCACTGCCAGCTATCAAGCCAATTCCAGCTGTAACAACCCCCTGGGACAGGGCAGCATGGCCCCTGTGTGTTTCTGAGACTGTAACTCTTTACATTGTAACTCTTTACATTGTAACGCTTTACATTGTAATTCGTTACGGGAGAGCAGCTGGTGGTTTCAAACTGCTGACCTTGCGGTATCCAGACCAAAGCATAGCCATAAAGCCTCATTTTTCTCCCCAGTGGGGGCTTCGAACTGCTGACCTCATGCTTAGCAGCCCAATGCACAACCCCCAGTGGCACGAAGGCCGTGGTAACTTCACAGGACGCAGTAGCCCTGCCCCATGGTTTCCGAAGTGGTCGGCCTTTGCAGAAGTAGTCGGCCTCATCTTTCTCCTACGGAACAGCTGGTGGGTCCCAAGTGTGACCTTGGGGTGCGAAGCCCCACGCTCAACCCACTGTGCCACCAGGGTTCCTTCTTGTCACCTGAGCCTGGCCTCAAATAAACAGCCCCACTCACTGGACTGCCCAGAAGCCCTGAGGGAGCCCCCTGCCACCAGAGGCCACCAAGGCCCTCGCCCTGTGTTGTCATGCATGGCTTTGGAGCCTCCCCCGGGAAACCAGCAGGCTGCAGTGGGCCAGGAGCCATTCGGTCCCTGGGGGGCACTCAAGCCCTGGGATGTCACACTGCAGAGGGGAGGAGCCTGGCCGAAGTACCCGCCCAGCGCTCTGGGCTCAGGGCTGGGCCCCTCCGGGGATGGCCACTCCGGGCAGAACCAGAAAGCCATCCTGGCCCCCCTTGGAAAACCCCCGAAACCCGCCTCGTGGAATTATTGGGGAATGGTATTTCCTTCCTCACGGCTCCCGCTGGGTAATGGGAGCAATCAAATCCTGCCCTTTTTTCCAAATTTGGAGAAAAAAATTTTTTTTTCAAAAACACTTTCAAGCAAATCCACTAAGATTGTGTAACTTTGGGGAAAGGGAGACCTTTTCTTCTTCTTTTTTTTAATGGGATACGAGTGTAAAGTTGTGTTGTTTCTAGAAATTGGGCTATCAGACAAAGACGGTGCTCACTCAGCCACACAGACCCTCTGCTTGAGGGGGCCAGACCCCAGGACCATCCTGAAGGGCCCCCTCCCTGGCTATGCCTTGGCCTTGCTGGGCCTGGAGGGGGAAAGTGAGTGTGCGTCCTGCCTCCCCTCTCCACCCGCAAACCACGGAAGGCCTTGGAAGGCAGCTCACTGAGCTAGCCAAACACAACCCCAAGGCCAAGGCCCAGGGGGAGACAAGGGCATGGGAGGGAGGGTCATCAGAGGCCCCTCAGCACCCGAGGCAGACCCACTGCCACCTACCACCCACAACCCCTACTGGATGGGACTTGGAGCCAGTGGCCAGGACAGGCCAGTGGGTCTGCAGAGCCTCCCTGACCTAGTGGCCAGGGGACAGGCAGGTGCAGCATTGGGGGAATCAAAGCAGATCAAAGAAGAATCAAAGTCCAGGGCCGCTGCCCGCCAGGGGCCTTACCCAGCAAGGCCTGTGTGCCCGCCGTGGCCAGAACAGCCGCCCAGCCTTGCCTGGGCAGCCCCCACCCTCCAACCAGCCGGCCAGTCCCCAGCGTGTGGAGGCGGGGGTACGGTGGCATAAGGCCCACCTGGGCTGCAGCCCGCCACCCTACACCCGAATGTGGCCATATAAGGCCTGGTCAGCTAAGTGTGCCCGCCGGGTGGGGGGAAGGGATGATCCTGAATGGTCAGCAGGACTGAAGGGCCGGCCTGGCTGCAGGTCCCGCCTAGCTGCCCAGGAGCCAGCCCGTGCCCTCCTGCTCAGTGACCATGGCGGCCAAGGCGACCAGCCTCGCATCACTGCCGCGCTGGGTACGGGGTGCCCCTCTCAAAGGCAGGGCCCGGAGGTATCCAGGGCTGCCCACCTGCACGGGCCTGCTTACATCTACCAAGAGGGGCCCATAGGGTGTGACCCCGATGTCCATGCTCTGAGGGAGTCTGCTTCAAGATAACCCTTTGCCCCAACCGCATACACACACCAAGCCAGCCCTGGCAATGACCCGGACCCACAGGGGTATGTGTGAGCCCAGCCCCTGCCTGCACTTAGGCTGCTAGGTAGGTCTGCCAGGTGCAGGGCATGCTGGAGGGAGAGGGAGAAGGAGAGGGTGCCCGAGATGGGATTCTGGGATACAGAGGCATCTCTAGTGTCCCCTCCACTCCACCTGGTCACCCACCAGGAATCTCTGAAGGTTTCCAGCGGCCACCATGGGCCCACTGTGGCCAGAAGGAGCCCATTGCTCAGAAAACTCACAGGGCGCCCCAGACTCTCAGAAGCTTACTCTAGCTTTGGGAGAAACAAGAGGAGAAATGGGTGAGGGCCTCGTAGAGTGAGCAGGGAAAGGCCCATCACTGAGTGGAAGTACAGGGGTGTCCATGGAGGGCACCAGGGATGTACATAGGGTGCCCCCAGGTGTGCAATGGGGGCCCACAGGTGGACTGGTGGTGAGGACCCGGTACCCTGGGTACCCCACGGGTGTGCACGGGGCACAAGCTGTCAGGTGGGCACTGTGGCAGGGTTCAGAGCCGGGCGGGAAGGGGCGGCGCTGGCGGAGGCCGGCTGCTGGGCTGGGAGCCAGGACTCACCTCGGGCGGCGGCGGCCAGCGGGAGGGCCCCCAGTAGCAGCGGCGGCAGCAGTAACAGCAATGCGGGGCGAGGCGTCATCTCGGCCTCTCCGGACCTGGGGGGACCCGGGAGGAGTTTGTGGATGGGTGGGAGGGAGCACCACTCCTCACGGCTTGGGGTCCCAGGGTCCCCCTCCCCTGCCCTGGGCTGCGGGGACAAGGCCCCCCCACGCCCCCTCCCCGCCCGCGCTCCAGGCGAAGGAAGCCACGGCGGGGCGAAGCTCCGGGTATCAAAGGCAGACAAAGGGCTCACACTAATTACTGGCCTCCCCCGCCCCCCTCTCCAAACACCGTCTGGATTCCTGGCGCTTGTAACCCGGGCCCTGCCCGCGGGCCACACAACACCGAGCGGCCCCGCAGATAATCGCCTGCGCC
>NW_022103925.1:3780312-3784174 GCF_000313985.2 Echinops telfairi
TCCAGCCCGCTCCTGCCGGGTCCCTGACGCCTGACCTCTGGCCAGCCCCCGCCCGGAGTCCGGGCCATCTCCCCAGCTGCCCGGAAGGGGACCAAAAGGACGGCCATGGAGCGCTTTCCCACCGGGAGGCCAGCCCCGGGATCTGTTAGGAGCCACGGGGAGATAGATTCAGGACCCCTCCTTAGCCCCTAGCGGCTGCGGGGCTGAAGGTGTGTTGTATGGGAGGGAGGGGGGTAAGGTGGATCTCAGGTGACCCACGAAGGTGCGCTGCCCACTGGGCGGCTTCCCCAGCCCCTTCGACCCACTACTGATAGTAATAATAACGGCATTTATTTATCATAATGATGGAAGCCCACCCCTGCTTTAATCCGCCCCACGCTCGCGGCAGGTAGTGCGGCGTACAGGCGAAGAAAGGAGGCTCAGAGAAGGTAGATTGGACCTGAGGGTGTCCAGGAGTGTCGCAGATGGGGTCCAGCTGTTCTCCACCTTCTCGCCAGTCCAGCCACCTGCACGCAACTGGGGCCCCAGGCCTCCCACCCCTGGGCCTCTCTTACCCCCACCCCCACCCCAGGGCCATCGTCTCTGACCCCACCAATTTAGACAGACTTCTCCACTGACTGAGAGGTCATCTCAAACACACAGCTGTATTTCCCTGGCCTTTGAGGGCCTGACTGCCCCTGGTCTGCCCACCTCCCAAATGACCAGCCTTCCACTCCGAAGACACGGCCTCCCTCCCACCCGGACTTGGGTTAGCCCAGGCTGCTGCCCCGTCTCAGAAGCCACCGCTTCCAGGAAGCCTTTCTGCAAAGATTGAAATTCATCCTTGTGAGACAGTGTCCTCTGGGCACAGGAGACCTGTGTCAAGAGTACCAGCCCTCAAGGTACAAGCTGCCCCTCAGTCAAAATAAAAAAATCAAATTCACTGCCTTCCAGTTCATACCCACTCTTAGTGGCCTTGTAGGACAGGATAGAACTGCCCCCTGTGAGCTCCGAGACTAATTCTTCTTTCTTCCCGAGGGGCGGCTAGTAGTTTCAAACTGCTCAACTTGCGGATTACAGCCCAACTCGTAACCACTGCGCCATCAGCTTTGGGGAGCGTGTAGCCCCATGCCTTTCTGTGGCCCGGATGCCCTCTGCAGCTGGTGTGGATCGCTCGGGCAGGAAGGGAGCTGGCAAAGGTGGATCTGGGTCTTGGGATTCGCCAGGAGGGGCGGTCTCCGGGCCCACCTGAGCGCTGGAAGTCACAGGTGCTCGGCACACAGTGGGGTGGCGGGTGGGGAGGTCACGCGGTAGCTGTAAGACTGCCTCCGCCGTCACGGACCAGTGTGTGAGGAGACACCACTGAAGCGTGAAGAGGTCCGACAGGTGTGTGAGCCTGTCAAGGGCAGGTGTGTGAACGTGGGGAGGTCAGGAACAGGAAGCGCGCTGCCCGCGAGGCGTTCGGGGGATGGGGGGGGGGTGTGGAGGGGAGGGGCAGTAGAGGGCAGTGGGGACTGGGTCATGGGCAGGTGAGGTGGGCCCAGGTGGGTGAGGGAGAAGTGGGCGGGTGCCTGAAGCCGCCCCAGGTGTGTTAGGCTGTCAGGTAGGTGTGCCAGGAGGAAGTGGGCGGGCGACGGGGCGTCCTGCGCTGCCTTCGCCCTCCCCGCCGCGGCCTCATCCTGAGTCCTGGGGAGGGGGCCTCGAAGCGCTCCGGCGGGCGCCGGGATCCTCCCGCCGCCAGAACCGCAGACGCCGTCCGGCCCCGCGGGACTTGGCTGCGAGGACGGAAGGACGGAGACGGACTGGGGAGTCGCCAGGGTCCGCCTGCCCCGCCCTGGGCCGCCCTGAGCGAGGACGCACTGCCCCCTGGCGACCACGTGGGGTGTAGCGGCTCCCCAGGGTGCCAGGCCCTGCATGCCCTGATAGTTCTCCCTCCCGCCCCCGTTCCCCCCTCCCCCCACCAGGCCAAGGCAGCCTAAGAACCTGAGACCCTTTTCCTTTTCCTGATCCCTTTGCCGGGCAGGGGAGGGCCCCCCTCAGGTGGGCCCCCCTCGGGTGCCCCAGGCGCTCACTGCAAGCCACCGAATACATGGAACCAGAGCACCTGACTCCAGCCCTGACCCTTTGCAAACTGAAATGTAGGCCCATTGTAGGGCAAATTAGCCCACCTCGCTGGTCTCAGTCCCCACCCCACCCCCATCTCAGTGGGGATAGCACCAGGCCAGTGAGGCCCCACCTTGAGCGGTGTTAACAGGTGGAGGACGGGACAAGGGAAGTAGAGATGCTGATGGCCAAACGTACAGACTTCTACTTCTGCTCAAGCTGGGTATACGGACCAGGTTGGCACTCACTCATCCAAAGACACAGGGCGGTGGGCAACAAGGGACAGTGGTCTTGGGAGATGCAGCCTTGCAACAGATACCTGCTCCCTGCCTGGAGATGGTTTCCAGGCCAAGGTGCAGTGGAGGGAGGGACCCGGGCCTGGCAGGACAGTCTCCTGGAGTGGGCAAGAGGGAGATGAGAGAGATGGGTCAAACCAAGTACTAGAGAGCTGGGAGAGTGCCAGGAATCTCTGGGTCTCCTAAGGCTTCATCTGCATACCCAGCAGTGGGAAGAAGCTGCCCAGGGCTGGGGACAGACCACCCAGCAGGATTCCAGCCCACACAGCACTGTGTGTCTGTGTTAGTCTGGGTGGACTAAAGAAACAAATTCATAGACACTCATATGTGCATAGAAAACAGCTTTATATGAAGAGTTATTGCACATCAAGAAAACATCCCAGCCCAGTCCAGATCAAGTCCATAAGTCCAATATGATCCCATATGCCCGATACTAGTCTATAAATTCCTCTTCAGACTCACACAACAATGACGCCGGGTGCAGGAAGATCGTGTAGGAAGATCACAGGGTGGAAAGTCTTGTGGATCCAGTGGTGGTGGAAGCATCTCAGTGCTGACAGGGGTCTCCATGTGCCTCCTCCAGTTCCAGGGCTCTGGCTGCCGCCAGCATAGCTCCATGTAGCTTGTCAACAGGAATGTCTCGCAGGGAGTCACGCAGAGAGAGTGTGCACGACTGGCCTCCAGTGAGGTATTCATAGCTCTTGTGCCTCCAAATGAGTTCGTCAAGCTGCAACCTGTTTGACAGGCTAACCTCCGCCCCTTCACAAGTTGACAGAAAGATTACGTAACTGACACAGGATCCAACAGTCAGAGTGAGGGGCATTGGTTCAAGTGGAAAGACGCATCCAGTGGCTGCGGTTGGGGGCAGTTCAACCCCAGAACGAATGTCGTTTCAGCTCTCTGCCTGTTGCTGCTGTTGGTACCATCGGATTGGTTCTGTCCAGTAGCGACCCTATGCACAACAGAATGAAACACTGCCCAGCAAAGCTTACAAACAAGACCGGCGAGGATCACGCCGTGTCTGAATAATATGACCCTGTCCACAGCAGAAACAGATGCAAGAAGACGTCCATCCGCTGCGGGCAACTCCGTCCACACTCAACGCCACACCTGACGATGGAGTAGAACTGCTCCGTGGAGTTCCCCGCTCTGCACACCTTGATGCGAGCAGACAGCTTCACCTTTCCCCTCTGAGCCCACTGGTGGGTCTGAACCACCGACCTTGCAGTTAGCCGCCCAGCACATAGCCTATCGCCCCCAAAATACCTTGCACCCAGCCAGGAAAGGGTCACAATGTTTAGCATCCAATCAAAAAGAATATGGGTCAAAGGAAACGGAGCAAGAGATGATAACCCATAGTATCACCCAGGCTGACATGGAAAGAAAATGGGTCAAAATGATTCAGAAATAATAAAGATTATGGAATGAGTAAGCAAGAATATTATACATTAAAAAAACAACACCTCATCTCTGAGATCCAGCCA
>NW_022103925.1:3784294-3785924 GCF_000313985.2 Echinops telfairi
GATGAAACCACTGGGCAACCAGCACTCTACACACACACACACACACACACACACACACACACACACACACACACACTGTGACTCTAACCCATATGTTCCAGATGCCAGATTAAGGATGGTAACCAGAGACGTGGTTCACAGAGGGGCTTCAAGCTGAACTTCTAGAGGTAAAAGTTAATGTCTGAGATAAAGAATGTCTTGGATGGAACTATTGGATGATTAATCAGAGAAACTGGATTCTACGAAGAAGGACATATCAAAGTCGGAAGCAGGCTAATTGGCAACCTCCGACATGCAGATGCTACCGCCTTGCTTGTTGGAAGCAGGAGGGCGTGAGCACTTGCTGATGGAGATCGAGGATGGCGGCTTGCAGGATGAATTGCAACCCGATATAAAGAAAACAAACATCAAGTGACATTGCATGGCATTGGGAGATGTGCTGCATGAGACCTCTGAAAAGTGTTGGAAAGCAAGCATATTACTCTGAGGAGTAAAGTGTGCCTGACCCAAACGCATTGGCTCTTGATCATATGCTACCTCTTGAAATAGTTGAACATTGACTAGTTGCTTCTGATGCACTAACTCTGTGTGTTCCTTTCACCTTCTTTGGATGCTTCCTGCGTTGTTCGGTACGTGCTGTAGAATCCTTGAATACTGCAACTCAAGATTTGGCTTTTGTCTTCAATTTTCAGCTTGAGAAATGCTAAGCATGTTCTTATTTTAATTTCGAACTCCTAGCTTTCATACGTTCAGTTATGATACTTTGTCATCATCCTGAGCTGTCCTTTTGACGTTTCCACTCACCTCTCTATTTCAGCATCATGCATGTTCATTTTAGCTGCTCTACATAGGTTTAAGAGCAAGTTTCAAAGTCTTTCCTGGCAGACACTCTGGTCTTTCTTTCTCGCCTCTCTTCTTAATCACATTTTGTTTTCTTCAGTGATCGTGTTCCTGAGGTCATCCCACAACTCCTCTGGTCTGCCATCATGGGTGTTCAGTGTGTCAAATCTGTCCTTGAGCTGCATTCTCAGACCAGAGGAGAGATCCATACGTTGACACCCCTGGACTGGTTTTCCTTTTCTTCAGTGTCAACCTACACTTACAATTGAAGATCTGTCCCACGGTTGGCCCCGACTTTGTTTGGGCTGATGAGGATGAGTTTGTGTATTACCACAAGAACAAATAGCTGTTTTGGAAGAAGCAAAGCCAGCTTACTCCTTAGAAGCGAGGATGACAAGACTTTGGAAATGTTATAGGGAGGGACATCATGCCAAAAAGAGGAAGACCCTTGTGTGAGGCCAGGTTGAATACAGAAACAAATCCAGTGACACTCCCATATGTGGAAAAGAGAGCTTTATATCAAGAAGTAATTATATACCAAACAGACATCCCAGCCCAGACCAGATCAAGTCCATACGTCTGATACTAGTCCATAAGTCCCTCCTCAGACTCACGCAGCCACATGCAGTGATGCCGAATACGGGAGCATCACAGGCCTTTGGCTGCAAAGTCCTGTGGATCCAATGGCGGTGGACCCATAGGGCTCTGGCCACCATCAGGGTCAGCCAGCAGGAACATGAAGGCAGAGAGAAGGGGGAGGGTGCCAGGCCCTCCTTATGAGAAAGTCACT
>NW_022103925.1:3786986-3791381 GCF_000313985.2 Echinops telfairi
GCTACCTTAATACTAAACCTATAAATTATGCACATAGATCTATTTCCCCATCAGTGTGTGTGTGTTTTAGAGTACTTCCAATGAAGTGGATGTTTTCAAAATTCTACCACGTGCTCCCCAGCATCACCTCAATAACCAAGTGTCGTGTTCCAATTGTTGACCCTTCTCTGTTTCCAACGTTCATATCATAATCGCCAGTAATTATCAATGCATTTATCAATGCATCTTGACTGCATGCTCGATTGATGTCAGACTGAGCACGTTGGCAGAATCCTTCCATTTCTTCACCTTTGCCTTTAGTCATTGGTCCTTAAATTTGAATAGTAGTAGTATTGAATAGTCGTTCTTGTTGGTGGATAGATATTGTGCTATCACAGATAGACTTCTACTTCAAGATACAGCTCACAGATGTACTTCTTGGCAATGAGCGCAGCACATGCCTGTTTTAGTGTGATTCCCCTGCGCAGCAAACCATCACTGTCCCTTCCGCAGGGCCGATTCTGGTCCATTTCACCTCTGGTGCCTCGGAGATCAATCTTGAGTCACGCCCTTTCATTTTCGATGGCTTCCAATTTTCCTAGACTCAGACTTTGTACATTCCACCTTCCAATTCATGGGAGTTCTCGGCGGTTTCTTCCTCCCACTTTGTTTGGCTCATGCACCACCAGTAGATAAGTTCTAGAAAGTTCTGTTCTAGCCATCTCGTGAAGATTGACTTTACTTCGAGGAGCAAGCTCTTTCCGAGCCATGTTTTGAGCGCCTCCCAACCTAACGGGCTCATCCTCCAGCGCTCGGAAGATTTTCAGTGGCTGATTCCTTTGAAGTGGACCACCCCCTGCTCCTTGTTCCTGGTCTGTCTTAGTCTGGAAGCTCTGCTGGGGGGTGGTGGTGCTGTTAGGTGCTATCGAGTGGGTTCCTACCCACAGCGGCCCTAATGACAACAACAACATCTATCGACGACACGCGCACGGATCCATCGTTCATGCATTCTTATTGTGTGGGTGCGACACAACTGGTTTGTTCCGTCACGTATTGCTGGACTCAGGCTGTTTCCAGCCTGGGGCTATTCATTCTGTTGCGAGAGACACCCGCTATGAACGTTTGTGCGCAAGTCTTTGCGAGGACAGCTGGTTTCCTTTCTGTTGGGTAAATAGAGAGGGGGTGGGAAGTTAGAGGAAGGGTTATTGACAGCCTGTGAGCTGCAGGTGGCACAACCTTGCGTGATGCAGATGAGGGCCGGAAGCAACGAAGCATTGATTGTGGAGCCCAGCAAGGTGAACTTCTTCACCATGTCCATATTTTCTCCATCTACTGGCCCAATGGTGAGGACCTGGGTCTTCTTTTTCCCGGAGTTGTAATCCACAGTGAAGGCTGCAAGCCTTGACCTTCATCGCCCCAGCTCCAAGTCCTCCTTCGCTGCCAGCAAGTAAGGTGGTGTCCTCTGCACATCACAGGCTGTTAGCAAGCCTTCCTCCGTCCTGGTGCCCCATTCTTTTCTCAGAGTACCCAGGCTCCCTGATGGTTTGCTCAGCACACAGATGGAACAAGTGTGGGGAGAGGATCGGACCCTGACACAGCCCTTTCCTGACAGTAAACCATGCCGTGTGCTCTAGTTCTCTCAAACGACTGCCTCTTGGTCTGTGTGCAGGTTCCGCACGAGCGCGACGAAGTGTTCTGGAATTCCCACCCTTCCCACAACGCGCCGTAGTCTCTTAGGATCCACCCAGTCAAAGGTCTTGGTGGATATCAGTGATACTGTTCTATCATTAGTGCATTCTGTGGGGTCACCTTTCTTTGGAATGGGTACAAATGTGGATCTTTGGAATGGCCAACTAGTTGTCTTCCATTTTCATTGACGGATAGCAGACTAATCATATGGAACGAAATCCAGCCGATAGAGTGCATACCTTATGGGTAGAAAATGCAAATGGAACTATAGTGACAGGAACCTTCTCAATGTGCCTGGGGATGAGGTGGGATTGAAACGGGGGTCGGAGGGTGGTGGTGGCCCGGGGAGGAGGGATTACAAAAGCATGAAGACAGTTTCTGGGGTGACAACCAGGCTCACTTTCTAGATGATTATGACGTGTAGTGGGTTACTAACCACAAGGTCAGCAGTTCAACCGGTTGCTCTGCAGGAAAAAGAGGAGGCTTTCTACTCCTGGGAAGGGTTGCAGTCCCGGAAACCTACATGGGCAGTTCTACCCCATCCTATGGGCCCACTACTGACTCGAGTGCAGTGGGTTTAGAGGTGCACAGCCAGGAGCCCTGGTGGCATAATGGACTGTGCTTTGGGCTGCTAACCTCAAGGTCAGCAGTTTGAACCCACCACCTGCTCCAAGGGAGAAAGATGAGCTGGCTGCTCCCGTCAAGACCGACAGTCTCAGAAATACAGGGCCACCCTGAGTCGGAGTCAGCGCGATGGCAGTGCGGATACATGGGAAACGTTAGCCGACTCTGTGCTTCAAATGTAGGCCAGCAGTTAAAACTCAATCGAGTAGTTACGTCCAACAACCACAGATGGACGTGCTGGAAAGAGAGGAAGGGCCTGGGCTGGGCAGCCGCCGATGGGATGGGCAGCCAGTGGAGGGTGCTGCAGGCATGGTTCCAGACCGAGGCAGATGCTCCGTCAGCATTGCGGGGTGAATGAACGAACAATGGGGTTAAAATAAATTAGAAAAACAAAACAAAACAAAAACCACATTGCTCTTGAGTTGATTGCAATCAGAGCCACACCACTGCCCCTCCCACCCACTTCCCAAACCACAGGGCTCAGGTGGGCTGACCACCCAGCCCATGTATGTGATTGGTTTGCCCAGTGCACTGACTGGAAGGGTGTCCAGGGGAGGGAAGAGAGCCCACTAGAGGTTCACTCTTGGGGCTCCTACCCAGAAGGTCAGAGGTCTCTGGCCCACAGGGAACCCTTTCTAGGGGGCCCTCTGCCTCTGTCGCCAGCACCCACCCACCCTACCCTCTTCCTCGACCTGACCTGGGAGGTGTAGTACCTCCCCCATCTTCAGGGGGCGACCCTGTGCTTCTCTGCACCCTGACCACACCTTTGTTGGCGCTTCTACACCAAGGCTCCTCAGGGAGTGGGGTGTGCCGTCTTCTCCCTGCCAGGACCCCGGTGACAGGGCCCTCCACATCAGCCGTGGCCTCAGAAGACACCCTTCAGATGGGGGGTGGGGTTCAAAGTCAAGTCACCATCACTGTGCCAAGGGGTGCCGTGGGAATGGGCGCCGTGCCAGTTCAGCTTAACGAGGGGTGAGGTCCAGGTGGCAGGCAGGGGGGTGGGAGATCAGGTGGCTGTGGCACCGGTTGCAATGGCAACGGGAGAGCCTATAAAGGCTGCGGTGTCACCTTGCTTCCGCTCCCTGCCGGTGAAACTGAGAGCCAGGGCTGGGGAGCTGGGAACGCGGAGGGAGTAGTGGGAGGTGGGTGTGGACTCCCCCCGTTGGCCCCAGGCCTCATTTCCTGTTGTCACAGTTGAGTGTCCAGCCTATTTCCCAGTGCTGGTGTCTGACCTTCGAAACGCTTCCTTGAAGAGGCAGGGCAATCTGCAGGTGGGGGGGGTGGGCACTCAGAGACCCCGTGGCCATGCAGGCCTGAGACCAAGAATGGTGGCATCCCCCCTGCTGGGACATCCCCCTCATGTGGGAGCCTGATATCTGCACCTGAGGAAGCTGACACTGCTGACCCACCCTACCCTTCCCCTTGACTTCCCTCGACAAAGAGAAGGAGCCCCCCCAGCCCAGCTGAGACAGAGGGGTGCCCCCAACAGAGGAACAAATGCCCTGCAGGAATGCCAGGCCCCTCTGCCCTGGATTGGCTCCTGGGCCTGTAACCTGTGTCTGAGGGAGGAGGCTCTAAAACAGTGGTTCTCAATCTTCCTCATGCCGCGCGACCTTGCAAACAGTTCTTCATGTGGTGGTGACCCCCAACCATGACATTATTTTTGTTGCTACTTCTTAACTGTCATTTTACTACTGTGATGAATCGTCATGTAAATATCTGATAGGCAGGATGTGTTTTCATGGTTACAAATCAAACATAATGAAAGCATAGTGATTCATCACAAAAACAATATGTAATTATATATTGTGAAATATTTATTTCTAATGACAAATAAATGAAATTTTGTCGTGTAGCATGGGCAACAGTCTTAATATAACAGCAGTAAACTACATTGCTACATTTTGGGACAGTATGCGTAAAAAGCCAACGTCAGTGTGAAGGTTGAGATAGCTTCTCTCACCAGATCAGCATATCTGCATGTTGTGGACCCTCCTGGTATTGCTACTCATTATTGGTCTTAAGGAGTTTATCTGTCCTGAATTCCCTGTGTACATCCTCTGCTCTAGCCAGATTTGTAAGGTAGAATTGGGATCATGATAG
>NW_022103925.1:3792093-3802736 GCF_000313985.2 Echinops telfairi
TAATTCCTCTTGGTTACATTGCCCTTGATCAAGCCCTACCAGTCTCCTACACTCTCCCTGCCATTGATTTTGGATCACTTGTTGTCTCCTTGTCCCTGGGTTTGTTGGCTCCCCCTTTCCTTTCTCCCGCCTCCCCCTCTCCAATGTCCGCCTGGAACCGTGGGTCCTGTTGTTTTCTCCTCCAGATTGTTTATCCAGCCTATCTTACCTAGATAGACCTGCGGAGATAATAATATGCACACAAAAAAACAAGACAGAACAAAACAGAGCAACAAAAGAAAAGAACAACAAAAAACCAATGACAAAAAAAGCCTGTAAATAGTTCAAGGTCTGTTTGTTGACCTTCAGGAGTGTTTTCCAGTCGTGTCTCATGGGGTGCACATCCTGACCCCAAAGTCTATTTTTGGTATTCCCTGGAGACTTCCTTGCTCTGCTCCCCTTGCTGTTCTGTTGCACGCCCTTGGTGTTTTGCCTCAGTGTGGTGGAGTCAGATTGGGTGCAATTCCGGAACTGTGTCCCCAGTGTTGTCCCCTGTAGGGCTATGGGTCAGTGAGGAACGTGTCTCGCGGTGGGGCCGGCCCTATGGTCCTCTCTGTGCATTGGCTGCTCTGAGCGGGGATATCGTGCTCGCGGCTTGGTGGGGAGACTGGGTCCCTGGGAAGAGACCTCCAGCACAGTTCCCAGGTATAAGTGACCTCATCCCGGGCAAAGGTAAAACTTAGACTTTCTGGTGATCCACAGATAATGACACAGATCAAGGAACGAATGTGAGGCTTTTGCTGGTGCCTAAGTGTGGACGTATGTCCTTGCTCCGTAGTATTAAATTAAAAAATAAAGACGCTGATGGAGGGGTGGGGGGCCAGCCCCCACCGCTAATACTCCTATTTGTACTACTCGGATTCAGTAATACTACTTCAGGGTTCGGTAATGCACAATTGTACGGTTGAGATATATAAGTATTATATTAAAGTCATCGAGGCATGAGAGATATTACAATAATACAGTCAGACATTACATAGCAACATTGGTCACCTCAGCCCAGCTTAGTGGTCCACGTGGAGAGAGGGGGAAGGGAAGGAGGGAAAGGGAACAAGGGAGAGGGGGAAGAGAGTCAGGGAGGTCAGAGTCCGAGGGGTCCAAGTCCCAGAGGTCCGAGTGAGAAGTCCGGAAGCTCTATATTGCTGACCCATGCCTACATACCTTTTGGGGGCATGCCAGCCCACTAATTACAGGTAGAGACATACGTCACAGGGAGGGGTTACACTATAGGGTACCCAGTAATGAGAGGGTGGTCTAGGGGGTGGTCTCTGGGTCTCCATAGGAACCATTACCAGTAGGGTGCAAACCCCTCCTACAGGAACCAAGCTAATGGTCCCAAGCTTCAGAGAGTAGTCCATTGTCTCCAGCAGAAGGGAGCAGGCCCACCCCCCTGGTGGGATGAGACAGCAGACTGGCAGCAAGTATCTGACTCCCCCCCACACTTGCTCTACATCCTGGGTGCACAGAAAAACCCCTGAAGGGCACTCTGCAGAACCACCTGCCCCACTGAAAGAGCCAAGCCAGCTCAATACCTCACCGATGGCCACATCTCCAGAAGGCCCCTTGGTTTGGGGATGCAGTAGGTG
Source organism: Echinops telfairi (assembly GCF_000313985.2). Lineage (NCBI taxonomy): Eukaryota > Metazoa > Chordata > Mammalia > Afrosoricida > Tenrecidae > Echinops > Echinops telfairi. The sequence goes on from NW_022103925.1 coordinate 3,793,719, forward strand.
GATGATTTTGTCTAGACATCCTGGCTAGGGGTGGAGTCAAGCCTGTCAATCAAGTGGGAGCTTGGTGACGCCTCCCTGTGGGCGTGGCCTTTTGTTTGAGGTTGCGGGACTCTGGGAACTGCTCTCTCTCGCTGCTCCCCACCTTCCTGCCTCCCAGCCCTGAGAACTGCGGGTGCACTGCCGTATCCCCATCGCTCTTGGATCCACATGACCTTGCACCCACCGACCTGTGATCTTCCTGGTCCACCTTTCTGCGTCACCAGCATGTGGCTGCGTGAGTCGGAAGAGGGTGGCTTATGGATCTGAGTTGGACTGGGCTGCCTTCTTGATATATAGTTTTTGACATAAAGCTTTCTTGTACAGATTTGTGTCGCCGGATTTGTTTCTCTAGGCAACCCAGCCAAACACAGGGGGTGACTAGAAATTAGCAGGACTTCAGAGCCTGTATCGGAAATGTCAGGAACTGCAACCTGCCCTGCCCCTCACCCCCCACCAATGCTGAACTCATGGTACAGGCAGGCCCGCCTCACTGTGTTGCCTTTGCTTTCCCGCACTTCGCAGATGCTGCGTTTGTGACAGACGCTTGGTGGCCAAGGAAGTCTATGGACGCCACTTTCAAATCGTGTGCTCACCACGCTCCTCCTCAGTCTGACTTTCACGCTCCTGATGTCCCCCCACACGTCAGACTCCCAGACGGAATAAACGCAGCTTTATGACACGCACCGGGCCACCACTCCTTCCTGTGGCATTTGCTGTCATGGAACCGAGCCCACAGTCTGAGTTAGGCCTGCAATCTCACGTGTGTGGGGGGGTGGGGGGTGGGAATGGATGCAGGGGCGTTACCCACTGCCACAGAGTGGATTGCAACAGGGTTGCCAAGGCTGTAAGTCTTTATGGGAGCAGACAGCCTCAACTTTCTCCCAAAGAGCTGTCGGTGGACTTGAACTAACGACCTTGCAGGTAGCTTTCCCAAGAGCATCAGTGATGGCAAATGGCCACACTCTACCCTATGGGGCGATGTCATTGAGAGCTGGGTGTAGTTATCTTTATTGGAAAAAATGCACCTGCCCTCCCCACCTCCACGTGTGGCAGTTCCATGTCAGCTTGAGCAAAGGGGTGGGGTCTAGCCTGTCCATCAGGTCATAGCCAATCATGTCTGTGTGGGTGTGGCCATCCCGAGGATCCTGGGAACTTGTCTTCCTCTCTGGAGGCAGGACACACAGTTCCTGCAAGACATTCCTATTGACAAGCTTAGCTGTTAGAGCCCTGGAGCTGGAGGGGCCGCGTGGAGACCCACAACAGCATTGAGACGCTTCCACCACCACTGGATCCACAAGACTTTCCACTCTGTGATCTTCCTGCATTCAGTGTCATTGCATGTGTTGTGCGAGTATGAAGAGGAATTTATAAGCTGGTTTTGGACATATGGGCTAATATCAGATTTATGGGCTGCACTGGGCTGGGCCGTCTTAATATACAACTACTCTTTGATATAAAGCTCCCTCTTACATCTATATGAGTGTCTCTGAGTTTGTTTCTCTAGTCAACCTGGCCTAACACACTGGAGAAGAATCAATGCATTGAACTATGATGCTGGAGAAGAATATTGAAAAGTACCATGAACTTGCAAAAAGACAAACAGATCTGTCTTGGAAGAAGCCCAGCCAGAGGCGGACGTCCGTCATCTCACGTACTTCGGACGTGTTGTCAGGAGAGACCAGTCTCTGGGGAAGAGCATCATGCTCAATGCCAATGAGGCCGGAAACCACGGGCAGGGTCAGGTGGGCCTAGACCTTTACAGAGGTGGAGCAAGGGAGCAGAGAGGAGCAGGACCGACTGCCATCCCCAAAGAAGAGGCGGGCACCTGTGCTGAGAACCTCCTAGACCTGGGGGCAATTGGTGCCAAGGAGCATGTAGATGTCCCAGGAATGTGGGGGTCCACAGACACTGGACAGAGAGCAGGCTTCCCCCAGCGCCCAGAGAGAGAAAGCCTGCTCTTGGAGCGGTCTCTGGGCTGCTGGAATACATCTGTTTGTTAATGCCACCCAGGTGTGGTAGTCCCGTTATAGCGGCACGGAGACAGACTGCAACAGTGGGCTCAGACTCAGGCACAATGGTGAGGACGGTGCAGGACCGGGAAGTGTTTCCTTCTGTTGTGCTCTGGGTCACTACGGGTCAGACTGACTCCTTGGCCCCGAACCACAACAACAGGCCCCGCAGGCCCCATACAAAGTGACCAGGAGAGCAGGGATGGAGGCTATGCATGGGCTTGTTGGCGGCCTGGCCCAACCAAGCCTGGCCCAGAGCCCAAGCTGCCCACAGCGAAGGCCAAGGCACACTGCCGTCACCCTTTATTGATGGCACCACCCTGGGGAAGGGCTCAGGAGGGCAATGCCACTACGGTGCCCTGTGCCGTCAGTCCCGTGAAGGGGGTGTGCCCATCTGGGTCCCTCACCAGGTGCCAGCCTTGAGCCCTGAGGGGCCAACACGAGGAAATTCACCCCGCAGTCACCCTGACCGGGCACAGTCCTCCAGGATGGAGGAGAGCTGCCCCACAGACTTCCAAGGCGGTCACCGGTCTGGAGGCACTGGCTCAGCTTCATCCTGCCTGCCCAGCAGCTAGTGAGTTCGAACCACCAACCTCGGAGTAGCAACCCGACACTCTACCCACAGCCCACCCGGGGCTCCTGACACAGGGAAGGCAGGAAATGGACAGGACTTACGGATCCCTGGTGGAAGGACGATCACTATGGCATGCCCATCCCCTGACTCAGCAGCTGGCAGGACTTGCTGGCCCCACGTGTTAGGGACACACAGGGACACGGCTTTTCCCATGGACAGAGGATAAGGGAGAGGAGAGGAGACTGAAGGGGGAGAGTGTATCTCCTGTTCTTCCCCGCCCCCCTCAGACCCGGACCTCCAGGGAGATGCCCAGCAGCCAGGGTGGGGTGGGGTGTGTGTAAGAGGGGCCTCATCTTCCAGAGGGGTGATTACAGCCACGAGAATCTTGGATGGGGGACAAGTAGTTCCCCAACTCCCATCCAGAGGGGTCTCACAGGCGGGCCACACCCATCTGTGTGAAGGCAGGTCTCCACACCTCTCCCTGCCCACTGCCCCTTCTGGCCTCTCCGGGGCTCTGCACCCCCCACCCCTGTAGCCACGACTCTGCCCACCTTGCTGTATACAAAGTGTCTTGGTTAAATTCCTCCCCAGTCATCCTCATCTGAACTTGGGAATCGCTTCCAGGTTCCAGCTAGCCCAGGGTGATGCAGGGGTGGGGACAGACCACCATGGACACTAATGACTCTTCCTGTTCTGGCCACTGGGTTGTGGTGGGAGAAGGAGCAGCCCCAGCAAGGCCTGAGCACCTGGAAACATGTCCCGCCCGGCACAGCTCGGCGCCCCACACTGCATGGCAGCTCAGAAACTTGGGGCACAGAAGCCAGGCCCCCTGCGCAGGGTGACATTAGGAAACGTCTCAGGTGCCGCAAAGCGGAGACAAGCAGCCTGCTGCAGCCTCTGCCAGCAGCCCAAACCTGCCAGGGCTCTGAGCAGGGGTTCAAGCTGGTCTCGTTCTCCGGGCTTCACCCCAAGTCTTCCCAGTGCTCATCCACAAAGTCTAACCTCCAAACCAACGTCGGGAAAAGGCACTTTAAGGGTCAGGGGCCGGAGGGGACAAACGGAGCTGACAGCAAGTCACCCGGCCCATCTCGACTCCTGACCGGCCCTGAGATGCAACAGGCAGTTCAGGCTCACGGTGTTGCCTGGTGTGGCCCTCATGAGACAGGGACCTCATGGTACCGCACAGGATCGGAGAAAGGGCCTGGTCGGGCCCAGTAGTCCACAGCTCGGACCCGGTAGGAGCCAGAGACGACTGCCGTGTCTGGGGAAACAGAGGTATCTGGGTGTTCTCAGGTGCATGCCACCACCACCCCAAACCCACCTGCATCTCCAAAGCCCCCGCTGCCTGACTCTGCCAGGCCCTAGGAGGCCTGGTGGGGCTATGGGTTGGGCACTGGACCATTGTGCTGCTAGCTATAAGGACAGTAGTTCAAGACCACCCATTTCTTCCAGCCTCAGAACCCCCACGGAGCAGTTATACTCTTAGCCGTGGCCGTGGGCTTGGTCTTTGGTGGGGGTGGAGGTGGGCCTGCGCGTCGAACCAGTCCTTCCCTGAGGGAGTGGGCAGCCCCAGGTAGGGGCAATTGCTGACCTGGGCTGAACACGAAGAGGTTAAAGGTCGATGCCTTCCTCCCCACAGCAGTGAACCCATCACCCCGCTCCTCGGAGAACTGGACCTCATATGTCCACAGGCACCTAGGAAGGACAGTCAGCTGGGGTCAGGGCTGGGGTCAGGGTGGGGCCCTCAAGGGCTGGGGGTGGGGCACAGGATGACCCAGTGCTGGCCCTGGGCACTATCAGCAATGGACACAGGCCAGACTGGCAGAGGGGAAGGGTCTAGAGTCCAACTCCCCACTTCAAATGTCCCCTGCAGGTACCCCCACCCCACATTGGGTCGTGAACGGACTGGATGGCAGGGGGGTCTTATGCACACAGAGGGGCTGTATGAGGGCACAGAAAGGGCACAAGGGAAAAGGCGGTATGGGGCCAAGGGGTTGTCTGCACAATGGGGTGCACACAGGGCAGGGGGTGCATGCATGCAGGACTGGGGGCACACAGCACTATGAGATGCACACAGGGTGCGGGGAGTGCCCTCAGGCGTGAGGAGGGGGACAGGTGGGAGGGGTCAGGACAGGATGAATGGGCTGGGGACACCCAAGCAGGTCCAGCACGGGGTGACGGTCCCACTCACGCACTTGGAGCCCATGCGCTCATCCGACCAGACCAGAAGAACCTGCCCACGGGTCAGGGGCAGCACCCGAAGCCGGATCACCTGGGGAGGTGGGCAAGTGAGAGCGGGCTGGGAGGCGGGGCTGAGAGGCGGGAGGCAGGGCCAGGACAGGAGGCGAGGCTGGGGCCACTTGCCTGGTCCGGAGGCTTCTCTGGGCGAGCGCACACGTGCAGCAGCAGCAGGGAGGGCAGCGGCAGCTCCGGGCGCAATGTCAGGCGGCCACCAGCGGGGAAGGGTCGCGGGGCTGAAGCCACTGGGTCCTAAGAGTAGCGATAGGCCTCTCTGAGGGTCTAATGTCCGTTCCTTTGGATTTCAAGGTGACCTGACACTACATAGACACCCCGCCCCCCCCAAAGACCCCCACCTCTGACCCCGAACCTCGGCTGCACGCATGCGCCGGAACTGCTGGGCAGAGGGGAAGACGGGCCGGCCCAGGCGCTGCCACTCGCTGTGAGGATTGCTCAGCCGGTTGTCCAGGTACAGCGTCACGTAGACTAGCCCTGCAGAGCCGGACACTGCTCACTGGCCCCGCCCATGTGTAACCCCGCCCCACTCCCAGCCTTGCCCTTTCCCCTTCCCCACCCGCCTCACTCGTGGGCCACACCCCTCGCAGCTATATCCCAAGCCCAGCCGGGCCAGAGTCCCGGAGCCCCATCTGCTCACCGGGGGCTGGGGGCACCCCATGCACGTGCAGGGTCAAGGCGGCGCTGCGGTTGGCGTGCGCACGGGTGTCGTCACTCGCGTAAACCAGCACTGAGGCGCGCCAGGCATCGTTGGGCCCAGAGGGTTTGTGGGCGCTGGCCAGGACCCCCACCGTGTGGTTGCTGTCCAGCACTGCGCCGGCCTGAGATACCTGCGCCCAGAGCTGCTCACCATCTGCCGCATGGGGTCAGGGGAACGAAGGGGTCACCATCGGCGACCCTCCCTCCACTCTGGGGCTGGCTTCCCACCATTTGCACCCCCCTTCTCTCTGGCCACAGCGTTGATCCTAGGGGGTCTCACACGGCTGGGGGCAGCTGGGTGGCTCCCGAGGGCGGTGCCCTAGAAATAGGCCAGCAAGGTCAGCTCTGCCCTGGCCTCCGGACCTCTGCACATGCTCCTCCTCCATCTGAATGCATTCCCCGCCAGTCTACCCCCACCCACAGCTAGCTTTGGTATAGTGGTTGCCCCTCGGGCTGTTAAATGCAAGGTCAGCAGTTCGAAACTACCAACCACTCCACAAGAGAAAGAGGAGCTTTCTACTCCCATCTAAGAGTTAGTCTCGGAAACCCACGGGGGCAGTGCTACCCCGTCCTACTGAGTCGCTCTGAGTTGGCATCGCCTAGATGGCAGTGGATTTGGGGTTTTGGGGGTCATTGGTGACCTTGGCCCAGCTGAGTCCCACCTCCACCCAGGGGTCTGCCTCGTCTGTCAGGGGCTCACCAAGCAGGGCCAGCAGCCCCATAGCCGTGAGCACCGGCTTGCGTAACAGCTGCACGTGGGGCGGGCGCGTGTTGTTGACCTGGAAGCGGGCGGTGAGTGTGCGCTGGGCGAAGGGGTGCGGGTGGTAGCTCAGGAAGGCATTGTCGTTGCTCAGGAGCGCATAGCGGATGGAGGCGCTGCTGTTGGCCACTAGCAGGTTCTGGTGCTGCGCGATGACCTGCAGGGGCAGGGCACAGCTGGGACGGTGGACGGGCCACCCTGGGGGAGGCGCCTGGCTGGGGCGGGTGACACGGAACCGTGCAGGCGGGAGAGAAGTGCCGAGGTGGTCTAGAGCCCACCTTTACAACCATGGCGGCGTAGGTCACGTCGGTCCTCCAAGGCTGCGGCAGGGACCAGCCCACGAGTGGGTCGGCCTCGTCGTTGTAGATCAGGGTGTCGGTGAACTTGGGGAAGAGGCTCTGGATCAGCCGCACGGTCTCCTGCTCCTGCTCCAGGATGAAGATTGAGCTCCCGGCGCCCTGCGAGAGGCGGGGCCTCAGCACCCCCATGGTCGGCTCACGTGACCTCGGTGGGGGTGAGGATGGGGCGGTGCGGAAGGGCGGCCTGACCTTCTTGTGGAGGGCGATGTAGTCCAGGCGCACGCCCACCTCCCCGGTGAAGAAGTTTGTGCCATTGTAGCAATGTTCCAGGAGGCCCCAGCACAGTGGGGAGCGCGGCGGGGGGCGGAAGGAGTCTCCGGGACCACCCAGTCGCAGGGCTGGGCTGGCCTCTCGCAGACCCTCGGAGCAGGCATCGTAGTAGTTCAGGAATCCTGGGCAGACGGGACCCCGTATGCACCACTGTGTCGGTGAGGCGTTCTCCCCAAGGGTGGCCCTCCCCTTCCCGGCTTCCATTCTAATCCCCCATCCCCTTACAGCTCAAAGAGGACCCGTTACCACTGGCCACCTTGCATCGTCATGGACACGTTGTCGAAGTCGTGGTGATCTGGCTCATTCCACGTTTCGAAGTTCCACTTGGACACGTGCTCCAGCCCGTATCTATCTGCGAAGGTGCCCCGCGCCCCAAGTCCGTGGGCTGATGGCCCTGCCAAGGCCCCGCTTTTGGGGGTGTGAAGACATGCTGGGCCAAAAGGGGACTCCAGGGAGGGGTGCCCATAGGTGGGGATCTGGACGTTAAGGGGTGTTGGATTCGAGATATCCCTACCCAATCTGGAGGGCACAGCTGTTTGGGCCCGCCCACGGGGGCCACAACCACACCTACTGCAGCCTGCTCACCAATGTATCTCCTGGCCAGGAGCAAGACGAGGTTCCGCCACTCGAACACCTGCTGCTTATCCTCGAAGTCAGTGAAACGTCCCGATGGACTGCCCATCAGCTCAAAGCCTGCGGCACAGTCACAGGTAACGCCCCCCCACTTCACCCCCCCACCCCCAGCACTCTCATCTCCCTTCTCCCCACTTCCTGGGTGAGGGAGGAGAGGCAGAGGTTGGGGCGGGCTCCTGGACAGGGGCTGCTGACAGACCTGACCACTCACCTGGAAGGAGCTGGTTCTCCCTGAGAAGGTCCAGATACCTGTCCAGGTTGGTGAAGTTGTAGCCCAGGCCCCAGGCAGCCGTCCCCCTGTGGAAGGGTACTCTGCATTGGAGGGGGTACAGTGCTCCTCGGACTCCCGTGCTGAACCTGGACTCACATCCAAGCGGCGAGGGGCCCCTCCCTCTCTGAAAACACCCAACGATGTGTGCCTGTCAGTCACTCACATTTCAGTGTGAGCTACAACAACAATACATGGATGTACTACCACACCTCCAGGAGCTGGGGGGGGTTGGGCCAGGGGATTCAGAACAACCTCAGAGCTCAGGGCTGGGACCGGGCAGGGCCAGGGCATCATGAAGATCGCCAACTTGGGAGTGGGGGCCATGGAATGGACACTAGGTCCAGCTTTTACTTTACCTGGAGGCTAGGGCCCCAGGTGTGGACCAACATTCCCCCGTCCCCTTCTACAGGAAAGAGAGGTGATCGGAACTGCCCACCACACACGTGTCCTGTGCAGGACTCACCACGGTCGGATCCGGCAGAGAGCAGGATGCGCCTGGCCCCAGTTATCTTGGGGCACACATTCCCAGGACAGATGACTGTCAACCCCATGTGAAGGTGCTGGGCGAGCCTCAAGGGGACAGGATGGGGAACAAAGGGGGCAGGGGGCGGGAGGCCAGGGAAGAAGCTCTCCTAAGACCTGCTGGATGATGGGACAAGCCAGCAATGGGTTTGATCCTGGGCCCTCCTTTCAGTGCCAGCTGAGAGCCAAAGTCCAGCCACTGTCCACATGCCAATTCCTCCTTGTTCTGGGCTTGACTTGCCCTGGCAGTCCCTCTGCCCTGCCAGAGTCCCACAGTCCCCCACTGGCACCCACTATCACCTCCCCAGGCTCCCTCCCTCAGCCAGCCAAAGGTCACAACCTAACTAGCATTTTTGGTAAACAGTAAATGGCGAGGGGGAAGTGTTCCAAAGTCCTCCCCCACCCCCACTCCCACTGCTGGGCGGCAGGGAAAGTGGCCTTTCTCCAGGATCATGGGGGCCAGTGGCTGAGGACGCCGGAGTGCCAGAGGCATCCTGTTTGCCAGCCAGGGTGGGCATGAGTGTCCCTGGGGCACAGTCACACCCTGGCAACCCAGATGTCCCCAGCGGTTAAGAGACTCACTCCAGGGGCAAGTGCAGACTGAGCCACACACAAACTCACCCATACAA
>NW_022103925.1:3803000-3818212 GCF_000313985.2 Echinops telfairi
GCGACTCGGTGCTCAGCTGGGTGAGTGGTGGGCGTGAGGCAGGCAGGGGCCAGGGGCGTGCGTGCTCGCGGTGGGGGCGCAAGATGGTGGAGGAGCGCATGTGCACGGGGAGGGAGAGCCGGTGCTGCGTGTGCCAGAGGGCTGTGTGCATGGGGGGGCCGCGTCCCAGCATGGGTGCGCAGGGAAGGCACTACAGCGTGCGACGGGGTGGGCTTGCTCCGGGTCCCATGTGCTGGGAGGAAGGGGCCGGAGCGAGCATGCTGCCCTGGGGTAAGGCCTGATGGGCAGGGGGCGGCGCAGGCACGTGCTGGGGAGGGGCTGACATTCAGACACAGATCCACCCCTTGGGTGAATCTTTAGCCCCACAAGCTCCTGGGCCTCTGGGAACCCCAGTCTCCTCTTCTGAAAACCGGTCCCCATCCAAAGAGCAGCAAGTCATTCTGGAGAAACTGGGGCCAGGGAGGGAGGGGTGTCTCTTTTCACTGAGGATAGGGGCAATGTTTCCTTTCCAAATGAATGCCACCAACAAAGTAAGGCTCATCACTCAGGCACCACTGGGTAGCCAGCACATGGGGCTTGGTGAGGGGGAGTCCCGACGGTCCCCTTGCTGTCAGCCCCACAGGAGAGGAGACTGAGTGCAGGCTGGATGGGGCAAAGTGAATGTGGTGACCCGGTCTCCTCCAGCCATCAGGCCCTCAGGCCCCCCAGACACTCAGCCTGTGTACCAGGGCAGTGGGTTCTAGCTACTGGCAGGGAAACTGAGTCAGGGGCCCACTATAGCTCAGGAACCCTGAGGCTCCGGGGTCCTATGATTCTCTCACAAGGCCAGTGTCGACCTAACCCCACTTGCTCACTGGTCTTAGACACCCAGGGAGGAAGGTGAGCAGAGAGGATAAGATCCCACCCTTGACACTGAGGGTAATCAAGGTGGGGGCATTATAGGTGCCCTGGCACCCACAGTGTGGGCTGAGATCTGTACTCTGAAATAACCTACCCACCTACTAAAGCCCCAGCCAGACCCTCTTGAACCCTCCCCCACTCTCTGTGGGTCAAACCTGGGGACCCTAGTTCCAGAGATGGGGCACCTCTCCCCACAGGTGACCAGCCCCCTCTACACCACTGCACAGCTTTGGGTGGGGGGGAAGCCCTCCTTCCAGAGAGGACAGTACCTGCCTGGGGAAGAGCAGTGAGGCCCTGGCAGTCCCTGGCACTGCCCCCTGCCCTCCACAGTAGCTGGGCTAGGAGATAAAATGTTTTATGGCCTAAGTGCCCCTTATCTGCCTGAGATTCTGAACTGGGTGACTCACCCACTAGCAAACGGCTTCAGAAACCACAACTTTCAACTGCTGCTCACGGGACTGACAGCTCCACCCACCAGGGCTCAATGCAGGGGGTGGTGGGGGACAGGGGGCGCAGGGCCCCAGGGTGAGGGCTGTCCCCTGTTGTCTGTGCAGAGCCCCGGGACCCTCGCCGACTCCATAGGCCCCTCAACCGTCATTCTACCAGTTCTCGGAGGGGACACAGTTATTAATGGCCTACTGTCCCCAGGCCTGACTCAGTCTATCCACAGGACCCTGTCCACCTGCTGCCCAGACTTGGCTTGGCTTAGGGATGGACAGGGAGGGCATCCTGGGTCTCGTCCCTCACACCACACCAGCTGTTGGCACCATCGCCCACTCCCTGCACCCAGTGGCATAGGCCTGACCACATGCATTCCTTCTTTCTAAAGATGGTTGGGGGGTGGGGGGGAGCGCTGAGGTTCCGAAGATGATGTAGTTGCCGGACGCCGGCAAGTTCGTGCCAGCTCACACCGACCCATTGTACAACAGCATGAAATGCCTCCCAGCCCTTGAGTCCGCACCATCATTCTTATGTCTGAGCCCCTGGGGGCAGCTGCAACGTCCATCCGTCTTGTCGAGGGCCGGCCTCTTTTTCGCTGCCCCTTTACTCTACCAAGCGTGGTGTCCTTCTCCAGGGATGGGTGTGAACCATAGGCTTTAGAAATCGCAGCTATTCTTTAGCAGGAAAACCAAACCAAACCAAACCACCGCTGCCCGCCGTGAGGGTCCCAACTCAGAGTGGCCCTGCTAGGTCGGCTTGGGCTGCCTGCTGGGGTCACTGCAGCCGTGAGCTTGGCCTTTCTCACGAGGAGCGGCTAGCGGGATTTGAGCTTCAGAACCCTCCTTCACAGGCCAGTGCTTAACCCACAGTGTGACCAGGCCTCCTCAGTAAGCCCCTCACTGACTCACGGCGACCCTACAGGACAGGGTGGAACTGCCCCTGTGGGCAGTGTTGGAGACAAACTCTTCACGGGAGCAGAGAGCCCTGTCTTTCTCTAGGAGAGCGACTGGGGGTTTCAAACCAGTTGCCGTAGGATTGACTCACCATTCCCGGTGACCTGTGTGCTGTGGCAGAGCTGTGCTCCGCACGGCTGCCAGGCTATTTTGAGCAGGTCACCACACCTTTCTTCCAAGGTGCCTCTGAGCAGATGTGAACAGATGGCCTTGGAGGGAGCAGCTGAGCCCAGTGACGGCACGGGCCTGCTCGCCCCTGGCACTGCAGTCCTGAACCTCTGGAGGCCACTCACACTGTCCTCATCGCTGCTGACTCACGGCAACCCTAGGGAACAGGGTAGAACTGCCTCCGTGGGTCTCCAAAACCGTAACGTTGATGGGAGTAGAAAGCCCTGTCTTTCCCACAAGGAGCGGCTGGTGGTTTCAAACTGCTGACCTTACGGTTAGCAGCCCGATGGGTAGCCACGATGCCACCAGGGCTCCTGAGTCTACTTTGCGTTTTATTCATCTTCACACCGCCGCCAGTCCCCTGTGCTGTCAGAAGAGGCTCAGGGAAGGGTCTTCCCCAACAGTAGGAAGGCTACACCAGGCTGGTGACATCATCTGGTGACCTCGCAGCCCCCTGGCCAAGGGAGGCTGTGCCAGCTGGACTCTGGGCACAGGTACATTCACAGCCCCGAGGACAGAGAACAGAGGTCCCAGGCAGGGTCCAGCTCTGTGACCCGAACAGGTGGGCTCGGAGGTGTGGGGAGAGGCTGCCTGAGATAAGTCCCTGAGCACCAGTCTGAGGCCGATGACGGCTGGTGTGATTCATCTCTGGGCCAAGAGCACTGGGACACCCCCCAACCCCTACCCCACACACCCACACACGCAGGGCCTAGGGTCCCAGTGCTCTTGGCCCAGAGACAAATCACATCAGCCGTCATCGGCCTCAGACTGGTCTACCTTCTGCCTCCTCCCCAGAGGAGCCTAAACACCCAAGGGTCCTGCTTCTGCCCACATGCCCATCCCAGCCTGCAGGGCAGCAGCCACAGGTGCCTGCACCTGGCAGCAAGGGGCTTATCAGGGGTTCGAAGCATTGTAATTACCGAAGCCTCTGATTACATGACAACTCCCAAGATTAGTGCTCAGGTAACGCTTGTCTGCAGAGCAAGTGACTCAGCACCTGGGAGAGTAAATAATTCAACCACTGGGCTCCGGGCAGCCAGTCCTGACTGCAGGCGTGGCTGCCGCCGGCCCCCACAAGTCGAAGGGCCCTGGGGGGGTCAGCTGGCAGGCACAGCCTTCGGTCCACGCATGGACGGGGCCCCCGCTGTCCAGCCCTCGGGCAGCTCCCTCAGGTAAGAACCATCTGGGGTGCCTGCCAGGGTCTGTCCCCCTCGCAGAGGCCAGCTGACTGGGCAGGACAGGTGGCCAGAGAGCTTGAGGATGTCTTTGAACAAGGGGGACAACTTTGAACAGGGCGTTATGAATGGCACATGCTCCCAATTCCTGGGCCAGAAGTCTGAGGGGGGAGTTGGAATTTGGGGGCCCCTCTGGTAGAAGGTCGGTAGGCCCTGAGCCACCTCATTCCAGAGCCCAACCTCCAGGAGTTCAGGGTGCAATTTGAGGGGCTACAGACCCCCAAGTGGGGGAGACCTTCAGGAAGTTCCCCAAAAGGGTGAGGATTCAGCATGTTAGACAACCCTGCTGCCCCCAGGTCTGGACCAGCCCCCCCCTCCCAGGGGCCGCTGCCTAGGGGCCCCTCTAAGTGCCCAGCACACCCAGCCCTGTGGTCAGGGCACTCTGTCAGGAGGCAGTGTCTGTTTCATGGCACCCTGGAGGCAGTTTCTACAAGTTGCAGTTCTGGGCGGCCGGGCAGCGGAGGAGCTGAGCAAACAGACGGCGGTGTTTTGTGCCTGAACGCCGCCTCTATGACGCTGCCCGGCATGCTACACTGGAGCCAGGACGAGGTCAGAAGACATCCCCTGCTGGGGGACGCCAGGGCCGGCTGTTTGCAGAAGGCAAGGCCCAGTCTGGCCCATGCACGCGTGGGACATTCAATAAGTGGGCCCTGCAGGTTGGGACAGGCTCTCGAATGTCCTTCCCCTCCCAAGAGGGTGTCCCAGGAGAAAGGCCACAGTGCCCGCACCCCGCCTCAACCTCCGGTCACTCCTGCCCAAGGCAGGGCGGGTGGCACGCCCTTGGGGTCAGCAAACCCTTGTCCTCTGAGTCCTGTTCCCCGTGAAAAGGCGTGCGATGGCAGAGGTGAGAGACAGGAGCCGTGAGGCTGGGGAATGCTCACAGGTTGGATGGGAGAGAGGGCTGGATGGGTGTCAGGGGAGGGCAGGGGTCTTCGCCGAGCTGGGGAGCTGAACTCGGGAGGGGCAGGAAGCCTGGTTGTGGTCACACTTGTCTCATCGCCTGCACACAGGGACGGTCGCAGCCTGGTACCTGCCCACCCTCTCTCAGACCCCTCCCCCCCACTACACTGGCTGACGTGCCTCTTCCGGCTGACAGCGACCCTTCAGAGCAGGGGAGAGCTGTCTGGAGAGTCTCCATGGCTCTCCAGCTTTACGAAGTCAACTGCCATACCTTCCCCAGGGCAGGTTCCAGTGGGCAGCCTATATGTCAGAGGCCAAGCACCTCCCTGCCGGACTCACTACAAGGCGCACCAGGCAGGTGCTGCGACATTGATTAAGGGAGAGGGGGCCAGAGAGCTTAGGCAGGGTATCTTCTGAGGCCGCTCCTCTGCTATGCGGCCTAGGCATGCTCTGGGGCACACGCTGATGTCACAATCATGTTTCACCCCAAAGACTGAGAATCGTGGGTGGAGGCCTGATGTCATCCATGCTGGAGCCCTAGGCCAGGAGTGGGGGGGGTGGGTCCATACTGGGGCCCAATGGGTTGAGCATATCCATGCTAAGGGCTCTGGCCCAGGGGGTATTGTCTGCTGTGCTCTGGGCCCCAGTGGTTGGGGCATTTCAGCACTGGGGGCTCTGGGTCAGGGTCAGCAGGCACGGGGTGGGTGGCGAAGCGTTGTCCACACTGGGCAGCAGGCCTATGGCTCTCACTGCCAAGATCCAAGGGGGCCCAGTGCCCAGTGTTCCAGGAGCAGGGCACCTCTGCCCTGGGATGCTCGGACAATGTCTGTCCCAGCTGTCTGTCTGGGACTTCACCCTCTTTGGCTTGGGCCCGCCCTGACGGAACTTCTCTGTTGCAGGTTGGCTCTGGGGGGGCCGGGCACCACGAGGCTGGGCACTGCAGGGATGGACGCCTGTCCCCAGTGTGGGCGGCAGGACGGGGCGCCAGGGCTGGTGCGCAGACGGCCCCCTGTGCCCCCGAGCTTTCGTGAGCAGCTAAAGGGCCGGCTGAGGCAGAGCTGTGCATGTCACAGGCAACGGGCCTGGGCGCTGGTGCAGGACCTGGTGCCTGCTGTGCGCTGGCTGCCCCAGTACCGCCCAAGGGAGGACCTGGCGGGCGACGTCATGTCTGGCTTGGTCATCGGCATCATCCTGGTGCCACAGGCCATCGCCTACTCACTGCTGGCCGGCCTGCAGCCCCTCTACAGCCTCTATACGTCCTTCTTCGCCAACCTCATCTACTTCCTCCTGGGCACCTCCCGCCACGTGTCCGTGGGCATCTTCAGCTTGCTCTGCCTCATGGTGGGTCAGGTGGTAGACCGAGAGCTCCAACTGGCTGGCCTCGACCCTGCCCACGATGATGGCTCACCCCCGGGGACCAACGACAGCATCCTCAACGCCTCGGCCACCCAGCTAACCCTCGGGCCGGACTGCGGGCGGGACTGCTACGCCATCCGCATTGCCACTGCCCTCACGCTCATGACTGGGATTTACCAGGTGAGAGTTGCCCTGAGGTGGGGGCCGGGGGGGATACCCCAGGGGTACACCAAGCCCAGGAGGGAGTAGTGTCCAGCCGGATCAGCGTGGCTGGGCACCAGCCTTATGGCCGGGATTCTAAAGCAAGGTGGTGTTTGAACACTTAGGGGAGATCAGCGTGGGCCCAGGTAGGGTGGGACCTGCAGGGTGTCCCAGGGTCAGCCATTAGATTCCTGGACATGGGGAGCCCAGCTCTAGCTAGCACTGCCTGGGCAGGGCCAAATGGCCAGGTGTGTCCTCCAGTTCCTGACGTGACCAACTACGGTCCACGCTTGCTGTCTGGCCTGTAGCCCCCACACCGGTGCCTTCATGTGGCCTGGGCCTGCCACCTCCCACTCCCCCATCTCTAGCTGCCAGCACAAGTGATACCAAGGGATCCCCAAGGAGCCCTGGTGGCGTAGTGGTTAAGTACATGGCTGCCAACCCAAAGGTCATCGGTTCGAGTCTACAAGCCAGAGGTGTGGGGGTCTTGTCCAGTACAGATGGTAGCTTTTGAAACCCCATCAGGCAGTTCTACTCTGTCCCAGAGGGTCGCTAGGGGCCGGGATCAACTTGACAGCAACTGCCCGGAGCCCAGAGGTCCCATCTGAGCAGGGAGGGGGAGAGGGCATCTGCCCAACAGACACAGGCCCAAGGGGTGGCCTGTGGGCCCCAGGGTGTGCAGGGTGTGTCCAGTGGGGAGGGCGGGTCCTGTGCTGACCCGCGGCCCTGTCCACAGGTCCTCATGGGCGTCCTTCGATTGGGTTTCATGTCTGCCTACCTCTCGCCACCTCTGCTCGATGGCTTCGCGATGGGGGCCTCGCTGACCATCCTGACCTCGCAGCTCAAGCACCTGCTGGGCGTGCGGGTACCTCGGCACCGGGGCCCTGGGATGGTGCTGAGCACCTGGCTGAGCCTGCTGCGCCACGCTGGCCAAGCCAATGTGTGCGACGTGGTCACCAGCGCCGTGTGCCTGGCTGTGCTGCTGGCCGCCAGGGAGCTCTCCGACCGATACCGGCACCGCCTGAAGGTGCCCCTGCCCACGGAGCTGCTGGTCATTGTGGCGGCCACGCTGGCGTCTCACTTCGGGCGGTTTCACCAGCGATTCGGCTCCAGCGTGGCCGGAGACATTCCCACCGGCTTTCAGGCTCCAAGGGCTCCCGACCCGGGGCTAATGTGGCGCGTGGCACTGGACGCCGTCTCCCTGGCCCTTGTAGGCTCCGCCTTCTCCGTCTCGCTGGCGGAGATGTTCGCCCGGAACCACGGCTACTCCGTGTGGGCCAACCAGGAGCTTCTGGCCGTGGGCAGCTGCAACCTGGTAGGTTCCTTCTTCCACTGCTTCGCCACCAGCGCCGCGCTGGCCAAGAGCCTGGTGAAGACGGCTACGGGCTGCCGCACGCAGCTGTCCAGCGTAGTCAGTGCCGCCGTGGTGCTGCTGGTGCTGCTGGCGCTGGCCCCGCTCTTCCGGGACCTGCAGAGGTGCGTCCTGGCCTGCGTCATCGTCGCCAGCCTGCGGGGGGCCCTGCGCAAGGTGGGCGACCTCCCGCGCCTGTGGAGGCTCAGCCGGGCCGACGCGCTCGTCTGGGTGGCCACGGCGGCCACCTGCGTGCTGGTCAGCGTGGAGGCCGGGCTGCTGGCTGGCGTGGTGCTCTCACTGCTCAGCCTGGCCGGCCGCACGCGGCACCCCCACACCGCCCTGCTCGCACGCGTCCACGGCTCCGCCTTTTACGAGGACATCTCGGAGTTCGAGGGGCTCGTGTCCGAGCCAGGCGTGCGCGTGGTCCGTTTCGCGGGGCCGCTCTACTACGCCAACAAGGACTTCTTCCTGCGGTCACTCTATACCCTCACGGGGCTGGACGCGGGATGCGCAGCGGCCAGGAGGCGGGGCCTGGAAGCGGGCAGTGGCCAGGCCCCCGGGACAGCGGGCACCGCGTCCGCGCTGGTGCCCTCGGCGGCCGGCTTCCACACGGTGGTCATCGACTGCGCCCCGCTGCTGTTCCTGGACGTGGCCGGCCTGGCCACGCTGCAAGGCCTGCGCCGGGACTACGAAGCCCTGGCCATTGTGCTGCTGCTGGCCGGCTGCAGCCCCGCGGTGAGGGGCGTGTTGAGCCGAGGGGGCTTCCTCCAAGAGGACGAGGAGACGCAGCTGTTCCACAGCGTGCACAGCGCCGTGCAGGCGGCGCGGGCCCGCCACAGGCAGCTGGAGTTGGAGGCCGCCGACTCAGTCCTCTAGCGGGTCCACACCCGCAGGCCCCGGGCAAACTCCAAACGCTACAGCACCGTGGACGCCGTGGGGTTAGCTGATGCCGGCTCACTGGGAGCCTAAGCGACCGGGCAGACCATCACCTGTGGGCTTCTGAAGCCGTTACTCTTCACAGCAGTAGAAAGCCTCCTCTTTCTCCCGCAGAGCGCAGAGCGGCTGGTGGTTTTGAACCGCTGACCTGGTGACTAGCAGTTCAACACGTAACCACTATACCACGTAGGATCCTGGAGCCCACGGCAGACATCCTCAATCCATGGCTGCATACCTTCCCTGCCCAGGGAGCAGTGCCTGGCTGTAGTCAGCCACCAGATACCTCCGGTGCCACGTCCCCTGTCCCCATTCTGACCTGGAATAGGGACCAGTGACACGTTCAACACACACGTGCGCACGAGCGAGGACCCAACCAAGACTGCCTTCCACACAAACGTTGCCACAGCTGCAGACCTGGGCTCTAGTCCCAAGTCCCCCAGTCTTAGAAGTCCGACTCATGTTTGAACGAGGGGCCCTGCTCCAACTAATCCAAGCGCCCTGGTGACGCTGTGAGTCACGCACTCAGCTGGTAACCACGAGGTTCCAAACCACCAGCGGCTCCGTGGGCAAAGATGAACAAACCCTCTGAAACCCACAGTTGTGCCCTGTCCTCTGCGGTGGCAATGAGGCGGAATCCACCTGATGGCAGTGGTTCAGTTTTTGGAAACCCAAAGCCATCGAGTGTATACCCCTCCTGACCACCTCGAGAGAGTATTAGTGGACGCATGTCAGTGCTTATTAGAAGCAGACTGCTAGATCTTTCTTCGAAGACGCCTCTAGGTGATTCACAGCCTCTCTGCTTGCAGCAAGTTAACGCACTTGCTCCCCCAACCAATCAGGGGCTCCCTCATTTTGCATATCGCTCTGAACATCACGTGCCCCCCATGGTGCTCTAAGGACACCCCACTGCCTCAGCCTGACTCCCGCTGGGGTGAGAGGACACTGGCCAGGATGTCAGGGTCTCTTCATTTCCCGGACCCCTCCTCTCCATCACACACACCCAAGTGCTCCTTAGGCCTGGGCCAATGGTGCCTCTACTTGCTCCAGGGCAGGTGGGACTGCCCAGTGCATGCCTTATCCCCGCCCTCGGCCACAACCCAGCCCACAAAGCACAAAGCACACTATGTGGGGTATGGCCACGCAGAACCTGGGGTCCAGTACTGAGCCAGGTACAGCAGACAATCAGCCTGACCCTGAGCTTCTTAAGGAAAGCCAGGCCAACTATGAAAGCAGCCGGTCAGGGTCCAGGGGTGACCCCCAGAACCCCAAAATGGCAGCCAGCGAGGGTGCCCCTTTGGTGGGAAATGGAGCGGTCCCAGGCAGTAGGACCCCTCAGAAGGCATATCCATCCTGTGCTCCTCCTACAGAGTGCCCCCAGCCCTTCACTGGCCCCCCACCCCAGTCCACCACAAGCCTCAGCAGGCCCCTCAGCCCACTTCCCTTCCAGGCCAGACTGCTGACCAGTCCCCCTCCTCTCTTGGCCTCAGTCTTCATTTCTGTAAAGTGGGCTCTGCCAGCTGCCCTCCAAGTGCTCCCCGCCATTCAGTGTCACCCACCTGGCCGTGACAAGATCCAGCAGCCAGTGGGTCCGGACCTGCTCGATGCCCCCGTGAGGGACAGCACCCACGTAGGCCAGGTTGAGTTGCTGGTCCCAACTGAGGTCATACTGGTCAGCCTGGTCGTGCGGCAGAGGGGGGCTGGGGGCAGGAAGAGCAGTGGGAAGCGTCAATCGGGGCAGCCCATCCATTTATCTGTGCCCACAGAGCCCGGGGCAGCTCTGCAAACAGGATTGGGGGGTATCCACTGAGGGAACTTGACTGTGCTTGAGGTAATAAAATGTCACTCAGTGCTGGGTGTGTCCCCAAGGCCTGTGCTCATTTATGTGGGGGACGGGGCTCAGAAAGGACTTGCTTCCCAACCGGTTCCTTATCCCACCAGCTCAGTGGAAGAAGTTGGGGGCACAGGGGACTGGGGACATATGGAGGCCCTGTGGGCACATAGGGAACTCCTGAAGGCCACTACAGGTGCCAGCCAGCCCCAACACCCCAAGGGCCAGGCAGGAGACCCCTACTCTAGCCCTGTAATGCCTGAATTTTTTATTTCAGGGAAAAAATTTTTTTTGCTTTTATTCTTTACTTTCATAGTTATCTATATATCTATATATATATATATATATATATATATATATATATGTGTATATATGTGTATGTATATATATAGATGTGTGTGTGTATGTGTGTGTGTATATATGTATATATATGTTATAAAAACGTCGTGCTCGGAGTTATAGGGCTAGGGGTGTACCCCTAGGAGAGAGAGAAGGGGCTCCGTGGGCAAGATGACTTCTGGGCACCCGCTTTTTGGGTCCCGACTGTGAGCTGGTGGCGCAGTTGTCTCGGGAGCAAGCCCTAAGTGACTCTCTGAAGGTGACAAGGCTGGGGAACAGGGTGCTCCCAGCCTCCCTAGTGCGCGAGGCAGGGAGATGGCCAGAAGGATGCGCGTTCCCGCCTCGGTTTCCCAGCTCACCAGAAGCCTGTACTTCTCCAGAAGGCCCGCAGGGGGCGCAGCGTGCGGGCCGCGTCCACGCGCACCAGGAGCGGGTCCTCCCCGACGGCCGCTGGGGGCGCGGCCAGCAACGCGGCCAGCAGCGCGAGCCGCGCGGCAGGAGGGCCCGGGGGGCGCATGGCGGGGCGCGGGGCGCACTCCGCGGGCACACGGGCCCGCGGGCACACCGGAGCTGCCGGGTCTACACCACGCCCGCGGTTCCGCCTCCGGGTCGCGCGCCCACGTGATCCCGCGGTGGGCGGGCCAGGGCGGCCCAGGAAGACCAGAGCAGGTCGCCATAAGCCGGAATCGACTCGATGGCAGGGGCGGGGTGGGGGGCTGGGGGCACCCGGGCAGGGCTTGGGTGGGACGGGACAGGCCTGGACCGGGCTTGGACTGAGCTCGGATGTGTCTGGGCGGTGTCGGGGGAGCTGGGTGGGACTGGGCAGAGCTTGAGTGGGATTGGGCGGGATGGGGTGGACCCACCCAGGTGGGCTTGCACTGGACAGGGCGGGTCTGGGCGGGACCTACGTAGGGCCCGGGCTGGGACTGGGGAGGCACCCAGGCGGCCCTAGGTAAGGTCTAGGTGGGATTTAGAAGGGTTGGGGCGGGACCTGGGTGGTGGGCGGGGTCTGAATGGACTAGGTGGGTTGGGTGGGGCCTCAGCCGGCTAGGCGGGATTTGGGCAGCGGGCGGGCAGGGCCTGTGGGGGCCCAGGGATGGGAACCGGGCCGGCCTGGGTGGGGCATGGGCGGGAACGAAACGGAATCCCGGTGGGTGGGACCAAGTAGGGACCAGACGGGACTTCGGGGAGCTGGCCCAGGCGTGGCAGTCCTAGGAGGCTTGGGGGGGCCTGACTTCGCGGCCCTGCGGGTCTCCAGCTGCTTGGGCTGGGGCTTGGGTGCTACCTGATTGAGACCTAGATGGGTTGGGCCAGGGCGGGGTCTTAGAGGCGCGGTCCCAGCAAAGGGCGGACGGTCCCCGATCCTACTGGAAGCCCTGGGCTCCAGGAATTGGGATCCAAAGACGGTGGCAAGCTGGGAATGCCGCCTCTTCCAGCCAGTCCCTGCCCCTTCCGGCTTCCGTCCTGGCCGAAGGAGGACAACAGCCTTTCCGTCCTGGGTTATTGTGAGGACGAATTGACCAAACACGTGGAAAGCACTTAGGAACAATGCCTGGCCCTTTAGTGGTGTTCGAGTGTAAACCACTAATTTCTTAATAATTCCCAAAGCTCACCCTGGCTTCCTGGGAGTAAAGTACTTCGGCCCAGTCTGGAAGCCAAGAGGTGCCTCCCTCTGGTGAGGTGTGCACTTCCGAGAGATGGACCCCCGAGGTTGCATTCTGAAGGTGGAGCTCTAACCCTTACTGAAGGATTGGAGGGTGGGGGCTGGCAAGGAGGCAAAGGTGGGCCCTAGGGTTTGGGCCTTGGCAGCCAGAGAACGGGTTGTTTCCGGGAACAGACCTGTGATTATCAAGTGGCCCTTTACAATAGGCAGCAGCCGGATGCCCTGGCCGGCATGTCAAGAGGAGGTGGGGTGGGAGCTGCAAATGTTTTCTGAAGATCCAGTGGGTGGGAATTGTGCAGATTAACCCGATCCCTCTGGGGATGGATGGACACCCGTTTGGGAAGGGGAGTGGAGGCTTCTCTCTTAGGCTCACAAGGCCTCATCAAGTTACTGGGTCTCCTGCATCACATCACTGCTAAGCGAGTAGGACACAGAGGCATCCCAGAGGGGCAGAGGCAGATGCCACATACAGGGGACCCTGGAGATGAGGGAGAGCAGATATTGACAGAGACAAAAATTTTCCCTGAGGGGCAGCAGAGAGGGCCTGCCCTCAGAAGGGTCACCCTGAGGCTGGATGCCTAGTGTCCTAACTGAGAAAATAAATCAGCGTGTGGTATTTCTGTTCCACCAGTGCTCATGGGCAAGGGTGAACATGCACGGCTGCTACCCAAACAGCTCCAAGGGTGGGTCCACCCAGAAGTACTGAGAGCAAAGACTTGATCACCTTCCATTGTAAACCCGGTGGTGGTGGTGGTGGTGGTGGTGGTGGTGAAGTGCCGGCAGGTCAGTTCTGACCAGTAGCAACCCTCTGCACAACAGAAGGACGCCCTGTCTGTCCTCACCATGGTTCCTGTGCCTGAACCCATGGTTGCAGTCTCTGCCAATCCATCTTTTAAGGACCTTCCTCTCTTGACCAAGAATGATGCCCTTCTCCAGGGACTGGTCTCTCCTGACAACATGTCCAAACTTATCTCCATTCATCAAGATGTTACCTACCGGTGTGCACACATGTGTTCTGACACACGTGGTCTTGCCGTGAGGCCGGGGTTAACTAGAGACACAATTCCAGTGACACTCATCCATAGGTAAGAAAGAGCACTGTATCAAGAAGTAATTATAGATCAAGAAATCATTCCAGCCCAGTCCAATTCAAGGCCGAAGTCCGATACTAGTCCACAAGTGCCTCTTCAGACTCACACAGCCGCATGCAATGATGCAGAATGCAGGAAGACCACAGGCTGGTGGGTGCAAAGTCGAGTGGATCCAATGGTGGTGGATGTAGCGCTAGGGGTCTGGCAGCAATCAGGGTCTGCCAGCAGGAAGGTGAAGGCAGAGAGAGAGGGAGGGTCCCAAGGAGGGTCCCAGGGTCCTCCTGATGAGAAGGCCACGCCCACAAGGAGGTGCCTTCAGGCTGTGACCTGATTGACAGGCTAGACTCCCCCCTACACTTTTGTAGGCCTTCAAGTTGACATGAGATTATGTAACAGCAGTCAGGATTGGCTCAAAGTCCCTGGTATTGAGGTAGACGTAGAGGGGTATAGAATAGGGTGCCACGCCGTACAGTCCACAAGCCAAAAGCTTCAACACCATGCCACCCTCCCCACGCCGGTGGACCCGCATCCCCAGAGACAACCCATCTCACCAGTCCCCTTTGGGCCATCAGAACAGAGGCGTTAAGCTGGAAGGTGTACACACGGACAAAAGGTGACCCATAGCAAAGTCGCCTGCACCCGTGGGGGAGCAAAGGAACTCCCCACACAGCACTGGTGGAATGAAACGTATTTATGGAGATAAACAGACCAATGTGTGCTTAAACAACAGACGAGGCCCCACCGGAGAGAGCATGGTTGTTGCCATTGTGTGCCATCGAGTCCCTTCCCCATGCACAAAAGAATGAAACACTGTCACGTCCTGCCCCACCCTCACCATGGTTCCCATGCCTGAGCCCATGGGTGCAGCCACGGTGTCCGTCCATCTCCTTGAGGGCCTTCCTCTTTTTCATTGTCCCTCGACTTTATCAAGCACGATGCCCTTCTCCAGGGACCCGTCTCTCCTGACAACGAGTCCACAGGATGTGAGACAAAGTCTTGCCATCCTTGCCTCTAAGGAGCACTCTGGCCGTACATGTTCCGAGACAGATCGGTGTGTCCTTTTGGCAGATTGTGGTACTTTCAACATTCTTCTCTAGCGCCGCCATTCAAAGGCACGGATTCTTCTGTGGTCGTCCTTCTTCTCTGTCCACTTTTCACATGCCAGGAGGCTGATCAACTAATCGGCGGTAAAGAATTAAGGGTGGGATGGTCTTTCCCTGGAGTGTTGCCCGCAACACCTTTTATCTTTGCCGAGCTAAAGGGAGAGAGTGCTGGCAGAGCAGGAAGAAAAGCTGGGAGCCCAGGGATAAAGCACTCACAAACACTTCCTGGAAACATCAAAGAACAGAAAGGGCCACTGAGGAATTTCCTGGCAGAAACTGAAGGGAAGGTGTGGCCATTGCAACAATGGAAGGCCGGCCTCTCCTGCAAGCCAGCCTTCTTCGAATCTCCACCAGGAGTAGGAGGAAGCAGTTGGGTGAGCCGAGCCAACATCTGCAGGGAAAGGAAGCCAGGAGGTGGTGAATCCATCCAGCCCCCTGGAGGGGATTTCCAATGCAGACACAAGTGGCTGGGAAGCTGTGTGGAGTCGCAGGGGTCCAGAGACAAAGGCTGGAGCTCACGGCCTTGCCATGAGGAGGAGTCCCACGTAACGGATTAAAAATGTGTTTCCCAAAAAGATCTATTTGAAGACCCAAGTGCTGATGCCCATGAGCTTGACCTTGTTTGGAAATGTTGTATGCTGTTGAGTTGATTAGAACTCATACTCTGTCTGAGAGGCCGTAAAGGGGAGAATAGAAAAGCCCCAAGGAGATTTCTAAGGAGCCCGCCCCCCGCCCCCCGTTGGT
>NW_022103925.1:3819362-3820451 GCF_000313985.2 Echinops telfairi
TAAGTCGCTTTTAAAGAGTTGCATACACATCACCATCATTTCTAGTACCCTCCCCATTCGTTATTTTCTCCCCAAGTCCCCTCATCAAATGGCAAATTTGAAAGACTGTAGAAGCAAAATACCGAAAGAAGCATCAAGACAAGATGGAATGAATGCACAGAGTTACTGTACCAGAAAGGCATTGGACGGTGTGGACCCTAAAAAACTGTGGGTCCCTTGAGAAGCCTGGAGATTCCAGAACACTTTCTTGTGCTCATTTGGAACTTGTCCCCGGATCAAGAGACAGTGATGCAAACAGATCAAAGGGATACTGCGTGGTTTATCATCAGGAAAAGTGTGCGTCAGGGTCGTGTCCTCTCACCACACGTGTTCCATCTGTATGCTAAGCACATCACCAGAGACGCTGGGTGATGTGAAGAAGCGTGGGGCATCAGGATGGGAGGAAGGCTTGTTTACAACCTGCGGTATGCAGGTGACACAAGCTGGCTGGCTGGAAGTGAGCAGGACGTGAAGCCCTTGCTGATGAAGATCCAGGAGTGCAGCCTTCAGCCTGGATGACGGCTCACTGTCAGGAAGACCAACGTCCTCACCCCTGGACCAGTGGTTGACATCATGCTCCACAGAGAAAAGGTTGAAGGTGGCAAGCCTTTCACCTTACTTGGATCCACAATCAGTGCTCATGGAAGCAGCAGTCCAGAGCCCCAAAGACGTGTTGCATGAGGTAAATCCGCTGCATGAGGCCTCTTTAGAGGACTGAAGATCCAGGATGTTGCTTTGAGGTGACATGGAGTCGGCCCCCACCCATCGCGATCCTCTGCACAATAGAACGAAATACTGCGGGCCCGCGCCACCCTCACAGTTGCGTTCCCCTGCCTACGGCGCTCCTGACCCAAGCCATGGTGTTCTCCATTGCGTTATCTGCATGGGACAGTTGGTCATTGAATAAGGAAACCCGAAAAAGAATGGATGCACGTGAACGGTGGCGCTGGAGAAGAACACTGAAAGTACCATGGACTGCTGCAAGGACACACGGATCTATAAGGCCGGAGTGCTCCTGAGAGACAAGGGTGGTAAGGCTTCATCTCACAT
>NW_022103925.1:3822136-3827651 GCF_000313985.2 Echinops telfairi
CAGACTCACACAAGCAGACTCAAGCAACTGTGGGTCTGGGAAGCAGGAATTCAAAACTGGCAGCTGGGAGATCACAGGCCGGAGGGTGCAGAGTCCTGTGGATTCCAGGCAAGGAAGACCCCAGCCATGCCAGCATGCTGGCAAGAGTCCCCTGTCCCCACACGACCCAGCAGCAACCCGCTCCCCACATACACACAAGACTAATCACTTTACCACGATGCCGCATAAAGAGCAGTCCGTCACACAACACACCAAAAAACCCAAAAAACAAAAACTCAAGACAAACAGCCACCAACCACTGAACCACACCCAGACCAGAGGATCACTCTGAAGAGGCCCTGGAAGTACCAGAAATCAAATGCAAGAGCATGATGTTTAGCAGCTTCAACAGATAGAAGAAAGTTTAGGATCCAATAAAGGCATTCTAGAAGAGAGCGGGAGACCTAGGGGAAGTTTCCAGGGATCACCACTTCAGGAAATAAGAAACAGTGGAGAGATGATCCCAGCTCTGAGACTTAGGCAGGAATGGTGGCAATCAAAAGTGTCTTGTGTGTGAGTCTAAGGACAAGTGGCTGTGTTCAGCTATAATCCTAACGTCTGTGGGGTCTGAGGGAGAAAGATGAAGCTTCCTACCCCCATGAAGAGTTACAGTCTCAGAAACCCACAGGGGCAAGTCTACCCTGTCCTAGAGAGTCACTACAAATCAAAATCAACTCGATGCCAAGGAGATGGGTTGAGTTTGGGGGCCTGAAATAGACTTGTGGAATTAAAACAACAGTAGAGTGGCTGTTAAGAGAATCCACTGAGGTGGGGGGGGTGGCGTATGGGCTGCACAATGCCCACCAGCACTATCCCTTGTCCTAATGCCCAGAAGCTTCTAGTGTTGGCCCCCTGTGGTGAGGGGATTTTTGCAGATGGGATTAAGTTAAGGCTCTTGCACTGAGGAGATGATCCTAGATTATCCAAGTGGGCCAGGAACACAGTCTTTGTAAGAGGGAGACAGAGGAAGACTGGCCATGGGAGACAGCTGTGTGTCGGCCTCAGAAGGGAGAGAGGAGAGATTGGAAGATGCTACACCCTTGGCTTTGAAAATGGGAGAAAAAGCCAGCTCACCAAGACCCTTGGGTAGTTGCATGCTTTTCTGTTCACTAGACACTCCTGACTAGGGGTAGAGTCAGAGCTGTCAATCAAGTGGTAGCTTGATAACACCCCCGTGAGGGTGTGGCCTTTTGTGTGAGAGTGAAGGACTCTGGGAACTGCTCTCTCTTTGCCCCTTTGCCTTCCTGCTTGTGGGGACACTGCTGCAAACCCTGAGAGCTGTTGGCACCCCATCATGTTTCCACTGACCTTGGATCCAGGCACCCACTCGTCTGTGACCTTCCTGCTTGCTCCTCACCACTCTGCGTCAGGGCAGGTGGCTGTGTGAGTCTGGAGACGGAGCAGCATCGGACTTAGGGACTTGAAGAGTCAGCCTGGCTGGGATGCTTCCTTAGTGCATAATTACTTCTTGATAGAAAGCTCTTCAGCGCACATCGGGGAGTGTCACTGGATTTGTTCTCTAGAAAACCTGGCCTCACACAGACCCTTCAGGACAGAGTCGAACTAACTGTCCCACGGGGCTCCCAGGTGGCCGTCTCGTGGAAGTGCACTGCCACCTCTGCGGTGGGTTGGGATGGTTGACTTCTGGGGTTCTAACTGCTGCCACATCAGGGCCCCAAGTGTCCCTGGAGAAAAGACAAAGGGACAAACTGTCCTTCCGAGCCTCCTGGAAGGAGTGTGGGCACCTTAAACAGACATTGGACCACCACAAGAAGGCCAGGGCAGTAAAGGCATGGAACAAAGGTGAGCAGGGGGACCCCGGGCCACAGCAGGACTAGGCAGAGATGGCCTCCCAAGAAGCGACCAGACCGTCCCAGCCGTGGGCTTGCGCGGCCACAGGGTTCTTCTGCAAAGGTTGCCACACTCAGAGCCTGTCACCACCGTGGTCCCCACCTTATCGCGGGGCCCCCTCTGACACACTTCCCTTCCGGCAGATCTGGCAGCGGAGAGGGAGACAGTGGTCACTTTGGGGATCTGGCCAAGGGGAAGTTGGGCTGTGGAAACACGCCTCTGTGTGGGTCCCCAGACATCCTGGCCAGCCCCAGTGGTGACGAACACGGCAGGGTGACTCAGACCAAATTTTGGAGCTGGATGGAATGTCCTGCCGGCCTGACAGGAAGCGATGGCATCCACAGAAAAGCACATCGTCACCGCAGCCACAACTGGACGCCCGTCCCCAGCCCATCCTGCTGTCAGGGGCATTTCAGAGGAGTCAGCTGACAAGAAGCCTGCTTTGACGGACCTCGTCCAGCAGAGAGAGGAAAGACAGGGGCAGGCGCTCACCTCCACCCCCTAACCCCCACCCCAGCCCCATCGAACCACAGTCTCAAGCAGTTACACATGCCTGAGGCGTCCTGGAGAAACTGCTTATAAAACAGCGATGAACAAGTCTCTTCTTTTTCTTTTCTGAGCAGCTATCCCGGAGGGAAGATTTGAACTCTCTCCCTCCCCGGGAGAACCATGCAGTTCGGCTGCTGCCACGTGCCCGCCAGTCGGGTCCAACCCTGCGCAGGACAGGAAGAAACAACGCCGGTCCTGCGTCATCCTCTCTATGGATCCCGTCTGAGCCCAACGTGGCAGCCACCGGGTCAGTCGGCTCGCGGAAGGCCCTCCTCGGATCCTCTACCGAGCAGGAGGCCCTTCCCCGGGGACGGGCTCGCGTCCAGTTAAAGCCCGTCAGTTTGGGTGCCTGGGAGCCCCTTGTGTGCCCAGGGGACCAGCCTCACTCGTACGGTGTTCAAGGCCATGGACCTTCCGGAAGTCGCTCACCGGGCCCTTCTTTGGAGATGGGCGAGTGAGTTAGGACGGCCGACCTTCCCACGTCTAAAGCATTTGCACCCCCACGGACTCCATCCCAGAGGTGGAGCAGGCTGGGAGGACGAAGAACTGTCATCTGCTCTGGATGTTTGTGATGAGCCTCAGAGGCGCTGTCAGGTTAAGTGTTGGACTGCTAATTGCAACAAGGTCAGCGGTTCAAACCCTGCCAACCCCTCAGGGGAAGAGAGACGAGGCTGCCTGCTCCCATCCACATTCGCAGCCTCAGAAACCCTGTGGGGACAGCGATGAGTCAGACGGATTTGAAGGCGGGGGTGGGGGAAGGGGGGATTGTTTGCTGTTATTGAATGATTAGTCCACTTCTTTTATTTTTAATGTGGATTTTGCTGTAATTTCTAGTCTCTCCTTCTGAGGCCATCTTCGTAATTGCAGCTGATTTCAAAAAGTCAGAATTTGGCTCTTTGACACAGTTCTTTTAAAGAGAGCCCCAGAAGCTTCCGGCTCCCCAAGCTCTGGACGGGATCCAGCACCCAGCTTACTGGGCTCCCGGCTCTCACAGCAGAGGAGACTCAGCAGGCCCTGCTGCCATCGTCCTGGGTCTATGAGACCACCAAGGGGAACATGTGACCCCTGCCCCAATCCACCTGGCACCCTCAAATGAGGCCCAAGGAAAGAGATGTTCTTTTAGCACAGAGAGAAGGGAGGGGCTGACCCTGGTGGCAAAGCGGTTCCACGTTGGGCTGCTAGCAGCAAGGCCAGTGGTTTGAAACCACCAGTCACACCCCAGGAGAAAAACCGGGCACTCTACTCCTGTCAAGGGTTACCATCTGGGAGACCCACAGGTCGGCATCATCTCCATGGCAGTGAGTTTGGGTTGAATTCAGTTGCATTGGGTTGAGTTGTGTTGTGTTGTGTTGAGTTGTGTTGTGTTGTGTTGAGTTGAGTTGTGTTGAGTTGAGTTGTGTTGTGTTGAGTTGTGTTGTGTTGTGTTGAGTTGTGTTGAGTTGTGTTGAGTTGGGTTGGGTTGAGTTGTGTTGTGTTGTGTTGGGTTGTATTGCGTTGAGTTGTGTTGTGTTGTGTTGTGTTGAGTTGAGTTGTGTTGAGTTGTGTTGTGTTGTGTTGAGTTGTGTTGAGTTGAGTTGTGTTGTGTTGAGTTGTGTTGTGTTGAGTTGAGTTGAGTTGTGTTGTGTTGAGTTGTGTTGAGTTGGGTTGGGTTGAGTTGTGTTGTGTTGGGTTGGGTTGTATTGCGTTGGGTTGGGTTGGATTGGTTCATGATGCCAGGGAAGACTCGGATGCCCGCACCATGATGAAAAAGTTCATCAGCCGGACTGTGTGGAAGCTGCTGTTTCTGTGGCCCGTGTCCTGTGTCAGGTATTGTCCTCTACATTCTGAATCGGGGTGACCCTGAGTGTTCAGGAACAGGACTGCTCGTGGGGTTCTCTGTTGGCATCTTTTTATTTTATATTTTTTAATTTCTCCTGTCATGCTGCTGTGGTTGTTGTTTGTGTTAGGTGCCAGTGGGTCAGTTCCCCCCCACAGCGACCCCCTGCACAGCAGAAGGACGCACTGCCCGCTCCTGCACTGTCCTCACCATCGTTCCTCTGCCTGAGCCCACTGTTGCCACTGGCTGTCCTTCTGACGGACTGTCTTCCTCTCTTTTGCTGCCCCTCTATGTCCTTTTCCAGGGACCGGTTCCTCCTGACATCCTGTCCAAACACCTGAGACAAGTCTCACCATCCTCAATTCTAAGGAGCGTTATGGCTGTACTTCTTCCAAGACAGACCGGTTGGCCTTTTTAGCAGTCCAGGGTACTTCCAACATTCTTCTCCGGCACGACCGTTCCAATGCACCCGTTGTTCTTCAGTCTTCCTTATTCAGTGTCCGACTGTCACACGCGTCTGAGGTGATGGAAAATGCCCCGGCTTGAGGCGGGCACATGTGGGTCCTCCAGGTGCCGCCTGTACTGTTGGACACTTCTGAGCAGTCGGCAGCAACATCTAAGACCGAGCTGACAGTTTCTGCAGGTACCACCCAGCGATCTTGGTGACCTTCTTTGGACTGTTCAGCCGTGAACTTGACTGCGGTCATTCCCATGGCCAGTCAGATGTGTGTCAGTAGAGTCTGCTCTTCTGTCGTTTGCAACATTCTCAAAACAAATAAATAGAAAATTGTTTTAAAATGCTCTACTTTTTCCTCTACTGAGTTCGGTGACTGATGGCAGACGAGCACACAGGACTCACAGGTGGCACTCACGATTACAGGGTTGATGAAGGAAGCCAACAGGTTGCAACGCAGATCAGAAACGTTCGGATACAGTTGGTTCAGACAGGAAGTGTTAACCATCTTCTTTTGAGGGCTGCCAATAGATGCCTGAAGAGCATGCCACTCCGCTGGGAGCCCCAACCCAAAGGCATTCAGCGCAAGCCCCCTGGGTCAGCGAACCGGGTTCCCTGAATTAAGTGAATTCTGTCAGCGCCTCTGTTAGGTTTCTGGAGTGGGTTGTAACCCGGTTCTCTGTTTCGCACAATGAGATAATTCACGCCGAAGTGTGTTTTGTGATCCAAGTGGGTTTTTAGGAAGGACAAGACAAGTTTCAGGTGTTACAGCCTCAAAAGGGTCACAACAGGGCATAAACAACCAC
>NW_022103925.1:3829343-3830811 GCF_000313985.2 Echinops telfairi
AAGTGAGGCAGCTAGCTTCTGTAAAGATCTGCAGCTTTTGAGACACGGTGGAGCATGGGGCCTTCTTTAAATGGAGTCGTCATCTCTACTGAAGGCTGCAATGCTCCATCAAGTGCGCCTGCCCCAAACCATGGGGTCGTCCATGGCCTCCTATGCACGTGAAGGTTGGACATTGAATCAGGAAGACAGAAGAAGAAGGGATGCATTTGAACGGTGGTGCTGGAGAAAAGCACTGAAGGTGCCAGGGACTGGCGCAGGGACCGCAATGTCTTGGGAGAATTATGGCCAGGGTGCTGCTGAGAGGCAAGGATGGAGAGACTTGATCTCAGGTACTTTGAACATGTTGTCAGGAGAGAGCAGTCCCTGGAGAAGGCCATCGTGTTCGGTGAGGTGGAGGGCCGGAGATCAAGAGGAAGACCCTCAAGGGGATGGATGGACACAGGGGCTCCAACCATGGGCTCAAGCCCAGGAACAGCTGTGAGGAGGTGGAGGACCGGGCAGTGTTCGCTTCCCTTGTGCGGAAGGCCACTGTGGGTTGGAACGGACGTGATGGGATGCGACAAGAAGACCAAGAACAAGAGCACACGATGACGGGGCAGTTCTGCTCCCTCCTTCAGGGCGGCTCGGAGTCAGAGATCGACTGGCAGGAAGGGGTTCGTTTTGTTTTGACAGCTCTTGGTCAAGGCAGACCTCGGCTCACTCCTGGAAACAGGCTGCCAGGCCTGCTCTTCAGAGGTGCTGCTGTGCAGGCTTGAGCTGGGAATCTTGAGGGGAGCTGCCCGTCGTAAATCTACTGCACCACCGGGGCCTTCTTAGTTCCTAGTGCTGGTGGGACACAAGCGCCACCAGGGAGAGGCTGGAGAGAACAGACATTTACTGTCTCACCGTTCTGGGAGCAAAAATTCCAAACCAGGGTCTCCGCCCCATGGATTCCTTCCTTTCCGGTAGCTCCTTAGTCCCTTGACTTGTAGGGAAAGGTCTGTCCCGCCCGCCCCCCATCACCCCTCTCTGTGTCTCTGTGTCTGTTCTGGTCTTCTTGTATTTCAGAAGTGATGAGGGTTAGGACCCCCACATGAAAAGCAAAAACAAGCCAGCTGCCATCGAGTTGATTCTGACTCAGAGCAGCCGTATATAAGGGTTCTCAAGACTGAATATCTTCCTGAGCCACCAGCCTTGGAGTTAGCCACCTCTACCCCCAACACCTAAACCGCGTCACTGTTGTCTCCTAATTCAAATGACACAAGAAACCCCCAATTTCCTCACAGGCACAAGGGGGCATGATTCAATTCTTAAAGGCCGCCTCAGAATAAGAGGGAGACAGACCATTCCAGATGCAGAGGATGGGGAGTCCACAATACAGGTCACTGACAGGTGGTACGTGAGTCTGACATACAGGTCACTGACAGGATGGTACGTGAGTCTGACATACAGGTCACTGACAGGTGGTACGTGAGTCTGACATACAGGT
>NW_022103925.1:3831578-3832052 GCF_000313985.2 Echinops telfairi
CAGGTGGTACCTGAGTCTGACATACAGGTCACTGACAGGGTGCTATGTGAGTCCACGATACACAGAACTGACAGAGGACAGGTGAGTCCACTATACACGTAATTGACAAAGAAAGGAATCGGCCCCGGAATAGCTCTTGAGTTCCAGCAGGTGGATGAGGAAAGGAAACCCCACAGATAAATGGCCAAGGTGTTGTAATAAGCCTTTGCCAGACATGGCTGCCCTGCCCTGCCTCACAGTACGCCGCCTCAGTCCCCGTCAGAGAAACTGATGTGGGGGACCCTGGGGTAAAAAGGTTGAAGTGTTTGCTGCTAAGCAGGAGGCAGACAGTGCAGTCCACCCTGAGGCATGTGGGGAGCAGGGCCCTCCTGGCCATGCACTGTAGTATTAAATAAAATTGTCTCTGGGGGGTGAGGTGCCAGCCCCACCCGGTACTTGAACTCACTGGTTCAGTAATACTACTTCTGGGTTCAG
>NW_022103925.1:3832611-3836342 GCF_000313985.2 Echinops telfairi
GCAGCCAGCACAAACCCTTGTACCCACAGCTGGACTCTGACCCGCATGAGTGGCCTCAATTCAGTGAGTGTGGTTGGAGCTACTTCTGCTGACCAGGTGCTGGGATGGCCAAATGGGGCCCTGCCAGTGTCTCAAACCCAAACCCCACTGCCTTTGACTCTGTCCGACTCATAGTGACCTTGTAGGATAGGGCAGAACTGCCCCTATGTGACTCCGAGCCTGTAATTCTTTACACGAGTAGACTGCCTCATCTTTCTCCCGTGGAGCAGCTGGTGAGTTTGAACCACTGACCTTGAAGGTAGCAGCTCAATGTGTGTACCCCAGTACATTGCCAAGGCTGTATGCATTGGCAAAATACGAAGCAGAATGAAGTCTCCTCCATTGTGGGTGAGAGTAGACATTTTCCTTGACACAAAGGGTGGTCTTTTGGAAACCTGCTTGGGATTATCTCCCAAACCTAGCCGACCCTCTGAGTCAGCAGTTCCATGCCAGGAGAGAGGCGGGGGCTTCCAAACGCTCATGGAAAACAGGTGAGCTTCTTGCAGCTGTGCACCTGCTACCCAAAGGCGTGGGTGAGAATGTAGGTGGACACCTTATGCATCTGAGCTCCGATGTGGCCACAGCCCCCAAGCCCCTCAGGAGGAGAATGAAAACATTGTGGTCTCTTTCCCCCACAACAGAACACTGCCCTCCAGCCATTAAAATGACCGATGGCCAGCTGCCCACAGCAGAGTGGAGACAGCTCCCAAGCATAATCATGTTGAGTGGAACAACCCCGGCTCCAGATAATGGCTGCTCGCTGGCTGCTTTTCTGTGCCAGGCAATGTTGGCGAGTGCCCAGCATCAGGACTGGTGGGGTTCACCATGGCGGTCTCCCTGGCAGCAGGCTGGGGGTGCAAACTCTGAGAGTGACCCCCGCCATGGTCCCTCTAAGCTCCTTCATGGATCCGTCCACTCGGGACCTGCGTAAGTCAGAGTTCTCTGGAGAAACAGAAGCAGTCGGTGAGGGCTGTGACATTGATCGGGCCTTTGAGTTGGTTCCAACTCACTGTGGGCCTATGTCCACAGGACAAAACGCTTTCCGGTCCCGTGCCCCCTTCACTCACAGCCGTGGCGATGCCTGAGGCCATTGCATTTGCGTGACAACCATGTCATGGAAGGTCTCCTGTTTTGCGCTGACTCAATGAAGCACGATGTCTTCCTCTGGGCGCTGGTCCCTCCCGAGGGCTGAAGTAGACGAGGCCGAGGTGCGCCATCCTCACTTCTAAACCGCCTTCTGTCTGTTCAAGCTTGTTCGTTCTTGGTCAAGCCATTGAGCCCATTCTGACAGAGAGGGACCCTGTGGGGACAGAGATCGGCCCCCGTGGCTTTCCAAGACCGGGGCTCTTTACGGGCATGACTGTGGGTGTTGCCAGGTGCCATCGAGGCGGTTCCAACCCACAGCGACCCCGTGAACAGCGGAAGGGAACACGGAAACACCGCCTGGCCCTATGGCAGCTCCACGATGGTTGCTAGACTTGGGCTCACCCTTGCAGCCCCGGTGTCTGTCCATCCCATTGAGGGCCTTGCTCTTGTGTGCTGCCCCTCTACTTGGCCAAGTATGATGTCCTTCTCAAGGGACTGGTTTCTCCTGACAACCTGTCCACAGTTCTGTGGGCGTTACATTATCTGGTGTCAATTTGAAGACTAAGAGTGAAGGGGTGGAGTCTAACCTGTCAATCAGGTGACAGCCAATGAGGCCTCTGTGTGGGCATGGCCTTCCCCTGAGGATTCTGGGAACTCCTGTATTTCCTCCTTGGAGGCGGGAGACATACTCTCTCTCTGCTCACTCCCTTGGAGACTCTCTACTGACCAGGCTGATTCCTTGCAAGACATTTCAGAGGAGAAGCCACATGGACCTACCCTGATGCCGCCCTGGGGGTTGGAAAGCCATGTGGAGACCTATGTCAGCGCTGAGATGCTTACAATGCCACTGGATCCACAAGACTTCCCACCCATTGACCTGTGATCTTCCTGCATTTGGTGGCATCCCATGGGTTTTCTGAGTCTGAAGAGAACTTTATAGATTGGTATTGGACATATGGGCTCATATCAGACTTATGGACTTGATCCGGACGGGCCTGAGATGTTTTCTCAATATTCAAGTGCTCTTGTATATAAAGCTCTTTCTTATACATATCTGAGTGTCTAATAATTTCTTTCTCTGGTCTATCCAGACTCACACAAGTTTTATAGGAGTAGAAAGCCTTATCTTTCTTCTAAGAAGCTGCTGGTGGGGTCCGACTACTGACCTCACGGGGAGTAACCCGACTTGTGACCCACCACTGGGGCTCACGTTTTTCTGGAAGTCTCTGGTAGAGTCAACATTCTTTGCCGACGCCGTAATTGGAAGGCGTCGGTCCTTCCCAGCCTTCCTTCGCTGTGGTCCGGCTTTCACACGCTCATGAGCCGATTGAAAAGACCACGGCTTGGATTGGGTACACCTCCATCCTCAAAGCGATAGCCTTGCTTTTGACCCTTTTAAAGAGGTCCTCTGCGGCAGATTTGCCCAATGTAAAATGGTCTGTGATGGACCTGGGCATAGAGGTATGGCACCCTGGCAGGGCCGTGGGCTAGGGTCTTGGACTGCTAACCACAAGGCTGGCATTCAAACCCACCGAGGGAGAAAGATCAGGTGGTCTGCTCCCATCATGAGAGGCAAGGAAGGCAAGGAAGGCATCGTCTTACATGCTTTGGACGGTCGTCCGGAGAGACCAGTCCCTGGAGAAGGACCTCAAGCCTGGTAAAGCAAAGGGGCAGAGAAGAGAGGAAGAGCCTCAAGGAAATGGGATGGATGCCGGTTGCCGCCACACTGGGCTTGAGCATGGGGACGACTGTGAGGATGACAGGCAGCGTGCCGTTCTGTGGCGCCTGGGGTTGCCGTGAGCAATAACAACAACCTGAGTCAGCATGTTCTTGAGGGCCGAGGGTTTGAGTGGCACAGAGGTGACAGCCCTTGTGGCCTCCTGGCGAGTCCCATCGGTCAGGCAGCGGGGGGCTGCCACGGCAGAAGACAGGGTCAGCATGGCAGTCGATCGGATCCCCAAGGAAACCCTGCCTTCAACTAGTTGGTCACAGCAGATGGAAGGTGGTTGGATCTCTGGACATGACACTAGATCACTGAATGGCAGCTAGTCTGGTGTTCAGTCAAACGTCTGGGAGTTATTTGAGGGGGCGTCAACATTTACAGAGGAATGGCCCCTGGTCGCTTAGCCAACCGGATAGATGAAATGAAGCAGCTCTGTGGCCCAAGTTCACAGGCCAGCAAGGGGATGACTGAACATTTCAGGACCGGAGAGACAGCCCAATAGGACAAATAGCCCTGGGGGAGGTTGGCACGTGGGCAGGGCACGTGGGCCAGGCGGGGGCACTGTGCTTGGTGGGGATTGCACATGCTTTAAGGCAGCTCTGGGGAGAGGCTGTGCATTGCTTTGGCAGGTCTCCTGCAAAGTCCGTGGGAGGCTCTGATGGATATAGCCCTCGCTTGCCATTTTCACGGGGAAAGCCAGTTAGGAAAGACGGCACAGCTCAAATCCTGGCGGTGGTGGCCGGGAGTGGGATTCCTTTCCCGAAGAGGTTCCCCTCTGTCTCCGTGTACTCGCACTGTCTTCGTAGCCGTGTCTGTGTAAGTGAGTGGCTTTAAGAATAAGAAGCCCTGGTTGGTTTAGGAGGGGAAGGCTTTCTCTGGTTCC
>NW_022103925.1:3838418-3857484 GCF_000313985.2 Echinops telfairi
ACGCTCACCAAGCCCACCTTCTGCCACCTGTGCTCCGATTTCATCTGGGGGCTGGTCGGCTTCCTGTGCGACGGTGAGCCCGCGCCCCCCGCCCCGCTGCACCGGGGGTCCTGGGACCCTGGATCCCGCTTGGGCCAGCAAGGACCCACTCGGCCCTCCGGTCCCGGCTGTGACCCAAGGCTCCTCCGCCTGGGACCTCCAGACCAGCTACCGCCCCAGAGCCCCGGGTCCCAGGACGCTGCAGGACACGCCACTCACTCTCCCGGCCGGCAGGGCCCAGCGCGGCCGGTCACCAACCTTTTGGCCCATCCCAGACTGAACCCCTCGCCTCCGGCCCTGTCCCTCCCAGCAGCTCCCACCCCGCCCCCCGACAGTCCCCGGCAGCTTTCGGAGCGCCAGGGTCACGCGGGCGAGGTGGTCGTGATTTTACTCCTCTGGAGGTAGTGGCCAGCGCCACCACTCTGGGCATGGGCATCCCGGTTCGCGGTAGTCTTGTGTGCCCAGGGTCTGCACGAGGCATTGCTCCCCCGTGCTGCCCGAGGTTGGGGTCTATGGGGAAGAACCGTGCCCCCTCAACTAGCCCTAGTGCCGCGCAGGGGTGGGCGATTGCCTGGAAGAATCCGTGTCATTGGGAGGAGGGGGTGAGGCCAGCTACTTGAATTCCTGCACCCACCCCCCGCTGGAGGTTAGTGCGTCCCTGCCACTTGCTTGCCGATGAGGGTTCCTTGAGGCATGCTGCTGCCCAGAGGGCCGGGTGCTGGCACTGCCCAGGCTGAGCCGCCTGGAGAACCGGCCGGCTGGGCCGTCACCGACGGGTGCGGCGTGCCCTGACATGGCTCCCACCCTGCTGCCAAGCCAGCCAGCCTGGGCAAGGGTTGCCTGCCCTTCCCTCCTGAGGCTTCCGGCCGGCTGGGCCTCTCCTAGTCCCTGCCCCTCTGAGGCAGCTGAGCCTGGGGACCATGGGCCCTGTGGGTGTGGGTGTAGGGGCCCCTGCTGCCTGGCAGGGGAGGAGGCCAGGGCAGGATTGGAGTGTTTGTGCTGCAGGGAAGGGACTCTAGTGTGAAGTGCAGGGAACATTTGGCACCACCTGGGCTTAGGTGGGGAGCCTCCTCTTCCCTGGAGAGTGCAGACCTTCACCCTGGGGAGAGACAGACAGCTCTGGGGCCTAAGGGGGCTGAGGGCTGCTTGGATCTCGTGGAAGTGGGAAGGGGTGTCTTCCTGACGGCAGGGAGAGCTGGACCCTCGGTCCTGGACTGCTAACATCATGGGGATGGCCCCCAGGTCACTGTCAGATACGAATGTGACACTCGTGGACTAGGTAGCGGGCTGCCTGAGGAGGCTGGGGTGTGGAGTCAGTCCTGGTTGAGGCTAGCCCCCAGGCCACCCTCCCAGGGATGCCCTCCAGCAGCTGGGCAGCCCCTGCAGGGGCGGGCACCCTCCCATATCCGGAGAGAATTGTGGGTGTTTCTCTGCAAACAGAGGTGTCTGGCAGGGAGCACCCAGGATGTGGGGGGTGGGGAGGCAGAGTTGGCACTATCTCCCAGTCACAGGGGAGGAAGCCTGCTGGTGCTGTCTGTAGCTGCCCCTGTGGCCGAGCTGGTTTGGGGTGGGGGGCAGAGGTGGGAGTTCCTCTAAGCTCTCCCCATGTTGGGTCGGATGTTTCCTCTGGAGCCAGGCTGTGGAGTGGCTGCTGTCTGTGTCTTGGCAGGCAGGGACACAGGTCCCACAAGGTGGCCTTCCTGGGGAACCTGCCTGTCCTCTGAGAAGCACACTGGTCACCACCAGGTGTCTCAGGCAAATTCCTCCCAGACCCTGCCCACTTCCCAGCCCCTTGCCACCTATCTACCCAGTCACCTCCCACTGGGCATGCCCCACCCCTCCCTAGTGTGCCCAGCTCCCCTGCCCTCTTTCGGCTCCCTCCCTGCCCCTCTTTTCCTACTCCCCTTCTCCCCTTGCCCTTCTCCTCCAGCCCCCCATTAGCCCTCCCATCCCTTCCCCACTCGGGATCTCCCCCCCAGCACTGGGCCTTTGTTCCACTCTGGGACCTCCTCTGCGACCCTGGCCTGACCCCATCCAAGACAGGGTGGAGGTGCGCCTCCCTGGCCCTGGCCGAGGTACTGACCGCTTGGGGAGGTTGAGGCTTTCTAGGGCGCAGCCCCAATGTCGGTGGTGTGGTGGAGAGGGATCATGGTGTATGTCGTTGGAGAGGAGTGAAGGGTGTCCCCACGGACATTGGCTTAGGGGATTCCAGAAAGTAGGCACTTGTGAAGTGATCAGGGGTTCAGGGTTGCCTGGGTACTCCTCAAGGGAGCTGGGAGCGAGTCTGTGTGTAGGGGACGGGTGGGGTGGTGGTGCGAACTGCCGAGGTCCGTGTGCGCATGCGCAGCCCTGGGGCTGGTCTGGACCTTGGTTTCTTTGCCAGCGCTCAGTACCCACCGCCCCACGGAGATATTTGGGGGAGGGGTTGCGGGAGGGGAATGCTGTCCCTATTATTGCACGAGTACCGGAAGTGGGGGGCTGCCCAGATACACGCAGCAGGAACCTGCCCTCCCATCCCCACTGCAAGGAGTCACACCTTGCTGCAGGGTCCCTCCCAGGCCATCCAGCGGAGCCAGGGCTCCCGGTTCCGCGCAGAGGTACCGGCGGGACGGGGCGGGCTCACGCACAGCTATTGTCCCCACAGTCTGCAACTTCATGTCCCATGAGAAGTGTCTGAAGCACATGAAGACCCCGTGTGTGTGCGTGGCGCCCAGCCTGGTGCGGGTGAGTGGCGGCCGCCTTCCTGCTGGCTGGTGGGCGGGGCGCTGAGATGGTCGCTGGCCATCCTGCGCCCAGGGCACCACTGGTTCTTTCCCATGGAAACAAGTAAAAAGGGGTGGGACACAACTGGAGTGAGCCCTGCACAGGCCGAGCCTGGGGCCCTTCCAGGGAATTGTGCAGCCAGAAGGCTCTCCCCTGCCCTCTGCCACACACTGGATGACAGGAGAGGGCGTAGGCACAGAGACCAGGACAGGTGGGCGGCGACTGGCGCAGGGGGCAGGAGGTTTCTGAGGCAGCTCTCTGCCCCCACCAGGTCCCGGTGGCGCACTGCTTTGGCCCCCGGGGGCTGTACAAGCGCAGGTTCTGCGGGGTCTGCCGCAAGTGCCTGGAGGTGCCTGCGCTCCGCTGCGAAGGTACTGCCACCGGGTGTCCGCGAG
Source organism: Echinops telfairi (assembly GCF_000313985.2). Lineage (NCBI taxonomy): Eukaryota > Metazoa > Chordata > Mammalia > Afrosoricida > Tenrecidae > Echinops > Echinops telfairi. The sequence goes on from NW_022103925.1 coordinate 3,841,616, forward strand.
ATGGAGGGGGGCTGGGGGGCTGACTGGCTCTGACACGCAGCTTCCATCCGTGGTCTCTGTGGGGTGATCCTTAGGCCGTGCCAGGGTTGTGGGGGAGACCCCGAAGTGCTTTTTGGGAGCAGGGGGCAGAGGGCTCCGGGGGCTCGGGGCACACCGTGGTAGCAAGCAGGGAGAGGTCAGAGGGAGTGGCCAAAGGAGGACACGGCCTACTGGGGTGCGGGGGCACTGCGAGAGCCCCTAACCCTGCCCGCCCCTCAGTGTGTGAGCTGCACGTTCACCCCGACTGTGTGCCCTTCGCCTGCAGCGACTGTCGCCACTGCCACCAGGACGGGCACCAGGACCACGTGAGTGCCTGGGGCGTGGGTGTGGGGGGAGGGGCGCGGGGGGCGCTTAGCTGACGTCACCCCTTCCCAGGACACGTACCACCACCACTGGCGGGAGGGGAACTTGCCCTCAGGCGCACGCTGCGAAGTCTGTCGCAAGACGTGCGGCTCCTCGGAGGTGCTGGCCGGCCTGCGCTGTGAGTGGTGCGGCCTCCAGGTGAGGGTGAGGGCAACCACGCAGGGCCACAGGGGACTGGTGTGGGGGGTCAGATAAGAATAGGTGGGTTGTCTGGGGGTGGGGCCTCTCTTTGTGCACAGGGCTCGTAGAGTAGAGGCGCGGCCCAATAGTGGAGGCCGTTGAGGGGGGGGCGGTCCTTGGCTGGTGTGGCTCCCAGGTTGTGGGAGAGGCAGAATGGACGTCCGGGAGGGCAAGGCTAGGAGTTGGGGTGGAACATCCCCACTGGGCCCCTTTCCATCTCCTTGAGTCTTTGGGGTGGCCACCCATGTGACCAGAGAGTGGGGCGTCTGTGGAGCTGGCTACCCCACCCTGGGGTGTGTCCGGTGGGCCTCCGGGCTTCCTGAACGCAGCTGCCCTGCTGCCCCAGGCCCACTCCGTCTGCTCCTCGGCGCTCGCCCCCGAGTGCACGTTCGGGCGCCTGCGCAGCATGATCCTGCCCCCCGCCTGTGTGCGCCTGCTGTCTCTCAACTTCAGCAAGATGCACTGCTACCGCATAGCCGAGACCTGGGCGCCTGAGCCAGGTGGGGCCCGTGGCCTCAGGGCGGGACTTCCGGGGTGGGCGTGGAAGGGGCATGGCACCATGGCCTGAGCAACGGGGCTAGGGGCCTGGCTCTCACCCTACCAGACTCCTAACGCATGAGTCTGTCCTTGTCTGAAGGTGAAGGGGACGATGGTGTGGATGGAAGTGCCCCAGTGGGCCCAGGCCGAGAGGCGCTGGCGTCTCCGGAGTCCAGTAAGTGCCCTCCTAGTGTCCACGCCACCCCCCAACCCCCACCGTTGCCTTTTCCCTGCGGACTCACGAACCCCTCTCCCCCACCAGGCAAGCAGACGCTGAGGGTCTTCGATGGCAACGACAGCCTGCGGAGAAACCTCTTCCGTCTGGTCACCGTCCCCCGCCTCGCCAGGAGCGAGGAGGTGCTGGTAGGCGACCGGGCTCCCAGAACGTCTTCCCTGGGCAGGTTTGACGGGTGGGGTGAAGTGGGTAGGGGTCTGCCCACCTACCTGGCCAGCCCCTTCCTACCCTACAGGAGGCGGCCCTGCGGGCGTACTACGTCAGTGAGGACCCTCGAGACTTCCAGCTGCAGGCGCTGCCCCTGCCCGTGCCTGCAGGGGATGGCGAGGCCGGCGGAAAGGAGGAGGGGGGTCGAAGCCCTTCGCCGGAGGCCTGGGTCATCCGGGCCCTGCCCCACACACATGAGGTCCTGAGGATCTACCCGGCCTGGCTCAAGTGAGACCCCGGCCCATGTCCCACCATCTGCGGGGCCAGGAGGGTGGGCAGGCGAGCGGGTGGTGGGAGGGCGTCCGCGCTGCCTCACTCGGGCTGCCCCGATTCTCTGGTCGGCTCGCAGGGTGGGTGTGGCCTACGTGTCGCTCCGTGTAACTCGGCAGAGCACGGCGCGCTCTGCGGTGCTGGAGGTCCTTCCGCTGCTCGGCCTCCAGGTACGAAGTCTGGGGCTCCCTGGGGCGTTTCAGGGGTACTGTGAGCAAGCTGGCCACGCCCCAGACCCCGCCTCCAGGGGAGGTGTCCTGGGGTAGTGGTGTGGGGGGGGGAGGGGGCTGGTTCCAGGCCTGACATGGGCATCTTCTGACCTCAGGCAGAGAGCCCCGAGAGCTACCAGCTGGTGCAGGTGCTCCTGGGCAGCAGGCAAGGTGAGTCCCTGTGCCGTGTGCCAGCAACCAAGCTCTGGCTCTGCTGGCGTGGGGAGGGGGCCGGGGGGGCGGAGCCTGGGGCTGTCAGGGCAGAAATGGACCTGCTCTCTGTTCAACGGCCTGGTCTGCAGTTCAGCGGACGGTTTTGGCGGAAGACGAGCCCCTGATGGACCTCCTCCATGACATGCGGCAGGTCCGTAAGTGAGGAAGCTGGCCCTTCCCTACAGGGGCTCCATGTCCCCATCACACCTTTGGCCCTGAGAGGCCGGCAGGGGGTACCTGTCTCCCGAGGCTAGGGAGAGTGGCAGGGCTGGGCTGAGCTGGACCATCTGCATGCTTGATCCAGGCCTGAGTTGGGGGTCTCTGGGCTCCCCAGGGGGGAGCTTCTCTCTCTTACCCATCAGCTCAGCTGGGAGAGGGAGTCAGTTCTCATTTGTAGCCACCCTGCAGGGATTTCCGTGGCTGTAAGTCTCTACGAGAGCGGACAGCCCCATCTGACATCCGAGGGTTTAAACTGCCAACCTTGCTGGTAGTAGCCCGACTCTTTTACCAGCAATGTTGCTGGGACCCCCAGGGGTCTCCCCCCATATGACCATGGGGCAGGACCCTCAGTGTCCTCTCCCCACAGACGTCCCTGCGGCAGATGAGCCACACACGTTTCTATGTGGTGGAGAGCCAGGCCCTGACACCTCACATCTCCCTGTTTGTGGGCGGCCTGCCGCCTGGCCTGGCCACTCAGGAGTATGGCCCCCTGTTGCAAGAGGCCCTGGGCACCAAAGGTGGGTTCATTTGGCATACCTGGGCACCTGGGGGGAAGAAGGGGCCCCAGATGGCCAGCAGTGGGGGCTTCAGCACCCCTGGCCTCCCCCTGGTTGTCCTTGGCCCTGTCTGAGTCAAGTCCCCACTTGGGCCAGTGCCCTACCTGAGGGGTCCTGGGGCCTGGTACCCGGGTGGGGCAGAGCACCCTGGGGGCAGAGGGACCATGGGCCCCAGCAGGGAGCTGCTGGAACTTCTTTGGGAGCTTTTGTTTGGGAGGTTGGCCGGCCGGGCCTCTGGGCAGTGCTGTCTGGCATCAGCCTGGGCTGCCCGCTCTGACTGCAGTTTGTCTTTGCAGCTGACGTGGTGACTGTGAGTCATGTCTACGCCTCGCAAGGTGAACGCTCTCAGCCAGGCTCATGTTTGGCCGACTGTCCTGTCCCCTGGTTTTGAGGGACAAGCCCCACTGACCCTCACTCAGGGCCCTGGAGGGTCCCCACACTGGCCTAGCCCTCATCCTAGGCTTGCCGCTGCCTCTCCTGGGCTAAGGCAGGCTTCTGCTCAGAAACATCCACCCGAACCCACAGGGAGTGTGGGTTTGCCTCTGTCACGGGAAGTTTCAGCCTGCACGGAAGGGAAGCCAAACACTGCACTGAGCCCCCACTCCCCCCCCCCAGCTATTACCCACGTCCTTCCATGAGGTGGCCCTGGTGTTAGCTCCTGGGTGGGAGGCCCTAATAGGGCAACTCCACCCACCCTCTGTCCTGTGTCCTGTGGCTTCTCTGCCCACCCATACCCATGCCCATGCCCACTCAGGGGACATGCCTAGTTCTGTTGGGCCAGAGACCCCAGGTTTCCCCTGAGGGCGTGAGGGAGGGGTGGCAAGCTTTCCTGGGGAGAGGGGGCTGTGGGCGGCAGCCGAGGCTGTGCGCCCCCTCTGCAGGTGCCGTGGTGCTGGACCTCGCCTGCTTCGCCGAGGCTGAGCGGCTGTACATGCTGGCCAAGGATGCGGTCGTGCAGGGGCGCCCGCTGACGGCACTGGTGCTCCCTGACGTGCTGGTGAGGGCAGCGGGGCTCCAGGGGTGCTGGAGGGGTGCTGGGGGGAGGGGGTTTCCACAGGCTAGTAGGGCTGCTGGAGACCCTGGCCCAGTCACACACGCCGCCTCCCCGCATTGGACCTTCCCCTGATGTCCACACACCTTCCCCACTGAGCCCCTTCCCCTACTGTTCCCCTCTCCTCTCACTTTGTGCCTTTTCCCCAACACCCCCTCCCCGCACCTCCACACTCCCTGCCCCATGGCCCCTCCTCTTGTTCCTCTCCCACATCCCTCCCGCCTCCCTTCTACAAGGTCTTCACCCCACACATACCCTCCCCTTCCACAGGAACCCTTCCCCTGTACCCCTCTCCCCCCATGTGTGCCTTCTCACCCAATGCCTTCTCCATGCTCCCCCGACCTCTCTTGGGAGGCCTCTGTGGACAGACGGTCTCTTCTTCACCTTGGGGGTGGGCTGCTACCCCCTTGCTCTCCCCCCTGCTGTGCGCTGAGGGGCGAGGGCAGAGGTCAAGCACCCTGCCAGGGGCTGCCTCGGGGGTGGGGAGGAGCAGTCAAGCCAGGGCCCGTTGTCCTCATAGTGGGCTATGTGAGCATGCGGTGAACGAGTCCCCAAGAACTGAGCCTGGGCGTGTTGGCCTCTGCAGTGACCGCCTCACTAGGGGTGGAGGGGGGCAATGTGCTGGTGACCACAGGCAAATGGCCCATTGGGGCCCTGCCCTCTTAGTCGCCGGACACTGCCAGTCAGGGGCACCCCTGACTTCGAGCACCTCCTGGAGCCCCTGCCTGGTCTGGCTCTGCCTTCTCAGCTGCTGCGGGCTCCTCCACCCCGAGCCGGAGATGCCCCTGTCCTCTGTCCCCTGTCCCTGAGAGGGCCAACCAGAGCAGGCTAGTTGATGTCTGCCTGGGAGGGGTCTGAGCTGAGTGGGCTGTGGTGTCCCGCAAACTCTCTCCCTGGCTCTCCATCAGCTGCCCGCTCCTGGGCCAGAGGGTACAGTGTGACTGCAGGCAGCTCTGCCGCTAGAGGGCCAAAGCACGTCCCCGGCCTCAAGCCACAGGGGACCTCACGTGCTGTCAGTACCCACCTTCTGAGCCCCACTGCTCTGTCTACTGCAGCTGCCCCACCTTGTGGGGTGTCCAGCCTCCTGGGCCCTGGTATGCACAGGCAGAGGGAGTTGTGGGCTCCTGGAGTGCTGTGTGGGGGCTTCACCTGGCTGCCCAACGGTGCCAGGCAGGGTGCTGCTGGCCGGGGTGCCCCAGCCATGGGCTGCAGTGACTCTGGTGGGCGGGCTAGCGGTTGAGTGTGTGATCTGTCTCCAGGGCCAACCGAAGGAGCTGCTGACCGGGGGGAATGTGCTGGCCCCTGGCAGCGCAGGGTTGGGGCAGGACTTCGGAGCTGTGCTGGATGAGTTAGCATGAGGTGGCCACAGTCGCTGCCCGGCAGCCTTGGGGATGGGGATGGGAGAGGTCATTTAGTCGGGCAGCTGAGGGGGGGCCGGCTCCCCTGACCCAGCCCTCATCTGTCAGCATGAGAAGCTACCCCCCGACTGCTGCCCCCTCCTCGTGTTTGTGAACCCCAAGAGTGGGAGCCTCAAAGGTAGAGACCTGCTCTCCAGTTTCCGGAAGCTGCTGAACCCCCACCAAGTCTTTGAGCTGACCAATGGGGGCCCTCTCCCCGGGTAAGTGCCAGAGCTGAACTGGCACCCTAGGACAGTGTCCTCCTGGTGGATTGGGTTGGAGGGAGCCTGGTTGGCCCTGGAGGTCCTCCCCCTCCCCCTCCCCCCCTGTAGGGGTGGGCCTGCACCCAGGTGGTAACGGAATACGCCCTGTCTCCTCCGCTGCCAGGTTCCATGTCTTCTCCCAGGCCCCCCGCTTCCGGGTGCTGGTGTGTGGCGGGGACGGCACCGTGGGCTGGGTGCTCGGTGCCCTGGAGGAGACACGCCACCGCCTGGCCTGCCCTGATCCTTCTGTGGCCATCCTGCCCCTGGGCACAGGTGGGCATGGCCAGGGGTGGGCAGTGTGGGCACCAGGGCTTGTTCCTCTCAGCCTTCAAGTTTTTCTCTAGGCCTGTGGGGTCTCTGTCCTGCCGGTCTTCACACCTTTCCCTGTGGGGTCTCTGCCCCGCTGGTGAGATGTGGCTCTAGGGTTACTCCATGTCCTGCTTCTGTCCCAGGGAATGACCTCGGCCGCGTGCTACGCTGGGGCGCGGGCTACAGTGGAGAGGACCCCTTCTCAGTGCTTGTATCTGTGGATGAGGCCGATGACGTGCTCATGGACCGCTGGACAATCCTGCTGGATGCACAGGATGCCAGTGGCGCTGAGAACAGCTCAGTCGACCTGGAGCCCCCCAAGGTACTGCCAAGGGGCACCCTCACTTTTCCCACCCCACCCACTTGGCAGGACATGGCTGGCTGATTTTGACCAGGCCTGGCTGGTGCTGTCCCCTGGGGCCTGGGGAGCCATGGTGGGATTAGGCAGGGGCGTGGCTGGCCAGTGCTGACCATGGGAAAAGAGTTGGCTAGACCCACCCCCGGGAACCCAGGCGACGGGTCCTGGGTTATCACAGGACTTGCCCCTAGATCGTCCAGATGAATAACTACTGTGGGATTGGCATCGATGCTGAGCTCAGCCTGGACTTCCACCACGCCCGAGAAGAGGAGCCGGGGAAGTTCACCAGCAGGTACTGGAGATGGGCTGCTTCAGCTGGGGCAGTGGCCGCCACCTGGTGACAGTGTCCTTTGGGGGAGATTTGCCAGCTGGGATAGGTGGAGCGGGGGACGAACCTGGTGGCTGCTTGTGGTAGAGTCAGGGCTGCTGCCACTTGGTGATGGGCGATGTACTTGTAGGGGATTCACCAGCTGGGAATCAATGGACCGGGGGACTAGGGCCCAGGGGTGGCTTTGGGTCCGGCAGGTATAGCCACCTGGTGAGGGTAGGTTCCCTCTGCACCCCCACCCCCCCTCCAGGTTCCATAATAAGGGTGTGTACGTGCGGGTCGGGCTGCAGAAGATGAACCAGTCACGCAGTCTGCACAAGGAGATCCGGCTGCAGGTGGGGCAGCAGGAGGTGGCACTGCCCAGCATCGAAGGCCTCATCTTTATCAATATCCCCAGGTGCGGCTAGGCGGGCGGGGGGAGTGCCCCTGGCCTGCTGGCCTGGAACCCCACGGGGCTCCTTGGCATTCGGCCCCACCCACAGCTTGGCCTTGCCCCCTGCACAGCTGGGGCTCGGGGGCCGACCTGTGGGGCTCTGACAGCGACGCCAGGTTCGAGAAGCCGCGCATGGACGACGGGCTGCTGGAGGTGGTGGGTGTGACAGGCGTCGTGCACATGGTGAGGGGCAGTGACTGGGCAGGGGCGGTGGCTGCTCTGTGCTGGACGCCAAGGCCCCGCTGACCCCCTCCCTCACCCCCCCTCCAGGGTCAGGTCCAGGGTGGGCTCCGCTCCGGCATCCGCATTGCCCAGGGCTCGTACTTCCGCGTCACGCTCCTCAAGGCCACGCCTGTGCAGGTGGACGGTGAGCCCTGGGTCCAGGCGCCCGGGCACATGATCATCTCGGCTGCGGGGCCCAGGGTACGTCGGGCGTGGTTGGCAGGGCCCTGGTGGAGGCAGGTGTGTGCTCAGTAAGCTGGGGGCAGAGCGAGTGGCTTTGGGAGGCTGTGGGGGCAGCCTTGGTGATGTAGTGGTTACGTGTTGGGCTGCTAACCGCCAAGGCCGGCAGCTCAAAAACCACCGGCCGAACAGGAAGAGGAGGAAGCATTCCACCCCGTAAAGGGGATCCGAGCCTCACAGGGGCAGTTCTACTCTGCACTACAGCGCTGCTGTGGGTCAGCATCCATTCAGCAGCAGGGTTGGTTTGTGGGGGCTGGGGCCTGTGAATAACTTCTTGTGGGAGTAGGGCTGGGGATGGTGTCAGGCAGGCTGTGGGCTGGCCATCTGTCCATCCATCCTTGAGTACTCACTCGGCCTGGATCCCCGAAACAGGTGCACATGCTGAAGAAGTCCAAGCAGAAGCCCAGGAAGGCCGGAGGCGGCCCCAAGGAGAACCGTGTGGATGCGAGCCCCGAGGGCGATGCCAAATAGACGCAGTAGGGGAGGCTGAGGGCTGGAAGTAGCCCAGTGCCCACCCTGGTCCACCACCGGGCAGTGACCTCGTCCTGACGTCTTCCTGGGACCAAGGCGTCCCCATCCAGGCCGCCCCTGGGGGCTGTGGGCGTGCCCCCGGCCTTGGCAGTCAGTGTTGGGGTGGCCCGGGGGCTCTGCGGAGGCCTTGAGGGCTGCATCCTGCTACCTGCACCTCCGAGCTCCCCCCCAGGTGGCCTGTTGCTGGGCTTCCCCTCACCTCCTGGACCACTCTGGGTGTAGCTGGCCCTGGGGCTCTGAGGCACATGTTTCAACCTCTGCGCAGAAATGGCAGACCCATGCCCAGAGGGGGACGTGGGGCCTGGGAGACCCTGGGCGTGCTCTGGGTGTCTGCAGTAGGGTCTAGATCAGTGGGCTTGGCTGGGAGCCCATGCTGCCTTGCTGGTAGGTGGTAATACAAAGCTGAGCTTGGTATGGGTGGTGCAGGGCCAGTGGCCGCCCCTCTTGATGCCTATCCGAGCAGGTAGAAGGGACCAGGAGGGTGTAGACGGATGACACTGGGCTGGGCGGAGGAACCGCTTTAATTCCCACTCCACGTGACGCACTTTACATACTATTGCCTGCCAGATGCATGGCTGCGACTGGCGCCCTGACCCCCTGGCCCAGGGGCAGTGGCTAGCCGGGACCCTGGGGCTCCTTTGGAACTCGGACCACAAGGACAGAAATGAAAGGGAACTAAACTATGTGGGACGTCTCCCGAGGCACCCACACCAAAGAAGGGGGCCCCCGTGGCCCCTGACTCCCTGCACTGTGGAGCTTGGCTGGGCCTGAGTGCCAGCCTGCTGCTGGCCTGAGTTTGGGCCTTAACCCTGGGGCAAGCCAAGGGAGGCAGACCCCAGGGTGTCCCCCCCTCCCTGCCCCGCTTGTGCCCAAACTGCACCCAGTGTGCACCGTGTTTACGTGTTTGTAACTGGTCCATGCAGCTCTGCGTGACTCGTGCTCGCTTGTGCCCAAACCGCACCCAGTGTGCACCGTGTTTACGTGTTTGTAACTGGTCCACGCATGCAGCGTGTGATTCATGCTCGCTTCGCCGTCTGCTCTGTGGGCGCTGTTGTCAGCCACGGCCCGGGGGACCGGGGGTGCTGTCAGGCCCCGTGTCTCCTGTGGCAGGCTGCTCTGCTGAGAGCTGCACTGACTGGGTCCTGCTCTCTGTGTAACTTATAGCTCCCTGAATGTACGTAACTTATGTGACAAACACAGTGCTGGATATGACATCTGCTTTCTGCCTGGTCTCTACTCTGGAAGGGTGTTTGGCAGGCCCTGGTGCCCGGGCTTTCCCGGTGGGAACAGTGGCTTTCTCCACCTCCTGTCCCATCTGAAACTTAGAGGCATCTTGCCGCTTGGGGGCCAGGCCCCCACTGTCCACCCGGCCAGGCCATCGCACTGCTTAGTTCAGTTGCCGCCAAGCCACTCACGAGGAGAGGAGGATGGTCATCATGTTGGTGACAGGAGGGGTGGGGACGTAGGAGTGTGACAGCAGAGGCTGGTCCTGGGAAGCTCGTCAGGGCGAGAACCGGGGACAATATGGAGACTGGCAATCTGCCCCATCCTTCACGTCCTCACCTTCAGCTGCGGGGGTGGAGGTGGGCGGGCACTAGCAGGGCTCTGGGAGGAGCTGGGCGCGTGCGTCCCTGGCGTCCTGGGGGCCAGGGGCGGGGGTGGGCGGCGCCAGGCGGCGAAGGGCCCCCAGCAGGGCCAGGGCCAGGCGCAGCAGCAGGCGCAGCAGCAGGAAGGCAAAGGGGACGGCCACCTGCATGAGGTGGAAGATGGCGGTGCTGAAGCGGCGCAGGAAGCAGGTGGAGGCGAAGGCCACCAGGCTGGCGCAGGGATAGAGCGCCAGCTTGGCGAACATGAGTGCGTGCTCGCGGCCGCCAAAGCGCGCCGACGGGTGCAGGGCCTCGCGCTCGCGCAGCAGCGCCGCCGTCCACGTGGCAAACTGGAAGATGCTGGCGCAGAAGATGATGGCGCAGCTGACGCGGATGCTCTCCAGCTCCTCGTGCGGCTGCTGGCGCAGGGCCGAGGTCTGCTGGTAGGCCAGCGGCAGGCCGCCCACGAAGGCCAGCGCCAGCGTGTTGAGCAGGCCCATGGCTCGCGTGGCCCGGCGCACGTGCAGGAAGAGCGAGTGGTGCGCGAACCAGAGGAGACCCACCGTGGCGAAGGAGCCGAAGTAGGCCAGGAAGTGCGGGCCGAAGGTGCCCAGGGCAGCCACGAGGCTGCCGTGGAACTGCGCCTCCACAGCCTTGGGGTCCGGCACGTTGTCCTCACTGCGGGCAGACAGGGAGCGTTGGTGCCGCCCGCTCTGGGCAGCAGGGGCCCCGGGGTCGGCGCAGTGCTCTGCACCTCAGGGCAGGCCTGGTCTCTGGGTTGGGGTGGCAGTGCCATCCCAGGCCTCTGAGGGTGGGCGGGGTCCTACCAGATGTCCAGGATGAGGAGGGTGGCCACGATGGCGTAGACGCCGTCGCTGAAGGCCTCCACGCGCTCTTTGCTGAGGGGCTCGTGCAGGTCAAAGGTGAAGAACTCCAGCCTCTGAATAGGGGGATCCCTGGGGCCTGCGTGGGAGGAGGTGCTGACCCCCGCTTGGGAAAATAGACTCCCCCGCAGCCTGCTGGCCTCCCAAAGGGAACCACCTGGTCCAAGAGGTGGGTGCCGCTCCCCATCTCCAGCGGGCCTCCCCCACTGTGCCAGGGACGGGGCCTACCCATAATCCTGTCCTTGCACCAGCCGGCCGCCTTGCTGACGTAGGGCAGGAAGATGACCGTCACCATCAGCAGGTATGCCTGCACAGGAGACACAGCAGTGAGAATGGGGAGGAGCCTAGGACCCCCCCAGAAACGCTGTTTCGAAAGGATGGGAGCCCACAAACAAACTCAGTGCCACCAGTCGGTGCGGACTCACAAGAGAGCCCACAGCACATAAGGAACTGCCCCGTGGGTGCCCAAGACGGGTTCCTGAGACGGGACCTCGTCTTTCTCTTGAGGAGCGACGGTTGGTTCTGAACTTCAGGCCTCAAGGTTAGCTGCTCAGCCGTGACCAGTTCTCCACCAGGGCTTGGCAGATAATGCAGGAGGGGCTATAAAGTGCACGTTGGGCCACGGGAAACCTGAGTCCCTCGAGGCTGCCACCAAGAGCGGAGACGGGATGGGGGTGTCTCTGCAAACCATCAGCTCTGAAAGGGGCCCTGGTTGTCAGGCACTCCGAGGGAGACACACAGTCTTGAAGCTCTGCAGCGGGTGCCCCGCCGAGTGCACAGACACGGTGGCAGGGGTTGGGATTTGATCTCATCTTCGTCCCGGCTCACGGCGACCCTGTGCTCAGCAGAAGGAAGTACTGCATGGCCCTGCCCCTCTTCACAGTGGTCGGGTCTGAGCTGCTTGGTGCAGCTGCGGTGTCCATCTTATCGAGGGTCTCCCTCTGTCGCTGTCCCTCCACTTTGCCAACATGACATCCTTCCCCAGGGACCAGGGTCTTCGGACGTATCCGAAGCGTAGGGGATGGAGTCTGGCCTCTCCCGAGCCTCACAGCGTGGTGTGGCCCAGCCCAGCCCAGCCTGCAGCCCGAGGCCACACGGTGCCGGGCCTCTTCTTGAGTGCCTGCTTCTTTTCACGGACCCTCTCCAGCCTGATGCCCTTCTCCAGGGGCAGGTCCCTCCCATTCAGATACCCACACTCTGACCCTCACCTCAGTAGCACTGCTGCTCCTACACCGTCATCTCATGCTCTGACCCCAAAGTCCAGGGTCCCCACCCTGTCAGCACTCCTCTGTCCTCACACCCAGAGTCCAGGGCTCCTTGGTCCAGCCCCTCTGCCCAAGGCCCCATGCCGAGCTCCTAGTCCAGTGTCCCCCTCTCCCCGGCACTCACCAGCGGGAAGAAGAAGAATGAGCAGAGGGCAGCGGCGAAGCACAGCGCGGGGCCTCGGAGCACAAGGCCCAGGATGTGCTGCCGGAAGGCGGCCTTGTGGGCGGAGTGTGCGATCTGCGGGTTCAGGAGGTGCGGGTAGTGGAAAGCGTACCCCACGATCGCCGCCTGCGGGGAGAAGCTGGCTGCAGCTGCCGGGCAATGGGTGAGGCTGGCCTTCCCTGCTTTCAGTGTGTGTGCGGGGTCCCACGTGAGGGGCACGCTCCCCTAGCTGCCCTTCTCACTGCTGGCGGGAGCCCAGAGCTCTGACTGGCAGCCCCCTCCAGCAGTACCTGGAGACCCCCGCCTGCCTTCCCACCTCCGGCATGTAGGCCGGATGGTCTGAACCCAACGGCAGTCCACTGCCCTAGTCTATCCACAGTTCGCTTTGGCCTCCATGCCGTAGGCCACAGCCGCCTCCGTGAGGGAGGAATCACCGGGACAGCCTACAGTGTTGGTGGAGGGCGCACGCACCCACCCTCCCAGCCTGCCTGATGGTGACACCACCCACAACCACACCCACACTACCCAGACCTCCCGCCTGAGCCTGCCTGATGGTGACACCACCCACAACCACACCCACACTACCCAGACCTCCCGCCTGAGCCTGCCTGATGGTGACACCACCCACAACCACACCCACACTACCCAGACCTCCCGCCTGAGCCTGCCTGATGGTGACACTACCCCCCACAACACCACACACTGTACACACCATACACATCACACACACTATAACCACCACACACACTGTACACACCACACTATACACACAGCACACACACTACACACAGCACACACACTGTACACATACAGCACAAACATCACACACTACACACACTGTACACACTATACACCACACACACACTGTACACACCACACTATACACAGAGCACACACTACACCACAAACACACATCACACACTATAGACCATACACACACTACACACCACACTATACATACTACACACACATTGTACACACCACACTATACAGAGCACACACTACATACACTGTATACACCACACACTACACCACACACACACACACATCACACACTATAGACCATACACACACACTACACACACTATACAACACACACACTGTACACACCACACACTATACACCACACACTGTACACACCACATTATACACACAGCACAAACATCACACACTAAACACACTGTACACACAGCACAAACATCATACACTAAACACACTATACACACTATACACCACACACACACTATACACACCACACACACACTGTACACACCACACACTATACACACCACACACACACTGTACACACCAAACACTATACGCACCACACACACGGTAGGCTCCCACCTGGGCCAGCCCGATGGTAATGACACACACGCAGAACAGGAAGATCCCCAGTGGCACGTCGGGGAAGGTCACCATGAGCGAGAACTGCGGGCAGAGAGCGGACTGAGGCCTGGAGCTGCAACCGGGGTGAGGGGGCACCTGGGAGCTGGGGAGTGGGGTGGGAGGTGAGCCCCAAGCTTCCCATCCTTGGCTCTGCACTTTCTAGCTGCAGAGGAGCCACATGGTGGGGCCCCGGGTGTCCCTGGGCAGAAGTCCCCAAGGCAGCCCGAGCTCTGGAGGGGTCGACCAGGGAGCGGTCAGGGGATCTGCAGGAGTGGGCAAGATGGTTGATGGAAGGAGGGAGGGGTCTGCATGGGGACAAGAGCTGTCTGTCGGCTTCTCAGGATGCTTCTGTCCATGCCTGCACCCCCTGCAGCCAACTCCATGGGGTGCGTCCAGCCTTAGAAAGCTGAGTAGTTCTTTAATCAGGCTCAGAATGGTGACACACTGGCCTGAGAGCGGCAAGGGGGTGAGTCAAGGATGCAGCCGTGCCCCCTCCCACCCTGAGAGCCCCCAGCCCCATGGGATTTCTGGCTCCCCTGGGCCCAGTCTCTGCCCCCCACAGCTGGGGCTGCCCTCTCCTGGGTCAGGGCCTGGGGAGGAGGCACTCACGGTGTACGGCAGGAAGGTGATGGTCATCATGCAGGCCTGGGGAGAAGGGGGAAGGCAGCTCCAGCACCTGCAGAGCCACCGCCAAGCACCCAGGCCCACTGTGGCTTACACCCACGCCTCCCACCACCATCCCATGGGTCCCTGCCACCCTGCATGCTGATGTCCCACGGGTCCCGGATGTGAGGGTTGTCTGGGGACTGTCTAGGTGTGAGGTGGGCTCTGGGCTCTGCCGACCTGCAGAGCAGCCACAGGAAGGGACCTGCCACCTTGCTCCGTGCTTTGGAGCGTGATGCTGAAAATTAAAATCACTTCCCAAAAACAACGTTAGAAAACACACAAAAACTCACCAAGTTGAGTAAGGCAAGCGTATCGTCTATTTTCCCAACGACCTGGAACAATCTACACATTTAATCCAACACCAAAACAGGGGAGAGAGGCATGGTCAGTTCGATCTGGCGCTGCGAGACGCGCCGCCCTCTCCGTTTCTTTCCCTGGTGTCCCCAGTGAAAGTAGCATCCGAAAGTGTGGCTTGGTGTAAAGGTGGAAACCGAGAACTGACAGCAGGAAATGCATTGAGGAAAAGGGAACCGACCTCGATGCACCCGCCCAAGGAGAAACCATGGGTGATGCCCTCACAGGTCCTTTGGTCGCTCTCCTGTCTTTGCACACTGCGATAGTCAGATGTGCTGCTTAAAGAAATGTGCACGTGACCACTGACCCCCACGCTGATGTGGTCCATCCGGCCTGGTCCTTCCCTCCCCGTATGTCTGCTTGTTCAGGCCAGGCCTGTGCTGAGAGGAAGGGCGGTCCGAGGCGCCCCAAGCTGGGAGACTGCCCTCTCTACCCCAGGGTCCCAGAGGCCCTTCTCCAGGGGGCAGGCTCCTGGCTGCTGCGTGGGGCTGAGCTCCAGCCTACCCGGGATGGAGCCCACTGCCCATTCTGTCCATGTGCAGGGCCAGCTGGAGGTGACTCGGTGAGACCGGCACCCACGCTCTGCCTGCCCGGCGGCGGAGTGGGCTCTGAGGGGAGGCCTGGGAGTGCAACATGAGCAGCCCCTAGCCTCTCCCCTCTCTGTCCGCCTCACCCACTTCTCCCAGCAGCTCCGGGAGGAGGGTCCCACTGTCCCCAAGTCACACAGCCGGCTGGCAGGTCCAGTCCATGTTCAGCATGCTGGGTGGCCACGGCCCCTTTCACCTCCTCCCTCCTGCCCCTGACCCCCTCCCTCCCTCCCTCCCACTCTTGTTGGCCATACGCCTGCCTTGGCCTCCCTCCCCATTGTCATATGCCCACCCCATCCTTGGGAGACCCTGGGGTGGGACTTCCTGCTTCTCTCATTTATAGATGAGGTGGAGGCTTAGAATGCTGGGGTGAGGGTGGGTGGGAGAAGGGTCTATAGATCCTAGCCCGGCAGAACCCAGGCCACTAGGCGGGGAGGTGCCCTGCTGAGCACCTGGTCTTGGCAGGCGGTCATGGCCCTATGGCACAGGCTGGCTGTTGTCCAGGCTGATGCAGGGAAGGGGCATCTCAGGGAGGTCCAGTGCGCAGGCCAACAGTGCCTGGGGTGGGGGTGGGGGGTCGAGCAAGCAAGCGAGGCCGGGGCCTTCACCCAGTGACACCTGCCAGGGAACTGCACCGAGTCCCCAGGGCGTGTAGTCTTTGGCCCCGCCACCCCATACCTGATGTGCGCCGTCCACGCCACGGTCACAAGCAGGAACGTCATCAGGTACACGGCGACCCTGGCTGCCAGAAGCTGCTGTATGCTCTTGTCAAACTGTCAAGTAAAGGAGGGTGTCACCCCGAGAAGGCCACCCT
>NW_022103925.1:3859691-3863623 GCF_000313985.2 Echinops telfairi
TTCACAGGCCTGTGATGCGGCAGAGGATGGCCTGGCTTTCACAGGCCTGTGATGCGGCAGAGGATGGCCTGGCTTGGGGCAAGTGAGGACCGTGGTCCTCGAGGTAGCATCCTTTATCTTCAATGCTCTGCAGAGTCTGGTGCCGCAGATCTGCCAAATGCAACGTGTCTTTTGCTCTCGATTGCTGTTTCCATGAGCATCGACTGTGGATCCAAGCAAGACAAAATCCTTGACAACTTCACTCTTTTCCCCCTGTATCGTGATGTGACCTATTGGTCCAGTTGTGAGGATTTTGGTCTTCCTTACATTGAGTTGTCCTCCATCCTGAAGGCTACACTCCTTGATCTTCATCATTAAGTGCTTCAAGTCCTCTTCACTTCCAGCAAGCAAGGTTGTGTCATCTGCATAGTGTAGGCTGTTAATAAGCCTCCTCCAATCTTGATGCCCCACTCTTCTTCATATAACCCAGATTCTCTGATGATCTGCTCAGCACACAGACTACACAGGTATGGTGAGAGGATACAACCCCTGCACACACCTTCTCTGATTTTAAACCATGTGGTATTCCCTTGTCTGTTCACACTACTGCCTCTGGATCCACATACAAGTTCCCGATGACTGCTCTTCTTGAGGCTATCCATAGTTTGTTATGATCCGCACCGTCAGTTGCCTTTGCATAGTCAACGAAACACAAGTCAACATCTTTCTGGCATCCTCTCCTTTGAATCCAGGCTGAACATCTGTCAACCGTGGTTGGGTGATCTTAAGCAAAATGATACGTGTGTTATCAGTGATACTGTTCTATAGTTTGAGCATTCTGTGGGGCCACCTTTCTCTGGAACGGACACACCTCCAATCTCTGCCCACAGCTGTCGAGGTGGGCAAGTTCCAAGTCCAGGACTTAGATGCTAAGCCGGAGTCCTCGCCTGACTCACAGCTGAGGGACTCCTGCGATTGCCAGGTCAGATGGCAGGCTGCTGGCTGCAGAGGCCAACGGGCCCAAGCTTGGCAGCAAGAGGGCAGCAGCTGGTGACCTCCCAGGCCCAGGCTCAGAGATGCAGGGTCCAGACCCAGCAAGCCACCAACATATACTGGAAGTAGGCCACAGCGACCAGGAAGTGTCCTCTCCATTGACTGCCTGCTCAAGGCAGATCTTACCAGACAGGTGACTACAGAATGCTTGGGCTCACCGCGGAAGATGACATCCTAACTGCTGAGCCAGAGGATCCTGGCCCAGTCCCAAGTCCCCACTCAACCCCAACTGTCACACCCGTCAGCCCACTCTGTGTCTCAGGGAGGTGCCTGGAGCCCCGATGTACCCCGGAAGCACATGCACGTCTGACTCTCCTCGTGACAAGGCCAGGTGCGCTGGGCTGCCTGTCTTCTCTGAAGGCGTCTCTGGAGTGGCGGGCAACATGCTCAGGCGTGGAGTGCTTCCTGCGAGCCAACTAGGAGCTGCCCACTGCACACTTCCATGCTATTTTCTGAGTGCCCATCTCCAACTGCAGCTACACATCCGCTGCCCATCGGCCGTGGATGGCGTCTTGGCCAAACCTCCATGCTTAGATGGGTCTAGACCTGCCCCCTGCTCCGTGACCCAGGTGGGCCATGTCTGAGCAGCCAGGACCCCTCTGGGAAGGAGCTGGTTTGGAGAGAAGCCTCCTGTATCTGTGGGCACCGCAGGTGCCAGGCCCAAGGACCTCGTCTGTGATGGGTGGGCACCAACTGCAGTTATATTTCTCACCAAAGCCACAGGAAACGTACTATTCTGGGAGGAAATGCCACAGTCCACCTAGCTCACGTGGCTCCCCAGCATCACTAGGTGGGTTCGAGGAGCCGGGGCTGCACGGCAGGCCTCTACTGTGCACACACAGTTGCGGGGTGGGCTCTGCATGGGCCCATGTCTGCCCACCACCCAGCGTACAACACTCACGAACCAAGAAGCCTCCTTGTACACCTCCAGGATCACGCCCATGTGCACACACACGCCCATGAGCACACAACACAGGAGTCCACTTAAATACATACGTATGCGCAGCTGCCCTGCCACCACCCACCCCCCCCAGTCCCTGCAAAATCTCTTCAGAAAGCATGACACACTTCTGAGTCGCTTGGGGAACGATTTCATTTGTAAACCTGAAAGGCCAGCAGGGCTGCCTGCCTGCCACACCCACTGCAGCAGGCGCTGCTTTCCCACCCCAAGGGGGTCCCCTCCTTGTGGGGGGCGTCGTCTCTGAGGTGACCAGTCCAAAGCTGAGCCACTGCAGCAGAGTCTGAAGATGACTGGGCTGTGCCTCTGGGACCCAGCCGCTGCCCGGCCTGCTGAGTGCCCCACAGCCGAAAAGCTGTGTCTGTGGTCCGGTGGCTAAGTGGGCCCCCTTCTGCAGCCTTTGTGTCTGTTGAAGGGGCTCATGGCACTGCCCTGGCCTGTCACCTCAGTCCCATGGTCACTTTTGCCCCGGCTGACTGGCATTTCCTGAGCCAACGCCCAGCCATTTGGCCTGATGCTTTCCCTGCCCTGTGAGGGGCCTGTGCCTGGTGGGCGATTGGGTGATAGGATCATGCAAAGGAGGAGGCTTGTAGCATCTGTGGCCCGCAGAGAAGAGATTGGTCAGTGTGTGCCCCCCTCCCCACCCTAGGAGGAGGTGCGCTGTGTATCTGAGGAGGCAAGCCCTAGTGGTCCTTCAAGGGATGGAGCGAGGCAGGGGAGGGCGGAGGAACCCGTGGAGGAGGGAGATGTGCAGAGAGGAGAAGGGACTCTGAGGCAGAGCCGGGACTCCGGTCAAAGGCTGGACCGGGGAGTAGGGGGCCCAATGCAGAGCTGGCAATGACAGCTGGCAAGGCTGAGAGCAGGCCAGCAGCGCGGTGAGGGGCCCAGAGAGCCATCCCGCACCAGGGAGACCTGGTCTGTGGGCTCTCTGACCTGTGAGTTGTGCCATTCCTCAGTAATGCCCCCGCTGGCTCAGAGGCTAGGAGACCCAGGAGAAGTGGGTCCTGTGTGTGGGTGTGGGGGGGGGATGGTGTGAAAACTGGGGGGATGTTAAAGAGCGGTCCTCACAGGGGACAGTCTGGGGCTGATCTTGGTCACTGTCCCTCCTGCAGTGAGACAGGTCTGGATGTTACACTACTATCTGCAGGCGGGAAAGGCTGGGCCTGGCGCTGGCTGGCATCCCGGGCCATCGCTGGCACAGGAAGCTGCGAAAGGTCGCACCAGCCCTCCAGGTGAGGCGTGTGCCCACGTGGGGTTCCCCTGGTGACTCGGAATCATGGGGCTGTGTGGGGAGCGGGCCAGAGGTCAAGTCCCCTCCCCTCCCCCGGCTCCTCAGTACCTCTTCAGGATAGATCTTCGTGTGGGTCACAGGCAGGATCTGCAAGAACGGAGACACAGGTGCATGTCAGAATGGCTGACACCAGCCCTTTGGTCCAGCACCCTGCTCAGAGTGGCCTGTCACCCCCGAGCCTGTGGGGCCAGGCCCGCACTGACCATGACGGTGGCAATGATGGACAGCAGGGCGTCGCTGAAGCTCAGCATGCGGTGAGAGGACTGGAGCCCGTCGCCGGCGTCCTCATCATCCCCCTGCACGTCCAGTGGCTGCTCCGGGGCCTGGTGCCCAGCCATAGCGGGGCCTGCAGGGAAGTATGCACAGCTGCTGAGAGGAGGGGCATGGGGTTCTCAGCGTGGCAGCCGAGTGGAGCTGTGATCGCGGGAGAGGATGCAGTGGGGGGGGTGCCCACTGCTCCACCCTTGTCCCATGCTCCTTCTGGGCCAAGGCTCTGTCCCTCTCGGTCCTGGGATGTGGTCAGGGTCAGGGAGAGCTCCCTGTGCCTGGAGCCCTTGCTGAGCAGTAGCAGGGGAGAGGGAGTCACACAGGGACGCACCAATGTGCAGTGTCACCCCGCTACTGGGATGTCACCAGGGAGCAGAGCCACAC
>NW_022103925.1:3864022-3867525 GCF_000313985.2 Echinops telfairi
GAAACTAAGGTTCAGAGCTCCCCGCCCAAGGCCATATAGCCTGAACTCGGCTTGCTCACAAGATGAGCCCTTCCAATCAGGATGGGGCTGCTGTGGCAGAGGCCCCAAATGTGGTCACTCCACCCAGACATGGCCACCAGGGGGCAAGTCCTTCCCCAACCAGCCGTGGCCATCTGGGTCAGCATCCACTCCTGATGGAACCCAAGTGAGCTCTTCACCCCAGGTGAGCCCCCCAGACAGGGTGACTCGGGCAAGACCCCCCTCCCCCCAACAGGCACAGTCACCACGCTGCAGTCGGTCACACTCCACAAGGTGGTCACTGAGGGAGCCTTCCCTGACAGGCTCGGTGGCCAGGGGGCATCCCCACATGGAATGCTCACTTGTTACCCGTGCCAGTCCAGCCTGGGTGCCTCCTCTCCCTGCTATCACCCTCACTCAGGGTGGCCCATAGTCCTAGGGGACTGGGGACAAGCCACCCCCACCCGAGTCTGTCTCCAAGCGAGGCGTCTGTGGTGCTCGCTCACAGGGTTGGGGCAGCGGGAGCTCCTTCGAGCTCTGTGAGCCGTTCACCGAGGGAGCAGAGCAGGGACCCGGGCACTCAGGCTGAGCTGTGGGGGCAGAGCGCTGGTGCAGGGCACCCATACGTGTGCTGTCAGACGAGGGATCCAAATGACAGGGAAGGCCCAGGCAGCACAGGGCCTGCAGCCCCTCGGAGAGGCCCTGGAAAGATGTGTCCAGGGGCTCGGAAGGCTGGATGGGTTAAGATACTGGTTTGAACTTTGGACCCACTTCTGAGTTTCAAGCTCAAAAGCATCAAACTCACTGCCAAGTCGATTTGGACTCTTAGCTCGACAGGGCAGGGTAGAATTGTTCCTGTGGGTTTCTGAGACTGCAACTCTTCCCGGGAGTTGAAAGCCTTCTCTTTCTCCAAGGCAGTGGCTGGTGGTTTCGAACTGCTGGCTTTGAGGTGAGCAGCCCAACATGTAACTACCATGCCACAAAGGTTCCGTGTTTCTGAGTTTAGGGATCTAATCAAGAGGTTGCAACCTAAAATACGTTGAGTACTCCAGCAGGTGGCACCAGTGACCCAGGCGCATGCGCATGTGTTTGGGGTGGGGGGTGGGGGTTGGGGCTGGTGAAGTATCTGTGAACAACCCATCCTGCCTGGTCTGGAAGGATTGCTGAAGCCTGTCCCACCTGGAGGGGTCTGCTATTCTCCCCAAAAAACAAGCTCTCTGCTATCAAGTTGTTGCCAACTCGCGGCTACCCTCTAAAACCCCAGACTGACTATGGTGTTGGTAAAGGTTACTGAAAGTACCATGAACCGTCAAAAGAACAGGCAAATCTGTCTTGGAAGACATTAACAGCCAAAGTGCTTCTTAACGGCAAGGATGGCGAGACCTTTGGACCTGTTGTCAGGAGAGCAGTCCCTGGAGAAGGACATCATGTGTGGTGAAGCAGAGAGGGAGAGAGAGGAAGGCTCTCAACAAGACAGACTGCCGCCGCAGCTGCAACAATGGGCTCAAGCATGGGGACAGTTGTGAGGGCAGCGCAGGACCAGGCAGTGTTCTATTCTTTGTGCACAGGGGTCGCTGGGGGTCAGAATCGACTGGATGGCACCTGGCAACAACTCTTTATGGGAGTAGAGCGCCTCATCTTTCTCCCGCTGAGTGGTCAGTGGCTTCAAACGGCCAGCCTTGTGGTTGGCAGCCGAATGCGTAACCCCTCTGCCTCTAGGGTTCCTTCCTGCCTGCTGTCCTTAGACCAGCCTGCTTTGAATCCAAGATTTCCATTGGCTCGATTTTGTGAACTAGACCACCAGGCCTTTCTTCCTAGTCTGTCTTAGCTCTGCTGAAACCAGGTCAGGAAACACATGCCTCCTCTACTGAGCTGGTAGTGGCTGGGAACCAAAGCCAGGTGTCCTACTTGGAAGGTGAGGGATCTACTGCTGCCCCTTTCCCCTGGAGGGGGGTTAGCTCTAGGCAACTGGTGACACTCAGGATTCTGGGCCCAATGTTGCCAGTCACCCAACTACACCAAAGCCACTGCTGCATCAGTTCGCATTCAGAGCAGGGTTAACAGGAACGGATTTCCAGGCTGCCTATGCGGACAGTAGCTGCAGCTAGCCTTCAGGTTAGCTGCCCAGCGCGCTTCAACTAGTGCCTCTGGATAGCCCGATAGAGCTGGATTTTCCAAACTTAAATTGCCCAGTCTATACATTAGTAACGACTTCATGAAAGAGCAAGCGTGGTGGATCCAAACAGCCACAAGCTCAAAAAGTGTGATTGGGGCCCACGTGTTGCCTCTCACCACCCACAAGTCATCCCACTGCCGCCCCGCCCCCACACACATCAGGAAGCTTCCCAACTGACCCTGGGGAGGGAGGGAGTTTTTGCCAGGAAAAGGTCAGCTTGCAAAGAGACGGGGACGGATGGGCCGCGTGTGGGCACAGGACGAGTCCCGGCCTTGTTGTGGATCCAGGATGGTGGGTCGCTGCCCGGGACCAGACGCACGGGGTCGCTACGGGTCGGAATCGACTGGACGGCAGGAAGTTATTTTATTTTTCAGTTTGCCTGGGCCCAACCCAAAGGAGGGAGCGCTGGTGGCACCGTTGGGTATGAACTGGTCTGGGTTCAAAGCCGCCGGCGGCTCTGCGGGAGAGAAATAAAAAACCTTTCCAGGGTCTCGATGAGTCGCAAGGGACTCGGTGGCCGAGGGCTGGGGTTTTGCTCCGGCCCTGGCTCCGGGCAGCGACCGCCGCCCCTCACTGGCCGGCCGCCGTGGCCGGAGGGGCACACCCACGGGGCGGGGCCCGCCGACCAGACCCCCTCCGCGCCGCGGTCTACAGAGGCAAGACTAAGCCTTGATTGCGTGCTTCATGCGTACGGGGAATCGTTCCGAGGCGGGAACGGTTCCGTCCCTCAATTCGTAAGCCAGGCGCCCCTCGCACGGGCGGACGGATTCCACCCGGGGCTTGGCTACGAGCAGCCTGCGGGTCAGCCTCCCCCAAAACGCGCCAGCCAGAAGCCCAGGGGGGGACGGTTAGCAGCCGGGCCAGGGACCAGACTACCTGGGCGAGAGTCGCCGCGGCGACTCCTCCGCGCGTCTCAGCTGCGGACAGCCCGGCGCTGCGAACTGGGCGACCAGAAACGCGTCCCGTGACCGGCGCCTCCGCGCACGCGCGCCCCCTACCGGCCGGCGCCTCCGCGCATGCGCGTCCGGCCCGCGCAGCGGAAGTGAGGCGTGGGGCGGGCTGCGCCGCGACGCCACCTGACGACGCGTTCTCCCGCGCTCTTACGTCACAGTGCCGGGGCGGAAGATGGTGGAACTCGGGGCCAGCGGTTGCTGAGGGGCCCGGAACGGAGCTGCAGCCCGGCCACTCGGGCTTCTCCGGGTTGCGGTGTCGCTGCGACGGCCATGTCGCTGCTGCAGTCTGCGCTCGACTTCCTGGCAGGCCCGAGCTCCCTGGGCGGCGCTGCCGGCCGCGATCACAATGACTTCGT